>NC_073259.2:1271388-1900833 GCF_029289425.2 Pan paniscus
AATAACTACACCGCTATCTATATAAACATGGAAATAACTACACCGCTATCTGTATAAACATGGAAATATCTACACCGCCATCTACATATCCATGGAAATATCTGCGCTGCCATCTGTATAAACATGGAAATATCTACACAGTCATCTGTGTATAGATGGAAATATCAACACCGTCATCTCTACAAACATGGAAATATCTGCACCGCTATTTGTATAAACATGAAAATATCTACACCGCTGTCTGTATAAACCTGGAAATATCTACACCGCTATCTGTATAAACATGGAAATATCTACACCGCTATCTCTATAAACATGGAAATATCTACACCGTGATCTGTATAAACATGGAAATATTTACACCGCTATCTGTATAAGCATGGAAATTTCTAAACCGTTATCTGTATAAATATGGAAATAACTACACCGCTATCTCTATAAACATGGAAATATCTACACCACCATCTGTATAAACATGGAAATACCTATACAGTCATCTGTGTAAACATGAAAATATCTACACCACCATCTGTATAAACATGGAAATATCTTCAATGCCATCTGTATACACATGGAAATACCTACAGGGCAATCTGTGTATAGATGGAAACATCAACACCGCCATCTGTACAAACATGGAAATATCTACACTGCTATCTCAATAAACATGGAAATATCTACACTGCGGTCTGTATAAACATGGAAATACCTACACTGGTATCTGTATAAACATAGAAATATCAACACAATGATCTGTATAAACATGGAAATATCTACACCGCTATCTGTATAAACATGGAAATATCTGCACCGCTATCTCTATAAACATGGAAAAATCAACACCGCTATCTCTATGAACATGGAAATATCTACACCGAAATCTCTATAAACATGGAAATATCTACACCACGATCAGAATAAACACGGAAATATCTGCACCGCTATCTGTATAAACATGGAAATATCTCCACTGCTATCTCTATAAACATCGAAATATCTACTCCGCCATCTGTATAAACATGGAAATACTTACAAAGTTATCTGTATAAACATGGAAATAACTACACCGCCATCTGTGTAACCATGGAAATATCTAAACAGCCATGTGTATATACATGGAAATAACTACACCGCTATCTATATAAACATGGAAATAACTACACCGCTATCTGTATAAACATGGAAATATCTACACCGCCATCTACATATCCATGGAAATATCTGCGCTGCCATCTGTATAAACATGGAAATATCTACACGGTCATCTGTGTATAGATGGAAATATCAACACCGTCATCTCTACAAACATGGAAATATCTGCACCGCTATTTGTATAAACATGAAAATATCTACACCGCTGTCTGTATAAACATGGAAATATCTACACCGCTATCTGTATAAACATGGAAATATCTACACCGCTATCTCTATAAACATGGAAATATCTACACCGTGATCTGTATAAACATGGAAATATTTACACCGCTATCTGTATAAGCATGGAAATTTCTAAACCGTTGTCTGTATAAATATGGAAATAACTACACCGCTATCTCTATAAACATGGAAATATCTACACCACCATCTGTATAAACATGGAAATACCTATACAGTCATCTGTGTAAACATGGAAATATCTACACCACCATCTGTATAAACATGGAAATATCTTCAATGCCATCTGTATACACATGGAAATACCTACAGGGCAATCTGTGTATAGATGGAAACATCAACACCGCCATCTGTACAAACATGGAAATATCTACACTGCTATCTCAATAAACATGGAAATATCTACACTGCGGTCTGTATAAACATGGAAATACCTACACTGGTATCTGTATAAACATAGAAATATCAACACAATGATCTGTATAAACATGGAAATATCTACACCGCTATCTGTATAAACATGGAAATATCTGCACCGCTATCTCTATAAACATGGAAATATCTACAAAGACATCTGTATAAACATGGAAATACCTACACAGTCATGTGTAGGAACATTTAAATATCTACACTGCCATCTGTATAAACAAAGAAATATCTACAAAGCCCTCTGTATATATATGGAAGTATCTGCATAGGCATCTGTGTAAACATGGAAATATCTGCACCGCTATCTGTATAAACATGGAAATACCTACACCGCTGTCTCTATAAACATGGAAATATGTACACCGCTATGTGTATAAACATGGAAATATCTCCACTGCTCTCTGTATAAACATGGAAATATCTCCACCGTTATCTGTATAAACATGGAAATATCTACAGCGCCATCTCTAAAAACATTGAAATATCTACACTGCCATCTGTAAAAACATGGAAATAACTACACCGCCAACTGTATAAGCATGGAAATATCTACACCACCATCTGTATAAACATGGAAATACCTACAATACCATCTGTATACACATGGAAATATCTACACAGACATCTGTATAAATATGGAAATAACTACACGGCCATCTGTATAAACATGCAAATATCTACACTGCCATCTGTAGAAAGATGGAAATATCTACACCGCTATCTCTATAAATATGGAAATATCTACACCGCCATCTCTATAAACATGAAAATATCTACACTGCCATCTCCATAAAGATGGAGGTATCTACTCTGCCATGTGTATAAACACGGAAATATCTACACCACTATCTGTGAAAACATGGGAATATCTACACCGCTATCTGTTTAAACATGGAAATATCTACACGGCCATCTGTGTATAGATGGAAATATCAACACCGCCATCTGTAGAAACATGGAAATATCTACACCGCTATCTCTATAAACATGGAAATATCTGCACTGCCATCTGTAAAAACATGGAAATACGTATACAGGCATCTGTATAAACATGGAAATATCTACAATGCCATCTGTATACACATGGAAATATCTACACAGCCATCTGTATAAACATGGAAATATCAACACTGCTATCTCTATAAACATGGAAATATCTACACCGCCATCTCTATAAACATGCAATTATCTACACTGCCATCTCCATAAACATGGAACTAACTACTCTGCCATCTGTATAAACATGGAAACATCTAAACCGCCATCTGTGTGAATAAGGAAATATCTACAATGACATCTGTACAAAAATATAAATATCTGCACCGCGAGCTGTATAAACATGGAAATAACTACATCGCTATCTGTATAAACGTGGAAATACCGACACCGCTGTCGGTATAAACATGGAAATATCTACAACGCCATCTATAGAAACATGGAAATATCTACACCGCTATGGCTATAAACATGGAAATACCTACACCGCTATCCCAATAAACATGGAAATATCTACACCGCTATCTGTATAAACATGGAAATATCTACACTGCTATCTGTATAAACATGGAAATATCTACACCGCGATCTGTATAAACATGGAAATATCTACAACACGATCTGTATAAACATGGAAATATCTACACCGCGATCTGTATAAACATGGAAATATCTACAACACGATCTGTATAAACATGGAAATATCTTCACCACGATCTGTATAAACGTGGAAATATCTACACCGCTATCTCTAAAAACATGGTAATATCTACACCACCATCTATATAAACATGGAAATATCTACACCACCATCTGTATAAACATGGAAATATCTACAATGCCATCTGTAGAAAGATAGAAATATCTACACCGCAATCTGTGTAAACATGGAAATATCTACACCGATATCTGTAAAAACATGGAAATATCTACACCGCTATCTCTATAAACATGGAAATATCTACACCGCGATCTGTATAAACATGGAAATATCTACACCGCGATCTGTATAAACATGGAAATACCTACAAAGTCATCTGTATAAACATGGAAATATCTACACAGCCATCTGTATAAACATGGAAATATCTACACAACCATCTGTATATACATGGAAATATCTACACCGCTATCTGTATAAACATGGAAATAACTACACCGCTATTAGTATAAACAAGGAAATATCTACACCGTGATCTGTATAAACATGGAAATATCTACACCGCTATCTCTATAAACATGGAAATATCTACACCCCTATCTGTGTAAGCATGGAAATATCCACACCGCTATCTCTATAAACATGGAAAAATCAACACCGCTATCTCTATGAACATGGAAATATCTACACCGAAATCTCTATAAACATGGAAATATCTACACCACGATCAGAATAAACACGGAAATATCTGCACCGCTATCTGTATAAACATGGAAATATCTCCACTGCTAACTCTATAAACATCGAAATATCTACTCCGCCATCTGTATAAACATGGAAATACTTACAAAGTTATCTGTATAAACATGGAAATAACTACACCGCCATCTGTGTAACCATGGAAATATCTAAACAGCCATGTGTATATACATGGAAATAACTACACCGCTATCTATATAAACATGGAAATAACTACACCGCTATCTGTATAAACATGGAAATATCTACACCGCCATCTACATATCCATGGAAATATCTGCGCTGCCATCTGTATAAACATGGAAATATCTACACGGTCATCTGTGTATAGATGGAAATATCAACACCGTCATCTCTACAAACATGGAAATATCTGCACCGCTATTTGTATAAACATGAAAATATCTACACCGCTGTCTGTATAAACATGGAAATATCTACACCGCTATCTGTATAAACATGGAAATATCTACACCGCTATCTCTATAAACATGGAAATATCTACACCGTGATCTGTATAAACATGGAAATATTTACACCGCTATCTGTATAAGCATGGAAATTTCTAAACCGTTATCTGTATAAATATGGAAATAACTACACCGCTATCTCTATAAACATGGAAATATCTACAACACCCTCTGTATAAACATGGAAATACCTATACAGTCATCTGTGTAAACATGGAAATATCTACACCACCATCTGTATAAACATGGAAATATCTTCAATGCCATCTGTATACACATGGAAATACCTACAGGGCAATCTGTGTATAGATGGAAACATCAACACCGCCATCTGTACAAACATGGAAATATCTACACTGCTATCTCAATAAACATGGAAATATCTACACTGCGGTCTGTATAAACATGGAAATACCTACACTGGTATCTGTATAAACATAGAAATATCAACACAATGATCTGTATAAACATGGAAATATCTACACCGCTATCTGTATAAACATGGAAATATCTGCACCGCTATCTCTATAAACATGGAAATATCTACACAACCATCTGTATATACATGGAAATACCTACACAGTCATGTGTAGGAACATTTAAATATCTACACTGCCATCTGTATAAACAAAGAAATATCTACAAAGCCCTCTGTATATATATGGAAGTATCTGCATAGGCATCTGTGTAAACATGGAAATATCTGCACCGCTATCTGTATAAACATGGAAATACCTACACCGCTGTCTCTATAAACATGGAAATATGTACACCGCTATGTGTATAAACATGGAAATATCTCCACTGCTCTCTGTATAAACATGGAAATATCTCCACCGTTATCTGTATAAACATGGAAATATCTACAGCACCATCTCTAAAAACATTGAAATATCTACACTGCCATCTGTAAAAACATGGAAATAACTACACCGCCAACTGTATAAGCATGGAAATATCTACACCACCATCTGTATAAACATGGAAATACCTACAATACCATCTGCATACACATGGAAATATCTACACAGACATCTGTATAAATATGGAAATAACTACACGGCCATCTCTATAAACATGCAAATATCTACACTGCCATCTGTAGAAAGATGGAAATATCTACACCGCTATCTCTATAAATATGGAAATATCTACACCGCCATCTCTATAAACATGAAAATATCTACACTGCCATCTCCATAAAGATGGAGGTATCTACTCTGCCATGTGTATAAACACGGAAATATCTACACCACTATCTGTGAAAACATGGGAATATCTACACCGCTATCTGTTTAAACATGGAAATATCTACACGGCCATCTGTGTATAGATGGAAATATCAACACCGCCATCTGTAGAAACATGGAAATATCTACACCGCTATCTCTATAAACATGGAAATATCTGCACTGCCATCTGTAAAAACATGGAAATACGTATACAGTCATCTGTATAAACATGGAAATATCTACAATGCCATCTGTATACACATGGAAATATCTACACAGCCATCTGTATAAACATGGAAATATCAACACTGCTATCTCTATAAACATGGAAATATCTACACCGCCATCTCTATAAACATGCAATTATCTACACTGCCATCTCCATAAACATGGAACTAACTACTCTGCCATCTGTATAAACATGGAAACATCTAAACCGCCATCTGTGTGAATAAGGAAATATCTACAATGACATCTGTACAAAAATATAAATATCTGCACCGCGAGCTGTATAAACATGGAAATATCTACATCGCTATCTGTATAAACGTGGAAATACCGACACCGCTGTCGGTATAAACATGGAAATATCTACAACGCCATCTATATAAACATGGAAATATCTACACCGCTATGTCTATAAACATGGAAATACCTACACCGCTATGCCAATAAACATGGAAATATCTACACCGCTATCTGTATAAACATGGAAATATCTACACTGCTATCTGTATAAACATGGAAATATCTACACCGCGATCTGTATAAACATGGAAATATCTACAACACGATCTGTATAAACATGGAAATATCTTCACCACGATCTGTATAAACATGGAAATATCTACACCGCTATCTGTAAAAACATGGTAATATCTACACCACCATCTATATAAACATGGAAATATCTACACCACCATCTGTATAAACATGGAAATATCTACAATGCCATCTGTAGAAAGATAGAAATATCTACACCGCAATCTGTGTAAACATGGAAATATCTACACCGATATCTGTAAAAACATGGAAATATCTACACCGCTATCTCTATAAACATGGAAATATCTACACCGCGATCTGTATAAACATGGAAATATCTACACCGCGATCTGTATAAACATGGAAATATCTACACCGCTATCTGTATAAACATGGAAATATCTACACAGCTATCACTATAAACATGGAAAATCTACACCGCCATCTGTATAAACATGGAAATACCTACAAAGTCATCTGTATAAACATGGAAATATCTACACAGCCATCTGTATAAACATGGAAATATCTACACAACCATCTGTATATACATGGAAATATCTACACCGCTATCTGTATAAACATGGAAATAACTACACCGCTATTAGTATAAACAAGGAAATATCTACACCGTGATCTGTATAAACATGGAAATATCTACACCGCTATCTCTATAAACATGGAAATATCTACACCCCTATCTGTATAAGCATGGAAATATCCACACCGCTATCTCTATAAACATGGAAAAATCAACACCGCTATCTCTATGAACATGGAAATATCTACACCGAAATCTCTATAAACATGGAAATATCTACACCACGATCAGAATAAACACGGAAATATCTGCACCGCTATCTGTATAAACATGGAAATATCTCCACTGCTATCTCTATAAACATCGAAATATCTACTCCGCCATCTGTATAAACATGGAAATACTTACAAAGTTATCTGTATAAACATGGAAATAACTACACCGCCATCTGTGTAACCATGGAAATATCTAAACAGCCATGTGTATATACATGGAAATAACTACACCGCTATCTATATAAACATGGAAATAACTACACCGCTATCTGTATAAACATGGAAATATCTACACCGCCATCTACATATCCATGGAAATATCTGTGCTGCCATCTGTATAAACATGGAAATATCTACACGGTCATCTGTGTATAGATGGAAATATCAACACCGTCATCTCTACAAACATGGAAATATCTGCACCGCTATTTGTATAAACATGAAAATATCTACACCGCTGTCTGTATAAACATGGAAATATCTACACCGCTATCTGTATAAACATGGAAATATCTACACCGCTATCTCTATAAACATGGAAATATCTACACCGTGATCTGTATAAACATGGAAATATTTACACCGCTATCTGTATAAGCATGGAAATTTCTAAACCGTTATCTGTATAAATATGGAAATAACTACACCGCTATCTCTATAAACATGGAAATATCTACAACACCCTCTGTATAAACATGGAAATACCTATACAGTCATCTGTGTAAACATGGAAATATCTACACCACCATCTGTATAAACATGGAAATATCTTCAATGCCATCTGTATACACATGGAAATACCTACAGGGCAATCTGTGTATAGATGGAAACATCAACACCGCCATCTGTACAAACATGGAAATATCTACACTGCTATCTCAATAAACATGGAAATATCTACACTGCGGTCTGTATAAACATGGAAATACCTACACTGGTATCTGTATAAACATAGAAATATCAACACAATGATCTGTATAAACATGGAAATATCTACACCGCTATCTGTATAAACATGGAAATATCTGCACCGCTATCTCTATAAACATGGAAATATCTACACAACCATCTGTATATACATGGAAATACCTACACAGTCATGTGTAGGAACATTTAAATATCTACACTGCCATCTGTATAAACAAAGAAATATCTACAAAGCCCTCTGTATATATATGGAAGTATCTGCATAGGCATCTGTGTAAACATGGAAATATCTGCACCGCTATCTGTATAAACATGGAAATACCTACACCGCTGTCTCTATAAACATGGAAATATGTACACCGCTATGTGTATAAACATGGAAATATCTCCACTGCTCTCTGTATAAACATGGAAATATCTCCACCGTTATCTGTATAAACATGGAAATATCTACAGCGCCATCTCTAAAAACATTGAAATATCTACACTGCCATCTGTAAAAACATGGAAATAACTACACCGCCAACTGTATAAGCATGGAAATATCTACACCACCATCTGTATAAACATGGAAATACCTACAATACCATCTGTATACACATGGAAATATCTACACAGACATCTGTATAAATATGGAAATAACTACACGGCCATCTGTATAAACATGCAAATATCTACACTGCCATCTGTAGAAAGATGGAAATATCTACACCGCTATCTCTATAAATATGGAAATATCTACACCGCCATCTCTATAAACATGAAAATATCTACACTGCCATCTCCATAAAGATGGAGGTATCTACTCTGCCATGTGTATAAACACGGAAATATCTACACCACTATCTGTGAAAACATGGGAATATCTACACCGCTATCTGTTTAAACATGGAAATATCTACACGGCCATCTGTGTATAGATGGAAATATCAACACCGCCATCTGTAGAAACATGGAAATATCTACACCGCTATCTCTATAAACATGGAAATATCTGCACTGCCATCTGTAAAAACATGGAAATACGTATACAGTCATCTGTATAAACATGGAAATATCTACAATGCCATCTGTATACACATGGAAATATCTACACAGCCATCTGTATAAACATGGAAATATCAACACTGCTATCTCTATAAACATGGAAATATCTACACCGCCATCTCTATAAACATGCAATTATCTACACTGCCATCTCCATAAACATGGAACTAACTACTCTGCCATCTGTATAAACATGGAAACATCTAAACCGCCATCTGTGTGAATAAGGAAATATCTACAATGACATCTGTACAAAAATATAAATATCTGCACCGCGAGCTGTATAAACATGGAAATATCTACATCGCTATCTGTATAAACGTGGAAATACCGACACCGCTGTCGGTATAAACATGGAAATATCTACAACGCCATCTATATAAACATGGAAATATCTACACCGCTATGTCTATAAACATGGAAATACCTACACCGCTATGCCAATAAACATGGAAATATCTACACCGCTATCTGTATAAACATGGAAATATCTACACTGCTATCTGTATAAACATGGAAATATCTACACCGCGATCTGTATAAACATGGAAATATCTACAACACGATCTGTATAAACATGGAAATATCTTCACCACGATCTGTATAAACATGGAAATATCTACACCGCTATCTGTAAAAACATGGTAATATCTACACCACCATCTATATAAACATGGAAATATCTACACCACCATCTGTATAAACATGGAAATATCTACAATGCCATCTGTAGAAAGATAGATATATCTACACCGCAATCTGTGTAAACATGGAAATATCTACACCGATATCTGTAAAAACATGGAAATATCTACACCGCTATCTCTATAAACATGGAAATATCTACACCGCGATCTGTATAAACATGGAAATATCTACACCGCGATCTGTATAAACATGGAAATATCTACACCGCTATCTGTATAAACATGGAAATATCTACACAGCTATCACTATAAACATGGAAAATCTACACCGCCATCTGTATAAACATGGAAATACCTACAAAGTCATCTGTATAAACATGGAAATATCTACACAGCCATGTGTATAAACATGGAAATATCTACACAACCATCTGTATATACATGGAAATATCTACACCGCTATCTGTATAAACATGGAAATAACTACACCGCTATTAGTATAAACAAGGAAATATCTACACCGTGATCTGTATAAACATGGAAATATCTACACCGCTATCTCTATAAACATGGAAATATCTACACCCCTATCTGTATAAGCATGGAAATATCCACACCGCTATCTCTATAAACATGGAAAAATCAACACCGCTATCTCTATGAACATGGAAATATCTACACCGAAATCTCTATAAACATGGAAATATCTACACCACGATCAGAATAAACACGGAAATATCTGCACCGCTATCTGTATAAACATGGAAATATCTCCACTGCTATCTCTATAAACATCGAAATATCTACTCCGCCATCTGTATAAACATGGAAATACTTACAAAGTTATCTGTATAAACATGGAAATAACTACACCGCCATCTGTGTAACCATGGAAATATCTAAACAGCCATGTGTATATACATGGAAATAACTACACCGCTATCTATATAAACATGGAAATAACTACACCGCTATCTGTATAAACATGGAAATATCTACACCGCCATCTACATATCCATGGAAATATCTGCGCTGCCATCTGTATAAACATGGAAATATCTACACGGTCATCTGTGTATAGATGGAAATATCAACACCGTCATCTCTACAAACATGGAAATATCTGCACCGCTATTTGTATAAACATGAAAATATCTACACCGCTGTCTGTATAAACATGGAAATATCTACACCGCTATCTGTATAAACATGGAAATATCTACACCGCTATCTCTATAAACATGGAAATATCTACACCGTGATCTGTATAAACATGGAAATATTTACACCGCTATCTGTATAAGCATGGAAATTTCTAAACCGTTATCTGTATAAATATGGAAATAACTACACCGCTATCTCTATAAACATGGAAATATCTACAACACCCTCTGTATAAACATGGAAATACCTATACAGTCATCTGTGTAAACATGGAAATGTCTACACCACCATCTGTATAAACATGGAAATATCTTCAATGCCATCTGTATACACATGGAAATACCTACAGGGCAATCTGTGTATAGATGGAAACATCAACACCGCCATCTGTACAAACATGGAAATATCTACACTGCTATCTCAATAAACATGGAAATATCTACACTGCGGTCTGTATAAACATGGAAATACCTACACTGGTATCTGTATAAACATAGAAATATCAACACAATGATCTGTATAAACATGGAAATATCTACACCGCTATCTGTATAAACATGGAAATATCTGCACCGCTATCTCTATAAACATGGAAATATCTACACAACCATCTGTATATACATGGAAATACCTACACAGTCATGTGTAGGAACATTTAAATATCTACACTGCCATCTGTATAAACAAAGAAATATCTACAAAGCCCTCTGTATATATATGGAAGTATCTGCATAGGCATCTGTGTAAACATGGAAATATCTGCACCGCTATCTGTATAAACATGGAAATACCTACACCGCTGTCTCTATAAACATGGAAATATGTACACCGCTATGTGTATAAACATGGAAATATCTCCACTGCTCTCTGTATAAACATGGAAATATCTCCACCGTTATCTGTATAAACATGGAAATATCTACAGCACCATCTCTAAAAACATTGAAATATCTACACTGCCATCTGTAAAAACATGGAAATAACTACACCGCCAACTGTATAAGCATGGAAATATCTACACCACCATCTGTATAAACATGGAAATACCTACAATACCATCTGCATACACATGGAAATATCTACACAGACATCTGTATAAATATGGAAATAACTACACGGCCATCTGTATAAACATGCAAATATCTACACTGCCATCTGTAGAAAGATGGAAATATCTACACCGCTATCTCTATAAATATGGAAATATCTACACCGCCATCTCTATAAACATGAAAATATCTACACTGCCATCTCCATAAAGATGGAGGTATCTACTCTGCCATGTGTATAAACACGGAAATATCTACACCACTATCTGTGAAAACATGGGAATATCTACACCGCTATCTGTTTAAACATGGAAATATCTACACGGCCATCTGTGTATAGATGGAAATATCAACACCGCCATCTGTAGAAACATGGAAATATCTACACCGCTATCTCTATAAACATGGAAATATCTGCACTGCCATCTGTAAAAACATGGAAATACGTATACAGTCATCTGTATAAACATGGAAATATCTACAATGCCATCTGTATACACATGGAAATATCTACACAGCCATCTGTATAAACATGGAAATATCAACACTGCTATCTCTATAAACATGGAAATATCTACACCGCCATCTCTATAAACATGCAATTATCTACACTGCCATCTCCATAAACATGGAACTAACTACTCTGCCATCTGTATAAACATGGAAACATCTAAACCGCCATCTGTGTGAATAAGGAAATATCTACAATGACATCTGTACAAAAATATAAATATCTGCACCGCGAGCTGTATAAACATGGAAATATCTACATCGCTATCTGTATAAACGTGGAAATACCGACACCGCTGTCGGTATAAACATGGAAATATCTACAACGCCATCTATATAAACATGGAAATATCTACACCGCTATGTCTATAAACATGGAAATACCTACACCGCTATGCCAATAAACATGGAAATATCTACACCGCTATCTGTATAAACATGGAAATATCTACACTGCTATCTGTATAAACATGGAAATATCTACACCGCGATCTGTATAAACATGGAAATATCTACAACACGATCTGTATAAACATGGAAATATCTTCACCACGATCTGTATAAACATGGAAATATCTACACCGCTATCTGTAAAAACATGGTAATATCTACACCACCATCTATATAAACATGGAAATATCTACACCACCATCTGTATAAACATGGAAATATCTACAATGCCATCTGTAGAAAGATAGAAATATCTACACCGCAATCTGTGTAAACATGGAAATATCTACACCGATATCTGTAAAAACATGGAAATATCTACACCGCTATCTCTATAAACATGGAAATATCTACACCGCGATCTGTATAAACATGGAAATATCTACACCGCGATCTGTATAAACATGGAAATATCTACACCGCTATCTGTATAAACATGGAAATATCTACACAGCTATCACTATAAACATGGAAAATCTACACCGCCATCTGTATAAACATGGAAATACCTACAAAGTCATCTGTATAAACATGGAAATATCTACACAGCCATCTGTATAAACATGGAAATATCTACACAACCATCTGTATATACATGGAAATATCTACACCGCTATCTGTATAAACATGGAAATAACTACACCGCTATTAGTATAAACAAGGAAATATCTACACCGTGATCTGTATAAACATGGAAATATCTACACCGCTATCTCTATAAACATGGAAATATCTACACCCCTATCTGTATAAGCATGGAAATATCCACACCGCTATCTCTATAAACATGGAAAAATCAACACCGCTATCTCTATGAACATGGAAATATCTACACCGAAATCTCTATAAACATGGAAATATCTACACCACGATCAGAATAAACACGGAAATATCTGCACCGCTATCTGTATAAACATGGAAATATCTCCACTGCTATCTCTATAAACATCGAAATATCTACTCCGCCATCTGTATAAACATGGAAATACTTACAAAGTTATCTGTATAAACATGGAAATAACTACACCGCCATCTGTGTAACCATGGAAATATCTAAACAGCCATGTGTATATACATGGAAATAACTACACCGCTATCTATATAAACATGGAAATAACTACACCGCTATCTGTATAAACATGGAAATATCTACACCGCCATCTACATATCCATGGAAATATCTGTGCTGCCATCTGTATAAACATGGAAATATCTACACGGTCATCTGTGTATAGATGGAAATATCAACACCGTCATCTCTACAAACATGGAAATATCTGCACCGCTATTTGTATAAACATGAAAATATCTACACCGCTGTCTGTATAAACATGGAAATATCTACACCGCTATCTGTATAAACATGGAAATATCTACACCGCTATCTCTATAAACATGGAAATATCTACACCGTGATCTGTATAAACATGGAAATATTTACACCGCTATCTGTATAAGCATGGAAATTTCTAAACCGTTATCTGTATAAATATGGAAATAACTACACCGCTATCTCTATAAACATGGAAATATCTACAACACCCTCTGTATAAACATGGAAATACCTATACAGTCATCTGTGTAAACATGGAAATATCTACACCACCATCTGTATAAACATGGAAATATCTTCAATGCCATCTGTATACACATGGAAATACCTACAGGGCAATCTGTGTATAGATGGAAACATCAACACCGCCATCTGTACAAACATGGAAATATCTACACTGCTATCTCAATAAACATGGAAATATCTACACTGCGGTCTGTATAAACATGGAAATACCTACACTGGTATCTGTATAAACATAGAAATATCAACACAATGATCTGTATAAACATGGAAATATCTACACCGCTATCTGTATAAACATGGAAATATCTGCACCGCTATCTCTATAAACATGGAAATATCTACACAACCATCTGTATATACATGGAAATACCTACACAGTCATGTGTAGGAACATTTAAATATCTACACTGCCATCTGTATAAACAAAGAAATATCTACAAAGCCCTCTGTATATATATGGAAGTATCTGCATAGGCATCTGTGTAAACATGGAAATATCTGCACCGCTATCTGTATAAACATGGAAATACCTACACCGCTGTCTCTATAAACATGGAAATATGTACACCGCTATGTGTATAAACATGGAAATATCTCCACTGCTCTCTGTATAAACATGGAAATATCTCCACCGTTATCTGTATAAACATGGAAATATCTACAGCGCCATCTCTAAAAACATTGAAATATCTACACTGCCATCTGTAAAAACATGGAAATAACTACACCGCCAACTGTATAAGCATGGAAATATCTACACCACCATCTGTATAAACATGGAAATACCTACAATACCATCTGTATACACATGGAAATATCTACACAGACATCTGTATAAATATGGAAATAACTACACGGCCATCTGTATAAACATGCAAATATCTACACTGCCATCTGTAGAAAGATGGAAATATCTACACCGCTATCTCTATAAATATGGAAATATCTACACCGCCATCTCTATAAACATGAAAATATCTACACTGCCATCTCCATAAAGATGGAGGTATCTACTCTGCCATGTGTATAAACACGGAAATATCTACACCACTATCTGTGAAAACATGGGAATATCTACACCGCTATCTGTTTAAACATGGAAATATCTACACGGCCATCTGTGTATAGATGGAAATATCAACACCGCCATCTGTAGAAACATGGAAATATCTACACCGCTATCTCTATAAACATGGAAATATCTGCACTGCCATCTGTAAAAACATGGAAATACGTATACAGTCATCTGTATAAACATGGAAATATCTACAATGCCATCTGTATACACATGGAAATATCTACACAGCCATCTGTATAAACATGGAAATATCAACACTGCTATCTCTATAAACATGGAAATATCTACACCGCCATCTCTATAAACATGCAATTATCTACACTGCCATCTCCATAAACATGGAACTAACTACTCTGCCATCTGTATAAACATGGAAACATCTAAACCGCCATCTGTGTGAATAAGGAAATATCTACAATGACATCTGTACAAAAATATAAATATCTGCACCGCGAGCTGTATAAACATGGAAATATCTACATCGCTATCTGTATAAACGTGGAAATACCGACACCGCTGTCGGTATAAACATGGAAATATCTACAACGCCATCTATATAAACATGGAAATATCTACACCGCTATGTCTATAAACATGGAAATACCTACACCGCTATGCCAATAAACATGGAAATATCTACACCGCTATCTGTATAAACATGGAAATATCTACACTGCTATCTGTATAAACATGGAAATATCTACACCGCGATCTGTATAAACATGGAAATATCTACAACACGATCTGTATAAACATGGAAATATCTTCACCACGATCTGTATAAACATGGAAATATCTACACCGCTATCTGTAAAAACATGGTAATATCTACACCACCATCTATATAAACATGGAAATATCTACACCACCATCTGTATAAACATGGAAATATCTACAATGCCATCTGTAGAAAGATAGATATATCTACACCGCAATCTGTGTAAACATGGAAATATCTACACCGATATCTGTAAAAACATGGAAATATCTACACCGCTATCTCTATAAACATGGAAATATCTACACCGCGATCTGTATAAACATGGAAATATCTACACCGCGATCTGTATAAACATGGAAATATCTACACCGCTATCTGTATAAACATGGAAATATCTACACAGCTATCACTATAAACATGGAAAATCTACACCGCCATCTGTATAAACATGGAAATACCTACAAAGTCATCTGTATAAACATGGAAATATCTACACAGCCATGTGTATAAACATGGAAATATCTACACAACCATCTGTATATACATGGAAATATCTACACCGCTATCTGTATAAACATGGAAATAACTACACCGCTATTAGTATAAACAAGGAAATATCTACACCGTGATCTGTATAAACATGGAAATATCTACACCGCTATCTCTATAAACATGGAAATATCTACACCCCTATCTGTATAAGCATGGAAATATCCACACCGCTATCTCTATAAACATGGAAAAATCAACACCGCTATCTCTATGAACATGGAAATATCTACACCGAAATCTCTATAAACATGGAAATATCTACACCACGATCAGAATAAACACGGAAATATCTGCACCGCTATCTGTATAAACATGGAAATATCTCCACTGCTATCTCTATAAACATCGAAATATCTACTCCGCCATCTGTATAAACATGGAAATACTTACAAAGTTATCTGTATAAACATGGAAATAACTACACCGCCATCTGTGTAACCATGGAAATATCTAAACAGCCATGTGTATATACATGGAAATAACTACACCGCTATCTATATAAACATGGAAATAACTACACCGCTATCTGTATAAACATGGAAATATCTACACCGCCATCTACATATCCATGGAAATATCTGCGCTGCCATCTGTATAAACATGGAAATATCTACACGGTCATCTGTGTATAGATGGAAATATCAACACCGTCATCTCTACAAACATGGAAATATCTGCACCGCTATTTGTATAAACATGAAAATATCTACACCGCTGTCTGTATAAACATGGAAATATCTACACCGCTATCTGTATAAACATGGAAATATCTACACCGCTATCTCTATAAACATGGAAATATCTACACCGTGATCTGTATAAACATGGAAATATTTACACCGCTATCTGTATAAGCATGGAAATTTCTAAACCGTTATCTGTATAAATATGGAAATAACTACACCGCTATCTCTATAAACATGGAAATATCTACAACACCCTCTGTATAAACATGGAAATACCTATACAGTCATCTGTGTAAACATGGAAATGTCTACACCACCATCTGTATAAACATGGAAATATCTTCAATGCCATCTGTATACACATGGAAATACCTACAGGGCAATCTGTGTATAGATGGAAACATCAACACCGCCATCTGTACAAACATGGAAATATCTACACTGCTATCTCAATAAACATGGAAATATCTACACTGCGGTCTGTATAAACATGGAAATACCTACACTGGTATCTGTATAAACATAGAAATATCAACACAATGATCTGTATAAACATGGAAATATCTACACCGCTATCTGTATAAACATGGAAATATCTGCACCGCTATCTCTATAAACATGGAAATATCTACACAACCATCTGTATATACATGGAAATACCTACACAGTCATGTGTAGGAACATTTAAATATCTACACTGCCATCTGTATAAACAAAGAAATATCTACAAAGCCCTCTGTATATATATGGAAGTATCTGCATAGGCATCTGTGTAAACATGGAAATATCTGCACCGCTATCTGTATAAACATGGAAATACCTACACCGCTGTCTCTATAAACATGGAAATATGTACACCGCTATGTGTATAAACATGGAAATATCTCCACTGCTCTCTGTATAAACATGGAAATATCTCCACCGTTATCTGTATAAACATGGAAATATCTACAGCACCATCTCTAAAAACATTGAAATATCTACACTGCCATCTGTAAAAACATGGAAATAACTACACCGCCAACTGTATAAGCATGGAAATATCTACACCACCATCTGTATAAACATGGAAATACCTACAATACCATCTGCATACACATGGAAATATCTACACAGACATCTGTATAAATATGGAAATAACTACACGGCCATCTGTATAAACATGCAAATATCTACACTGCCATCTGTAGAAAGATGGAAATATCTACACCGCTATCTCTATAAATATGGAAATATCTACACCGCCATCTCTATAAACATGAAAATATCTACACTGCCATCTCCATAAAGATGGAGGTATCTACTCTGCCATGTGTATAAACACGGAAATATCTACACCACTATCTGTGAAAACATGGGAATATCTACACCGCTATCTGTTTAAACATGGAAATATCTACACGGCCATCTGTGTATAGATGGAAATATCAACACCGCCATCTGTAGAAACATGGAAATATCTACACCGCTATCTCTATAAACATGGAAATATCTGCACTGCCATCTGTAAAAACATGGAAATACGTATACAGTCATCTGTATAAACATGGAAATATCTACAATGCCATCTGTATACACATGGAAATATCTACACAGCCATCTGTATAAACATGGAAATATCAACACTGCTATCTCTATAAACATGGAAATATCTACACCGCCATCTCTATAAACATGCAATTATCTACACTGCCATCTCCATAAACATGGAACTAACTACTCTGCCATCTGTATAAACATGGAAACATCTAAACCGCCATCTGTGTGAATAAGGAAATATCTACAATGACATCTGTACAAAAATATAAATATCTGCACCGCGAGCTGTATAAACATGGAAATATCTACATCGCTATCTGTATAAACGTGGAAATACCGACACCGCTGTCGGTATAAACATGGAAATATCTACAACGCCATCTATATAAACATGGAAATATCTACACCGCTATGTCTATAAACATGGAAATACCTACACCGCTATGCCAATAAACATGGAAATATCTACACCGCTATCTGTATAAACATGGAAATATCTACACTGCTATCTGTATAAACATGGAAATATCTACACCGCGATCTGTATAAACATGGAAATATCTACAACACGATCTGTATAAACATGGAAATATCTTCACCACGATCTGTATAAACATGGAAATATCTACACCGCTATCTGTAAAAACATGGTAATATCTACACCACCATCTATATAAACATGGAAATATCTACACCACCATCTGTATAAACATGGAAATATCTACAATGCCATCTGTAGAAAGATAGAAATATCTACACCGCAATCTGTGTAAACATGGAAATATCTACACCGATATCTGTAAAAACATGGAAATATCTACACCGCTATCTCTATAAACATGGAAATATCTACACCGCGATCTGTATAAACATGGAAATATCTACACCGCGATCTGTATAAACATGGAAATATCTACACCGCTATCTGTATAAACATGGAAATATCTACACAGCTATCACTATAAACATGGAAAATCTACACCGCCATCTGTATAAACATGGAAATACCTACAAAGTCATCTGTATAAACATGGAAATATCTACACAGCCATCTGTATAAACATGGAAATATCTACACAACCATCTGTATATACATGGAAATATCTACACCGCTATCTGTATAAACATGGAAATAACTACACCGCTATTAGTATAAACAAGGAAATATCTACACCGTGATCTGTATAAACATGGAAATATCTACACCGCTATCTCTATAAACATGGAAATATCTACACCCCTATCTGTATAAGCATGGAAATATCCACACCGCTATCTCTATAAACATGGAAAAATCAACACCGCTATCTCTATGAACATGGAAATATCTACACCGAAATCTCTATAAACATGGAAATATCTACACCACGATCAGAATAAACACGGAAATATCTGCACCGCTATCTGTATAAACATGGAAATATCTCCACTGCTATCTCTATAAACATCGAAATATCTACTCCGCCATCTGTATAAACATGGAAATACTTACAAAGTTATCTGTATAAACATGGAAATAACTACACCGCCATCTGTGTAACCATGGAAATATCTAAACAGCCATGTGTATATACATGGAAATAACTACACCGCTATCTATATAAACATGGAAATAACTACACCGCTATCTGTATAAACATGGAAATATCTACACCGCCATCTACATATCCATGGAAATATCTGTGCTGCCATCTGTATAAACATGGAAATATCTACACGGTCATCTGTGTATAGATGGAAATATCAACACCGTCATCTCTACAAACATGGAAATATCTGCACCGCTATTTGTATAAACATGAAAATATCTACACCGCTGTCTGTATAAACATGGAAATATCTACACCGCTATCTGTATAAACATGGAAATATCTACACCGCTATCTCTATAAACATGGAAATATCTACACCGTGATCTGTATAAACATGGAAATATTTACACCGCTATCTGTATAAGCATGGAAATTTCTAAACCGTTATCTGTATAAATATGGAAATAACTACACCGCTATCTCTATAAACATGGAAATATCTACAACACCCTCTGTATAAACATGGAAATACCTATACAGTCATCTGTGTAAACATGGAAATATCTACACCACCATCTGTATAAACATGGAAATATCTTCAATGCCATCTGTATACACATGGAAATACCTACAGGGCAATCTGTGTATAGATGGAAACATCAACACCGCCATCTGTACAAACATGGAAATATCTACACTGCTATCTCAATAAACATGGAAATATCTACACTGCGGTCTGTATAAACATGGAAATACCTACACTGGTATCTGTATAAACATAGAAATATCAACACAATGATCTGTATAAACATGGAAATATCTACACCGCTATCTGTATAAACATGGAAATATCTGCACCGCTATCTCTATAAACATGGAAATATCTACACAACCATCTGTATATACATGGAAATACCTACACAGTCATGTGTAGGAACATTTAAATATCTACACTGCCATCTGTATAAACAAAGAAATATCTACAAAGCCCTCTGTATATATATGGAAGTATCTGCATAGGCATCTGTGTAAACATGGAAATATCTGCACCGCTATCTGTATAAACATGGAAATACCTACACCGCTGTCTCTATAAACATGGAAATATGTACACCGCTATGTGTATAAACATGGAAATATCTCCACTGCTCTCTGTATAAACATGGAAATATCTCCACCGTTATCTGTATAAACATGGAAATATCTACAGCGCCATCTCTAAAAACATTGAAATATCTACACTGCCATCTGTAAAAACATGGAAATAACTACACCGCCAACTGTATAAGCATGGAAATATCTACACCACCATCTGTATAAACATGGAAATACCTACAATACCATCTGTATACACATGGAAATATCTACACAGACATCTGTATAAATATGGAAATAACTACACGGCCATCTGTATAAACATGCAAATATCTACACTGCCATCTGTAGAAAGATGGAAATATCTACACCGCTATCTCTATAAATATGGAAATATCTACACCGCCATCTCTATAAACATGAAAATATCTACACTGCCATCTCCATAAAGATGGAGGTATCTACTCTGCCATGTGTATAAACACGGAAATATCTACACCACTATCTGTGAAAACATGGGAATATCTACACCGCTATCTGTTTAAACATGGAAATATCTACACGGCCATCTGTGTATAGATGGAAATATCAACACCGCCATCTGTAGAAACATGGAAATATCTACACCGCTATCTCTATAAACATGGAAATATCTGCACTGCCATCTGTAAAAACATGGAAATACGTATACAGTCATCTGTATAAACATGGAAATATCTACAATGCCATCTGTATACACATGGAAATATCTACACAGCCATCTGTATACACATGGAAATATCTACACAGCCATCTGTATAAACATGCAAATATCAACACCGCCATCTCTATAAACATGCAATTATCTACACTGCCATCTCCATAAACATGGAACTAACTACTCTGCCATCTGTATAAACATGGAAACATCTAAACCGCCATCTGTGTGAATAAGGAAATATCTACAATGACATCTGTACAAAAATATAAATATCTGCACCGCGAGCTGTATAAACATGGAAATATCTACATCGCTATCTGTATAAACGTGGAAATACCGACACCGCTGTCGGTATAAACATGGAAATATCTACAACGCCATCTATATAAACATGGAAATATCTACACCGCTATGTCTATAAACATGGAAATACCTACACCGCTATCCCAATAAACATGGAAATATCTACACCGCTATCTGTATAAACATGGAAATATCTACACTGCTATCTGTATAAACATGGAAATATCTACACCGCGATCTGTATAAACATGGAAATATCTACAACACGATCTGTATAAACATGGAAATATCTTCACCACGATCTGTATAAACATGGAAATATCTACACCGCTATCTGTAAAAACATGGTAATATCTACACCACCATCTATATAAACATGGAAATATCTACACCACCATCTGTATAAACATGGAAATATCTACAATGCCATCTGTAGAAAGATGGAAATATCTACACCGCAATCTGTGTAAACATGGAAATATCTACACCGATATCTGTAAAAACATGGAAATATCTACACCGCTATCTCTATAAACATGGAAATATCTACACCGCGATCTGTATAAACATGGAAATATCTACACCGCGATCTGTATAAACATGGAAATATCTACACCGCTATCTGTATAAACATGGAAATATCTACACAGCTATCACTATAAACATGGAAAATCTACACCGCCATCTGTATAAACATGGAAATACCTACAAAGTCATCTGTATAAACATGGAAATATCTACACAGCCATGTGTATAAACATGGAAATATCTACACAACCATCTGTATATACATGGAAATATCTACACCGCTATCTGTATAAACATGGAAATAACTACACCGCTATTAGTATAAACAAGGAAATATCTACACCGTGATCTGTATAAACATGGAAATATCTACACCGCTATCTCTATAAACATGGAAATATCTACACCCCTATCTGTATAAGCATGGAAATATCCACACCGCTATCTCTATAAACATGGAAAAATCAACACCGCTATCTCTATGAACATGGAAATATCTACACCGAAATCTCTATAAACATGGAAATATCTACACCACGATCAGAATAAACACGGAAATATCTGCACCGCTATCTGTATAAACGTGGAAATATCTCCACTGCTATCTCTATAAACATCGAAATATCTACTCCGCCATCTGTATAAACATGGAAATACTTACAAAGTTATCTGTATAAACATGGAAATAACTACACCGCCATCTGTGTAACCATGGAAATATCTAAACAGCCATGTGTATATACATGGAAATAACTACACCGCTATCTATATAAACATGGAAATAACTACACCGCTATCTGTATAAACATGGAAATATCTACACCGCCATCTACATATCCATGGAAATATCTGCGCTGCCATCTGTATAAACATGGAAATATCTACACGGTCATCTGTGTATAGATGGAAATATCAACACCGTCATCTCTACAAACATGGAAATATCTGCACCGCTATTTGTATAAACATGAAAATATCTACACCGCTGTCTGTATAAACATGGAAATATCTACACTGCTATCTGTATAAACATGGAAATATCTACACCGCTATCTCTATAAACATGGAAATATCTACACCGTGATCTGTATAAACATGGAAATATTTACACCGCTATCTGTATAAGCATGGAAATTTCTAAACCGTTATCTGTATAAATATGGAAATAACTACACCGCTATCTCTATAAACATGGAAATATCTACACCACCATCTGTATAAACATGGAAATACCTATACAGTCATCTGTGTAAACATGGAAATATCTACACCACCATCTGTATAAACATGGAAATATCTTCAATGCCATCTGTATACACATGGAAATACCTACAGGGCAATCTGTGTATAGATGGAAACATCAACACCGCCATCTGTACAAACATGGAAATATCTACACTGCTATCTCAATAAAATGGAAATATCTACACTGCGGTCTGTATAAACATGGAAATACCTACACTGGTATCTGTATAAACATAGAAATATCAACACAATGATCTGTATAAACATGGAAATATCTACACCGCTATCTGTATAAACATGGAAATATCTGCACCGCTATCTCTATAAACATGGAAATATCTACAAAGACATCTGTATAAACATGGAAATACCTACACAGTCATGTGTAGGAACATTTAAATATCTACACTGCCATCTGTATAAACAAAGAAATATCTACAAAGCCCTCTGTATATATATGGAAGTATCTGCATAGGCATCTGTGTAAACATGGAAATATCTGCACCGCTATCTGTATAAACATGGAAATACCTACACCGCTGTCTCTATAAATATGGAAATATGTACACCGCTATGTGTATAAACATGGAAATATCTCCACTGCTCTCTGTATAAACATGGAAATATCTCCACCGTTATCTGTATAAACATGGAAATATCTACAGCGCCATCTCTAAAAACATTGAAATATCTACACTGCCATCTGTAAAAACATGGAAATAACTACACCGCCAACTGTATAAGCATGGAAATATCTACACCACCATCTGTATAAACATGGAAATACCTACAATACCACCTGTATACACATGGAAATATCTACACAGACATCTGTATAAATATGGAAATAACTTCACGGCCATCTGTATAAACATGCAAATATCTACACTGCCATCTGTAGAAAGATGGAAATATCTACACCGCTATCTCTATAAATATGGAAATATCTACACCGCCATCTCTATAAACATGAAAATATCTACACTGCCATCTCCATAAAGATGGAGGTATCTACTCTGCCATGTGTATAAACACGGAAATATCTACACCACTATCTGTATAAACATGGAAATATCTTCAATGCCATCTGTATACACATGGAAATACCTACAGGGCAATCTGTGTATAGATGGAAACATCAACACCGCCATCTGTACAAACATGGAAATATCTACACTGCTATCTCAATAAACATGGAAATATCTACACTGCGGTCTGTATAAACATGGAAATACCTACACTGGTATCTGTATAAACATAGAAATATCAACACAATGATCTGTATAAACATGGAAATATCTACACCGCTATCTGTATAAACATGGAAATATCTGCACCGCTATCTCTATAAACATGGAAATATCTACAAAGACATCTGTATAAACATGGAAATACCTACACAGTCATGTGTAGGAACATTTAAATATCTACACTGCCATCTGTATAAACAAAGAAATATCTACAAAGCCCTCTGTATATATATGGAAGTATCTGCATAGGCATCTGTGTAAACATGGAAATATCTGCACCGCTATCTGTATAAACATGGAAATACCTACACCGCTGTCTCTATAAACATGGAAATATGTACACCGCTATGTGTATAAACATGGAAATATCTCCACTGCTCTCTGTATAAACATGGAAATATCTCCACCGTTATCTGTATAAACATGGAAATATCTACAGCGCCATCTCTAAAAACATTGAAATATCTACACTGCCATCTGTAAAAACATGGAAATAACTACACCGCCAACTGTATAAGCATGGAAATATCTACACCACCATCTGTATAAACATGGAAATACCTACAATACCATCTGTATACACATGGAAATATCTACACAGACATCTGTATAAATATGGAAATAACTTCACGGCCATCTGTATAAACATGCAAATATCTACACTGCCATCTGTAGAAAGATGGAAATATCTACACCGCTATCTCTATAAATATGGAAATATCTACACCGCCATCTCTATAAACATGAAAATATCTACACTGCCATCTCCATAAAGATGGAGGTATCTACTCTGCCATGTGTATAAACACGGAAATATCTACACCACTATCTGTGAAAACATGGGAATATCTACACCGCTATCTGTTTAAACATGGAAATATCTACACGGCCATCTGTGTATAGATGGAAATATCAACACCGCCATCTGTAGAAACATGGAAATATCTACACCGCTATCTCTATAAACATGGAAATATCTGCACTGCCATCTGTAAAAACATGGAAATACGTATACAGTCATCTGTATAAACATGGAAATATCTACAATGCCATCTGTATACACATGGAAATATCTACACAGCCATCTGTATAAACATGTAAATATCAACACTGCTATCTCTATAAACATGGAAATATCTACACCGCCATCTCTATAAACATGCAATTATCTACACTGCCATCCCCATAAACATGGAACTAACTACTCTGCCATCTGTATAAACATGGAAACATCTAAACCGCCATCTGTGTGAATAAGGAAATATCTACAATGACATCTGTACAAAAATATAAATATCTGCACCGCGAGCTGTATAAACATGGAAATATCTACATCGCTATCTGTATAAACGTGGAAATACCGACACCGCTGTCGGTATAAACATGGAAATATCTACAACGCCATCTATATAAACATGGAAATATCTACACCGCTATGTCTATAAACATGGAAATACCTACACCGCTATCCCAATAAACATGGAAATATCTACACCGCTATCTGTATAAACATGGAAATATCTACACTGCTATCTGTATAAACATGGAAATATCTACACCGCGATCTGTATAAACATGGAAATATCTACAACACGATCTGTATAAACATGGAAATATCTTCACCACGATCTGTATAAACATGGAAATATCTACACCGCTATCTGTAAAAACATGGTAATATCTACACCACCATCTATATAAACATGGAAATATCTACACCACCATCTGTATAAACATGGAAATATCTACAATGCCATCTGTAGAAAGATGGAAATATCTACACCGCAATCTGTGTAAACATGGAAATATCTACACCGATATCTGTAAAAACATGGAAATATCTACACCGCTATCTCTATAAACATGGAAATATCTACACCGCGATCTGTATAAACATGGAAATATCTACACCGCGATCTGTATAAACATGGAAATATCTACACCGCTATCTGTATAAACATGGAAATATCTACACAGCTATCACTATAAACATGGAAAATCTACACCGCCATCTGTATAAACATGGAAATACCTACAAAGTCATCTGTATAAACATGGAAATATCTACACAGCCATCTGTATAAACATGGAAATATCTACACAACCATCTGTATATACATGGAAATATCTACACCGCTATCTGTATAAACATGGAAATAACTACACCGCTATTAGTATAAACAAGGAAATATCTACACCGTGATCTGTATAAACATGGAAATATCTACACCGCTATCTCTATAAACATGGAAATATCTACACCCCTATCTGTATAAGCATGGAAATATCCACACCGCTATCTCTATAAACATGGAAAAATCAACACCGCTATCTCTATGAACATGGAAATATCTACACCGAAATCTCTATAAACATGGAAATATCTACACCACGATCAGAATAAACACGGAAATATCTGCACCGCTATCTGTATAAACATGGAAATATCTCCACTGCTATCTCTATAAACATCGAAATATCTACTCCGCCATCTGTATAAACATGGAAATACTTACAAAGTTATCTGTATAAACATGGAAATAACTACACCGCCATCTGTGTAACCATGGAAATATCTAAACAGCCATGTGTATATACATGGAAATAACTACACCGCTATCTATATAAACATGGAAATAACTACACCGCTATCTGTATAAACATGGAAATATCTACACCGCCATCTACATATCCATGGAAATATCTGCGCTGCCATCTGTATAAACATGGAAATATCTACACGGTCATCTGTGTATAGATGGAAATATCAACACCGTCATCTCTACAAACATGGAAATATCTGCACCGCTATTTGTATAAACATGAAAATATCTACACCGCTGTCTGTATAAACATGGAAATATCTACACCGCTATCTGTATAAACATGGAAATATCTACACCGCTATCTCTATAAACATGGAAATATCTACACCGTGATCTGTATAAACATGGAAATATTTACACCGCTATCTGTATAAGCATGGAAATTTCTAAACCGTTATCTGTATAAATATGGAAATAACTACACCGCTATCTCTATAAACATGGAAATATCTACACCACCATCTGTATAAACATGGAAATACCTATACAGTCATCTGTGTAAACATGGAAATATCTACACCACCATCTGTATAAACATGGAAATATCTTCAATGCCATCTGTATACACATGGAAATACCTACAGGGCAATCTGTGTATAGATGGAAACATCAACACCGCCATCTGTACAAACATGGAAATATCTACACTGCTATCTCAATAAACATGGAAATATCTACACTGCGGTCTGTATAAACATGGAAATACCTACACTGGTATCTGCATAAACATAGAAATATCAACACAATGATCTGTATAAACATGGAAATATCTACACCGCTATCTGTATAAACATGGAAATATCTGCACCGCTATCTCTATAAACATGGAAATATCTACAAAGACATCTGTATAAACATGGAAATACCTACACAGTCATGTGTAGGAACATTTAAATATCTACACTGCCATCTGTATAAACAAAGAAATATCTACAAAGCCCTCTGTATATATATGGAAGTATCTGCATAGGCATCTGTGTAAACATGGAAATATCTGCACCGCTATCTGTATAAACATGGAAATACCTACACCGCTGTCTCTATAAATATGGAAATATGTACACCGCTATGTGTATAGACATGGAAATATCTCCACTGCTCTCTGTATAAACATGGAAATATCTCCACCGTTATCTGTATAAACATGGAAATATCTACAGCGCCATCTCTAAAAACATTGAAATATCTACACTGCCATCTGTAAAAACATGGAAATAACTACACCGCCAACTGTATAAGCATGGAAATATCTACACCACCATCTGTATAAACATGGAAATACCTACAATACCACCTGTATACACATGGAAATATCTACACAGACATCTGTATAAATATGGAAATAACTACACGGCCATCTGTATAAACATGCAAATATCTACACTGCCATCTGTAGAAAGATGGAAATATCTACACCGCTATCTCTATAAATATGGAAATATCTACACCGCCATCTCTATAAACATGAAAATATCTACACTGCCATCTCCATAAAGATGGAGGTATCTACTCTGCCATGTGTATAAACACGGAAATATCTACACCACTATCTGTATAAACATGGAAATATCTTCAATGCCATCTGTATACACATGGAAATACCTACAGGGCAATCTGTGTATAGATGGAAACATCAACACCGCCATCTGTACAAACATGGAAATATCTACACTGCTATCTCAATAAACATGGAAATATCTACACTGCGGTCTGTATAAACATGGAAATACCTACACTGGTATCTGTATAAACATAGAAATATCAACACAATGATCTGTATAAACATGGAAATATCTACACCGCTATCTGTATAAACATGGAAATATCTGCACCGCTATCTCTATAAACATGGAAATATCTACAAAGACATCTGTATAAACATGGAAATACCTACACAGTCATGTGTAGGAACATTTAAATGTCTACACTGCCATCTGTATAAACAAAGAAATATCTACAAAGCCCTCTGTATATATATGGAAGTATCTGCATAGGCATCTGTGTAAACATGGAAATATCTGCACCGCTATCTGTATAAACATGGAAATACCTACACCGCTGTCTCTATAAACATGGAAATATGTACACCGCTATGTGTATAAACATGGAAATATCTCCACTGCTCTCTGTATAAACATGGAAATATCTCCACCGTTATCTGTATAAACATGGAAATATCTACAGCGCCATCTCTAAAAACATTGAAATATCTACACTGCCATCTGTAAAAACATGGAAATAACTACACCGCCAACTGTATAAGCATGGAAATATCTACACCACCATCTGTATAAACATGGAAATACCTACAATACCATCTGTATACACATGGAAATATCTACACAGACATCTGTATAAATATGGAAATAACTACACGGCCATCTGTATAAACATGCAAATATCTACACTGCCATCTGTAGAAAGATGGAAATATCTACACCGCTATCTCTATAAATATGGAAATATCTACACCGCCATCTCTATAAACATGAAAATATCTACACTGCCATCTCCATAAAGATGGAGGTATCTACTCTGCCATGTGTATAAACACGGAAATATCTACACCACTATCTGTGAAAACATGGGAATATCTACACCGCTATCTGTTTAAACATGGAAATATCTACACGGCCATCTGTGTATAGATGGAAATATCAACACCGCCATCTGTAGAAACATGGAAATATCTACACCGCTATCTCTATAAACATGGAAATATCTGCACTGCCATCTGTAAAAACATGGAAATACGTATACAGTCATCTGTATAAACATGGAAATATCTACAATGCCATCTGTATACACATGGAAATATCTACACAGCCATCTGTATAAACATGGAAATATCAACACTGCTATCTCTATAAACATGGAAATATCTACACCGCCATCTCTATAAACATGCAATTATCTACACTGCCATCTCCATAAACATGGAACTAACTACTCTGCCATCTGTATAAACATGGAAACATCTAAACCGCCATCTGTGTGAATAAGGAAATATCTACAATGACATCTGTACAAAAATATAAATATCTGCACCGCGAGCTGTATAAACATGGAAATAACTGCATCGCTATCTGTATAAACGTGGAAATACCGACACCGCTGTCGGTATAAACATGGAAATATCTACAACGCCATCTATATAAACATGGAAATATCTACACCGCTATGTCTATAAACATGGAAATACCTACACCGCTATCCCAATAAACATGGAAATATCTACACCGCTATCTGTATAAACATGGAAATATCTACACTGCTATCTGTATAACCATGGAAATATCTACACCGCGATCTGTATAAACATGGAAATATCTACAACACGATCTGTATAAACATGGAAATATTTACACCGCGATCTGTATAAACATGGAAATATCTACAACACGATCTGTATAAACATGGAAATATCTTCACCACGATCTGTATAAACATGGAAATATCTACACCGCTATCTGTAAAAACATGGTAATATCTACACCACCATCTATATAAACATGGAAATATCTACACCACCATCTGTATAAACATGGAAATATCTACAATGCCATCTGTAGAAAGATAGAAATATCTACACCGCAATCTGTGTAAACATGGAAATATCTACACCGATATCTGTAAAAACATGGAAATATCTACACCGCCATCTCTATAAACATGGAAATATCTACACCGCGATCTGTATAAACATGGAAATATCTACACCGCGATCTGTATAAACATGGAAATATCTACACCGCTATCTGTATAAACATGGAAATATCTACACAGCTATCACTATAAACATGGAAAATCTACACCGCCATCTGTATAAACATGGAAATACCTACAAAGTCATCTGTATAAACATGGAAATATCTACACAGCCATCTGTATAAACATGGAAATATCTACACAACCATCTGTATATACATGGAAATATCTACACCGCTATCTGTATAAACATGGAAATAACTACACCGCTATTAGTATAAACAAGGAAATATCTACACCGTGATCTGTATAAACATGGAAATATCTACACCGCTATCTCTATAAACATGGAAATATCTACACCCCTATCTGTATAAGCATGGAAATATCCACACCGCTATCTCTATAAACATGGAAAAATCAACACCGCTATCTCTATGAACATGGAAATATCTACACCGAAATCTCTATAAACATGGAAATATCTACACCACGATCAGAATAAACACGGAAATATCTGCACCGCTATCTGTATAAACATGGAAATATCTCCACTGCTATCTCTATAAACATCGAAATATCTACTCCGCCATCTGTATAAACATGGAAATACTTACAAAGTTATCTGTATAAACATGGAAATAACTACACCGCCATCTGTGTAACCATGGAAATATCTAAACAGCCATGTGTATATACATGGAAATAACTACACCGCTATCTATATAAACATGGAAATAACTACACCGCTATCTGTATAAACATGGAAATATCTACACCGCCATCTACATATCCATGGAAATATCTGCGCTGCCATCTGTATAAACATGGAAATATCTACACGGTCATCTGTGTATAGATGGAAATATCAACACCGTCATCTCTACAAACATGGAAATATCTGCACCGCTATTTGTATAAACATGAAAATATCTACACCGCTGTCTGTATAAACATGGAAATATCTACACCGCTATCTGTATAAACATGGAAATATCTGCACCGCTATCTCTATAAACATGGACATATCTACAAAGACATCTGTATAAACATGGAAATACCTACACAGTCATGTGTAGGAACATTTAAATATCTACACTGCCATCTGTATAAACAAAGAAATATCTACAAAGCCCTCTGTATATATATGGAAGTATCTGCATAGGCATCCGTGTAAACATGGAAATATCTGCACCGCTATCTGTATAAACATGGAAATACCTACACCGCTGTCTCTATAAACATGGAAATATGTACACCGCTATGTGTATAAACATGGAAATATCTCCACTGCTCTCTGTATAAACATGGAAATATCTCCACCGTTATCTGTATAAACATGGAAATATCTACAGCGCCATCTCTAAAAACATTGAAATATCTACACTGCCATCTGTAAAAACATGGAAATAACTACACCGCCAACTGTATAAGCATGGAAATATCTACACCACCATCTGTATAAACATGGAAATACCTACAATACCATCTGTATACACATGGAAATATCTACACAGACATCTGTATAAATATGGAAATAACTACACGGCCATCTGTATAAACATGCAAATATCTACACTGCCATCTGTAGAAAGATGGAAATATCTACACCGCTATCTCTATAAATATGGAAATATCTACACCGCCATCTCTATAAACATGAAAATATCTACACTGCCATCTCCATAAAGATGGAGGTATCTACTCTGCCATGTGTATAAACACGGAAATATCTACACCACTATCTGTGAAAACATGGGAATATCTACACCGCTATCTGTTTAAACATGGAAATATCTACACGGCCATCTGTGTATAGATGGAAATATCAACACCGCCATCTGTAGAAACATGGAAATATCTACACCGCTATCTCTATAAACATGGAAATATCTGCACTGCCATCTGTAAAAACATGGAAATACGTATACAGTCATCTGTATAAACATGGAAATATCTACAATGCCATCTGTATACACATGGAAATATCTACACAGCCATCTGTATAAACATGGAAATATCAACAATGCTATCTCTATAAACATGGAAATATCTACACCGCCATCTCTATAAACATGCAATTATCTACACTGCCATCTCCATAAACATGGAACTAACTACTCTGCCATCTGTATAAACATGGAAACATCTAAACCGCCATCTGTGTGAATAAGGAAATATCTACAATGACATCTGTACAAAAATATAAATATCTGCACCGCGAGCTGTATAAACATGGAAATATCTACATCGCTATCTGTATAAACGTGGAAATACCGACACCGCTGTCGGTATAAACATGGAAATATCTACAACGCCATCTATATAAACATGGAAATATCTACACCGCTATGTCTATAAACATGGAAATACCTACACCGCTATCCCAATAAACATGGAAATATCTACACCGCTATCTGTATAAACATGGAAATATCTACACTGCTATCTGTATAAACATGGAAATATCTACACCGCGATCTGTATAAACATGGAAATATCTACAACACGATCTGTATAAACATGGAAATATCTTCACCACGATCTGTATAAACATGGAAATATCTACACCGCTATCTGTAAAAACATGGTAATATCTACACCACCATCTATATAAACATGGAAATATCTACACCACCATCTGTATAAACATGGAAATATCTACAATGCCATCTGTAGAAAGATAGAAATATCTACACCGCAATCTGTGTAAACATGGAAATATCTACACCGATATCTGTAAAAACATGGAAATATCTACACCGCTATCTCTATAAACATGGAAATATCTACACCGCGATCTGTATAAACATGGAAATATCTACACCGCGATCTGTATAAACATGGAAATATCTACACCGCTATCTGTATAAACATGGAAATATCTACACAGCTATCACTATAAACATGGAAAATCTACACCGCCATCTGTATAAACATGGAAATACCTACAAAGTCATCTGTATAAACATGGAAATATCTACACAGCCATCTGTATAAACATGGAAATATCCACACAACCATCTGTATATACATGGAAATATCTACACCGCTATCTGTATAAACATGGAAATAACTACACCGCTATTAGTATAAACAAGGAAATATCTACACCGTGATCTGTATAAACATGGAAATATCTACACCGCTATCTCTATAAACATGGAAATATCTACACCCCTATCTGTATAAGCATGGAAATATCCACACCGCTATCTCTATAAACATGGAAAAATCAACACCGCTATCTCTATGAACATGGAAATATCTACACCGAAATCTCTATAAACATGGAAATATCTACACCACGATCAGAATAAACACGGAAATATCTGCACCGCTATCTGTATAAACATGGAAATATCTCCACTGCTATCTCTATAAACATCGAAATATCTACTCCGCCATCTGTATAAACATGGAAATACTTACAAAGTTATCTGTATAAACATGGAAATAACTACACCGCCATCTGTGTAACCATGGAAATATCTAAACAGCCATGTGTATATACATGGAAATAACTACACCGCTATCTATATAAACATGGAAATAACTACACCGCTATCTGTATAAACATGGAAATATCTACACCGCCATCTACATATCCATGGAAATATCTGCGCTGCCATCTGTATAAACATGGAAATATCTACACGGTCATCTGTGTATAGATGGAAATATCAACACCGTCATCTCTACAAACATGGAAATATCTGCACCGCTATTTGTATAAACATGAAAATATCTACACCGCTGTCTGTATAAACATGGAAATATCTACACCGCTATCTGTATAAACATGGAAATATCTACACCGCTATCTCTATAAACATGGAAATATCTACACTGTGATCTGTATAAACATGGAAATATTTACACCGCTATCTGTATAAGCATGGAAATTTCTAAACCGTTATCTGTATAAATATGGAAATAACTACACCGCTATCTCTATAAACATGGAAATATCTACACCACCATCTGTATAAACATGGAAATACCTATACAGTCATCTGTGTAAACATGGAAATATCTACACCACCATCTGTATAAACATGGAAATATCTTCAATGCCATCTGTATACACATGGAAATACCTACAGGGCAATCTGTGTATAGATGGAAACATCAACACCGCCATCTGTACAAACATGGAAATATCTACACTGCTATCTCAATAAACATGGAAATATCTACACTGCGGTCTGTATAAACATGGAAATACCTACACTGGTATCTGTATAAACATAGAAATATCAACACAATGATCTGTATAAACATGGAAATATCTACACCGCTATCTGTATAAACATGGAAATATCTGCACCGCTATCTCTATAAACATGGAAATATCTACAAAGACATCTGTATAAACATGGAAATACCTACACAGTCATGTGTAGGAACATTTAAATATCTACACTGCCATCTGTATAAACAAAGAAATATCTACAAAGCCCTCTGTATATATATGGAAGTATCTGCATAGGCATCTGTGTAAACATGGAAATATCTGCACCGCTATCTGTATAAACATGGAAATACCTACACCGCTGTCTCTATAAACATGGAAATATGTACACCGCTATGTGTATAAACATGGAAATATCTCCACTGCTCTCTGTATAAACATGGAAATATCTCCACCGTTATCTGTATAAACATGGAAATATCTACAGCGCCATCTCTAAAAACATTGAAATATCTACACTGCCATCTGTAAAAACATGGAAATAACTACACCGCCAACTGTATAAGCATGGAAATATCTACACCACCATCTGTATAAACATGGAAATACCTACAATACCATCTGTATACACATGGAAATATCTACACAGACATCTGTATAAATATGGAAATAACTACACGGCCATCTGTATAAACATGCAAATATCTACACTGCCATCTGTAGAAAGATGGAAATATCTACACCGCTATCTCTATAAATATGGAAATATCTACACCGCCATCTCTATAAACATGAAAATATCTACACTGCCATCTCCATAAAGATGGAGGTATCTACTCTGCCATGTGTATAAACACGGAAATATCTACACCACTATCTGTGAAAACATGGGAATATCTACACCGCTATCTGTTTAAACATGGAAATATCTACACGGCCATCTGTGTATAGATGGAAATATCAACACCGCCATCTGTAGAAACATGGAAATATCTACACCGCTATCTCTATAAACATGGAAATATCTGCACTGCCATCTGTAAAAACATGGAAATACGTATACAGTCATCTGTATAAACATGGAAATATCTACAATGCCATCTGTATACACATGGAAATATCTACACAGCCATCTGTATACACATGGAAATATCTACACAGCCATCTGTATAAACATGCAAATATCAACACCGCCATCTCTATAAACATGCAATTATCTACACTGCCATCTCCATAAACATGGAACTAACTACTCTGCCATCTGTATAAACATGGAAACATCTAAACCGCCATCTGTGTGAATAAGGAAATATCTACAATGACATCTGTACAAAAATATAAATATCTGCACCGCGAGCTGTATAAACATGGAAATATCTACATCGCTATCTGTATAAACGTGGAAATACCGACACCGCTGTCGGTATAAACATGGAAATATCTACAACGCCATCTATATAAACATGGAAATATCTACACCGCTATGTCTATAAACATGGAAATACCTACACCGCTATCCCAATAAACATGGAAATATCTACACCGCTATCTGTATAAACATGGAAATATCTACACTGCTATCTGTATAAACATGGAAATATCTACACCGCGATCTGTATAAACATGGAAATATCTACAACACGATCTGTATAAACATGGAAATATCTTCACCACGATCTGTATAAACATGGAAATATCTACACCGCTATCTGTAAAAACATGGTAATATCTACACCACCATCTATATAAACATGGAAATATCTACACCACCATCTGTATAAACATGGAAATATCTACAATGCCATCTGTAGAAAGATGGAAATATCTACACCGCAATCTGTGTAAACATGGAAATATCTACACCGATATCTGTAAAAACATGGAAATATCTACACCGCTATCTCTATAAACATGGAAATATCTACACCGCGATCTGTATAAACATGGAAATATCTACACCGCGATCTGTATAAACATGGAAATATCTACACCGCTATCTGTATAAACATGGAAATATCTACACAGCTATCACTATAAACATGGAAAATCTACACCGCCATCTGTATAAACATGGAAATACCTACAAAGTCATCTGTATAAACATGGAAATATCTACACAGCCATGTGTATAAACATGGAAATATCTACACAACCATCTGTATATACATGGAAATATCTACACCGCTATCTGTATAAACATGGAAATAACTACACCGCTATTAGTATAAACAAGGAAATATCTACACCGTGATCTGTATAAACATGGAAATATCTACACCGCTATCTCTATAAACATGGAAATATCTACACCCCTATCTGTATAAGCATGGAAATATCCACACCGCTATCTCTATAAACATGGAAAAATCAACACCGCTATCTCTATGAACATGGAAATATCTACACCGAAATCTCTATAAACATGGAAATATCTACACCACGATCAGAATAAACACGGAAATATCTGCACCGCTATCTGTATAAACGTGGAAATATCTCCACTGCTATCTCTATAAACATCGAAATATCTACTCCGCCATCTGTATAAACATGGAAATACTTACAAAGTTATCTGTATAAACATGGAAATAACTACACCGCCATCTGTGTAACCATGGAAATATCTAAACAGCCATGTGTATATACATGGAAATAACTACACCGCTATCTATATAAACATGGAAATAACTACACCGCTATCTGTATAAACATGGAAATATCTACACCGCCATCTACATATCCATGGAAATATCTGCGCTGCCATCTGTATAAACATGGAAATATCTACACGGTCATCTGTGTATAGATGGAAATATCAACACCGTCATCTCTACAAACATGGAAATATCTGCACCGCTATTTGTATAAACATGAAAATATCTACACCGCTGTCTGTATAAACATGGAAATATCTACACTGCTATCTGTATAAACATGGAAATATCTACACCGCTATCTCTATAAACATGGAAATATCTACACCGTGATCTGTATAAACATGGAAATATTTACACCGCTATCTGTATAAGCATGGAAATTTCTAAACCGTTATCTGTATAAATATGGAAATAACTACACCGCTATCTCTATAAACATGGAAATATCTACACCACCATCTGTATAAACATGGAAATACCTATACAGTCATCTGTGTAAACATGGAAATATCTACACCACCATCTGTATAAACATGGAAATATCTTCAATGCCATCTGTATACACATGGAAATACCTACAGGGCAATCTGTGTATAGATGGAAACATCAACACCGCCATCTGTACAAACATGGAAATATCTACACTGCTATCTCAATAAAATGGAAATATCTACACTGCGGTCTGTATAAACATGGAAATACCTACACTGGTATCTGTATAAACATAGAAATATCAACACAATGATCTGTATAAACATGGAAATATCTACACCGCTATCTGTATAAACATGGAAATATCTGCACCGCTATCTCTATAAACATGGAAATATCTACAAAGACATCTGTATAAACATGGAAATACCTACACAGTCATGTGTAGGAACATTTAAATATCTACACTGCCATCTGTATAAACAAAGAAATATCTACAAAGCCCTCTGTATATATATGGAAGTATCTGCATAGGCATCTGTGTAAACATGGAAATATCTGCACCGCTATCTGTATAAACATGGAAATACCTACACCGCTGTCTCTATAAATATGGAAATATGTACACCGCTATGTGTATAAACATGGAAATATCTCCACTGCTCTCTGTATAAACATGGAAATATCTCCACCGTTATCTGTATAAACATGGAAATATCTACAGCGCCATCTCTAAAAACATTGAAATATCTACACTGCCATCTGTAAATACATGGAAATAACTACACCGCCAACTGTATAAGCATGGAAATATCTACACCACCATCTGTATAAACATGGAAATACCTACAATACCACCTGTATACACATGGAAATATCTACACAGACATCTGTATAAATATGGAAATAACTTCACGGCCATCTGTATAAACATGCAAATATCTACACTGCCATCTGTAGAAAGATGGAAATATCTACACCGCTATCTCTATAAATATGGAAATATCTACACCGCCATCTCTATAAACATGAAAATATCTACACTGCCATCTCCATAAAGATGGAGGTATCTACTCTGCCATGTGTATAAACACGGAAATATCTACACCACTATCTGTATAAACATGGAAATATCTTCAATGCCATCTGTATACACATGGAAATACCTACAGGGCAATCTGTGTATAGATGGAAACATCAACACCGCCATCTGTACAAACATGGAAATATCTACACTGCTATCTCAATAAACATGGAAATATCTACACTGCGGTCTGTATAAACATGGAAATACCTACACTGGTATCTGTATAAACATAGAAATATCAACACAATGATCTGTATAAACATGGAAATATCTACACCGCTATCTGTATAAACATGGAAATATCTGCACCGCTATCTCTATAAACATGGAAATATCTACAAAGACATCTGTATAAACATGGAAATACCTACACAGTCATGTGTAGGAACATTTAAATATCTACACTGCCATCTGTATAAACAAAGAAATATCTACAAAGCCCTCTGTATATATATGGAAGTATCTGCATAGGCATCTGTGTAAACATGGAAATATCTGCACCGCTATCTGTATAAACATGGAAATACCTACACCGCTGTCTCTATAAACATGGAAATATGTACACCGCTATGTGTATAAACATGGAAATATCTCCACTGCTCTCTGTATAAACATGGAAATATCTCCACCGTTATCTGTATAAACATGGAAATATCTACAGCGCCATCTCTAAAAACATTGAAATATCTACACTGCCATCTGTAAAAACATGGAAATAACTACACCGCCAACTGTATAAGCATGGAAATATCTACACCACCATCTGTATAAACATGGAAATACCTACAATACCATCTGTATACACATGGAAATATCTACACAGACATCTGTATAAATATGGAAATAACTTCACGGCCATCTGTATAAACATGCAAATATCTACACTGCCATCTGTAGAAAGATGGAAATATCTACACCGCTATCTCTATAAATATGGAAATATCTACACCGCCATCTCTATAAACATGAAAATATCTACACTGCCATCTCCATAAAGATGGAGGTATCTACTCTGCCATGTGTATAAACACGGAAATATCTACACCACTATCTGTGAAAACATGGGAATATCTACACCGCTATCTGTTTAAACATGGAAATATCTACACGGCCATCTGTGTATAGATGGAAATATCAACACCGCCATCTGTAGAAACATGGAAATATCTACACCGCTATCTCTATAAACATGGAAATATCTGCACTGCCATCTGTAAAAACATGGAAATACGTATACAGTCATCTGTATAAACATGGAAATATCTACAATGCCATCTGTATACACATGGAAATATCTACACAGCCATCTGTATAAACATGTAAATATCAACACTGCTATCTCTATAAACATGGAAATATCTACACCGCCATCTCTATAAACATGCAATTATCTACACTGCCATCCCCATAAACATGGAACTAACTACTCTGCCATCTGTATAAACATGGAAACATCTAAACCGCCATCTGTGTGAATAAGGAAATATCTACAATGACATCTGTACAAAAATATAAATATCTGCACCGCGAGCTGTATAAACATGGAAATATCTACATCGCTATCTGTATAAACGTGGAAATACCGACACCGCTGTCGGTATAAACATGGAAATATCTACAACGCCATCTATATAAACATGGAAATATCTACACCGCTATGTCTATAAACATGGAAATACCTACACCGCTATCCCAATAAACATGGAAATATCTACACCGCTATCTGTATAAACATGGAAATATCTACACTGCTATCTGTATAAACATGGAAATATCTACACCGCGATCTGTATAAACATGGAAATATCTACAACACGATCTGTATAAACATGGAAATATCTTCACCACGATCTGTATAAACATGGAAATATCTACACCGCTATCTGTAAAAACATGGTAATATCTACACCACCATCTATATAAACATGGAAATATCTACACCACCATCTGTATAAACATGGAAATATCTACAATGCCATCTGTAGAAAGATGGAAATATCTACACCGCAATCTGTGTAAACATGGAAATATCTACACCGATATCTGTAAAAACATGGAAATATCTACACCGCTATCTCTATAAACATGGAAATATCTACACCGCGATCTGTATAAACATGGAAATATCTACACCGCGATCTGTATAAACATGGAAATATCTACACCGCTATCTGTATAAACATGGAAATATCTACACAGCTATCACTATAAACATGGAAAATCTACACCGCCATCTGTATAAACATGGAAATACCTACAAAGTCATCTGTATAAACATGGAAATATCTACACAGCCATCTGTATAAACATGGAAATATCTACACAACCATCTGTATATACATGGAAATATCTACACCGCTATCTGTATAAACATGGAAATAACTACACCGCTATTAGTATAAACAAGGAAATATCTACACCGTGATCTGTATAAACATGGAAATATCTACACCGCTATCTCTATAAACATGGAAATATCTACACCCCTATCTGTATAAGCATGGAAATATCCACACCGCTATCTCTATAAACATGGAAAAATCAACACCGCTATCTCTATGAACATGGAAATATCTACACCGAAATCTCTATAAACATGGAAATATCTACACCACGATCAGAATAAACACGGAAATATCTGCACCGCTATCTGTATAAACATGGAAATATCTCCACTGCTATCTCTATAAACATCGAAATATCTACTCCGCCATCTGTATAAACATGGAAATACTTACAAAGTTATCTGTATAAACATGGAAATAACTACACCGCCATCTGTGTAACCATGGAAATATCTAAACAGCCATGTGTATATACATGGAAATAACTACACCGCTATCTATATAAACATGGAAATAACTACACCGCTATCTGTATAAACATGGAAATATCTACACCGCCATCTACATATCCATGGAAATATCTGCGCTGCCATCTGTATAAACATGGAAATATCTACACGGTCATCTGTGTATAGATGGAAATATCAACACCGTCATCTCTACAAACATGGAAATATCTGCACCGCTATTTGTATAAACATGAAAATATCTACACCGCTGTCTGTATAAACATGGAAATATCTACACCGCTATCTGTATAAACATGGAAATATCTACACCGCTATCTCTATAAACATGGAAATATCTACACCGTGATCTGTATAAACATGGAAATATTTACACCGCTATCTGTATAAGCATGGAAATTTCTAAACCGTTATCTGTATAAATATGGAAATAACTACACCGCTATCTCTATAAACATGGAAATATCTACACCACCATCTGTATAAACATGGAAATACCTATACAGTCATCTGTGTAAACATGGAAATATCTACACCACCATCTGTATAAACATGGAAATATCTTCAATGCCATCTGTATACACATGGAAATACCTACAGGGCAATCTGTGTATAGATGGAAACATCAACACCGCCATCTGTACAAACATGGAAATATCTACACTGCTATCTCAATAAACATGGAAATATCTACACTGCGGTCTGTATAAACATGGAAATACCTACACTGGTATCTGCATAAACATAGAAATATCAACACAATGATCTGTATAAACATGGAAATATCTACACCGCTATCTGTATAAACATGGAAATATCTGCACCGCTATCTCTATAAACATGGAAATATCTACAAAGACATCTGTATAAACATGGAAATACCTACACAGTCATGTGTAGGAACATTTAAATATCTACACTGCCATCTGTATAAACAAAGAAATATCTACAAAGCCCTCTGTATATATATGGAAGTATCTGCATAGGCATCTGTGTAAACATGGAAATATCTGCACCGCTATCTGTATAAACATGGAAATACCTACACCGCTGTCTCTATAAATATGGAAATATGTACACCGCTATGTGTATAGACATGGAAATATCTCCACTGCTCTCTGTATAAACATGGAAATATCTCCACCGTTATCTGTATAAACATGGAAATATCTACAGCGCCATCTCTAAAAACATTGAAATATCTACACTGCCATCTGTAAAAACATGGAAATAACTACACCGCCAACTGTATAAGCATGGAAATATCTACACCACCATCTGTATAAACATGGAAATACCTACAATACCACCTGTATACACATGGAAATATCTACACAGACATCTGTATAAATATGGAAATAACTACACGGCCATCTGTATAAACATGCAAATATCTACACTGCCATCTGTAGAAAGATGGAAATATCTACACCGCTATCTCTATAAATATGGAAATATCTACACCGCCATCTCTATAAACATGAAAATATCTACACTGCCATCTCCATAAAGATGGAGGTATCTACTCTGCCATGTGTATAAACACGGAAATATCTACACCACTATCTGTATAAACATGGAAATATCTTCAATGCCATCTGTATACACATGGAAATACCTACAGGGCAATCTGTGTATAGATGGAAACATCAACACCGCCATCTGTACAAACATGGAAATATCTACACTGCTATCTCAATAAACATGGAAATATCTACACTGCGGTCTGTATAAACATGGAAATACCTACACTGGTATCTGTATAAACATAGAAATATCAACACAATGATCTGTATAAACATGGAAATATCTACACCGCTATCTGTATAAACATGGAAATATCTGCACCGCTATCTCTATAAACATGGAAATATCTACAAAGACATCTGTATAAACATGGAAATACCTACACAGTCATGTGTAGGAACATTTAAATGTCTACACTGCCATCTGTATAAACAAAGAAATATCTACAAAGCCCTCTGTATATATATGGAAGTATCTGCATAGGCATCTGTGTAAACATGGAAATATCTGCACCGCTATCTGTATAAACATGGAAATACCTACACCGCTGTCTCTATAAACATGGAAATATGTACACCGCTATGTGTATAAACATGGAAATATCTCCACTGCTCTCTGTATAAACATGGAAATATCTCCACCGTTATCTGTATAAACATGGAAATATCTACAGCGCCATCTCTAAAAACATTGAAATATCTACACTGCCATCTGTAAAAACATGGAAATAACTACACCGCCAACTGTATAAGCATGGAAATATCTACACCACCATCTGTATAAACATGGAAATACCTACAATACCATCTGTATACACATGGAAATATCTACACAGACATCTGTATAAATATGGAAATAACTACACGGCCATCTGTATAAACATGCAAATATCTACACTGCCATCTGTAGAAAGATGGAAATATCTACACCGCTATCTCTATAAATATGGAAATATCTACACCGCCATCTCTATAAACATGAAAATATCTACACTGCCATCTCCATAAAGATGGAGGTATCTACTCTGCCATGTGTATAAACACGGAAATATCTACACCACTATCTGTGAAAACATGGGAATATCTACACCGCTATCTGTTTAAACATGGAAATATCTACACGGCCATCTGTGTATAGATGGAAATATCAACACCGCCATCTGTAGAAACATGGAAATATCTACACCGCTATCTCTATAAACATGGAAATATCTGCACTGCCATCTGTAAAAACATGGAAATACGTATACAGTCATCTGTATAAACATGGAAATATCTACAATGCCATCTGTATACACATGGAAATATCTACACAGCCATCTGTATAAACATGGAAATATCAACACTGCTATCTCTATAAACATGGAAATATCTACACCGCCATCTCTATAAACATGCAATTATCTACACTGCCATCTCCATAAACATGGAACTAACTACTCTGCCATCTGTATAAACATGGAAACATCTAAACCGCCATCTGTGTGAATAAGGAAATATCTACAATGACATCTGTACAAAAATATAAATATCTGCACCGCGAGCTGTATAAACATGGAAATAACTGCATCGCTATCTGTATAAACGTGGAAATACCGACACCGCTGTCGGTATAAACATGGAAATATCTACAACGCCATCTATATAAACATGGAAATATCTACACCGCTATGTCTATAAACATGGAAATACCTACACCGCTATCCCAATAAACATGGAAATATCTACACCGCTATCTGTATAAACATGGAAATATCTACACTGCTATCTGTATAACCATGGAAATATCTACACCGCGATCTGTATAAACATGGAAATATCTACAACACGATCTGTATAAACATGGAAATATTTACACCGCGATCTGTATAAACATGGAAATATCTACAACACGATCTGTATAAACATGGAAATATCTTCACCACGATCTGTATAAACATGGAAATATCTACACCGCTATCTGTAAAAACATGGTAATATCTACACCACCATCTATATAAACATGGAAATATCTACACCACCATCTGTATAAACATGGAAATATCTACAATGCCATCTGTAGAAAGATAGAAATATCTACACCGCAATCTGTGTAAACATGGAAATATCTACACCGATATCTGTAAAAACATGGAAATATCTACACCGCCATCTCTATAAACATGGAAATATCTACACCGCGATCTGTATAAACATGGAAATATCTACACCGCGATCTGTATAAACATGGAAATATCTACACCGCTATCTGTATAAACATGGAAATATCTACACAGCTATCACTATAAACATGGAAAATCTACACCGCCATCTGTATAAACATGGAAATACCTACAAAGTCATCTGTATAAACATGGAAATATCTACACAGCCATCTGTATAAACATGGAAATATCTACACAACCATCTGTATATACATGGAAATATCTACACCGCTATCTGTATAAACATGGAAATAACTACACCGCTATTAGTATAAACAAGGAAATATCTACACCGTGATCTGTATAAACATGGAAATATCTACACCGCTATCTCTATAAACATGGAAATATCTACACCCCTATCTGTATAAGCATGGAAATATCCACACCGCTATCTCTATAAACATGGAAAAATCAACACCGCTATCTCTATGAACATGGAAATATCTACACCGAAATCTCTATAAACATGGAAATATCTACACCACGATCAGAATAAACACGGAAATATCTGCACCGCTATCTGTATAAACATGGAAATATCTCCACTGCTATCTCTATAAACATCGAAATATCTACTCCGCCATCTGTATAAACATGGAAATACTTACAAAGTTATCTGTATAAACATGGAAATAACTACACCGCCATCTGTGTAACCATGGAAATATCTAAACAGCCATGTGTATATACATGGAAATAACTACACCGCTATCTATATAAACATGGAAATAACTACACCGCTATCTGTATAAACATGGAAATATCTACACCGCCATCTACATATCCATGGAAATATCTGCGCTGCCATCTGTATAAACATGGAAATATCTACACGGTCATCTGTGTATAGATGGAAATATCAACACCGTCATCTCTACAAACATGGAAATATCTGCACCGCTATTTGTATAAACATGAAAATATCTACACCGCTGTCTGTATAAACATGGAAATATCTACACCGCTATCTGTATAAACATGGAAATATCTGCACCGCTATCTCTATAAACATGGACATATCTACAAAGACATCTGTATAAACATGGAAATACCTACACAGTCATGTGTAGGAACATTTAAATATCTACACTGCCATCTGTATAAACAAAGAAATATCTACAAAGCCCTCTGTATATATATGGAAGTATCTGCATAGGCATCCGTGTAAACATGGAAATATCTGCACCGCTATCTGTATAAACATGGAAATACCTACACCGCTGTCTCTATAAACATGGAAATATGTACACCGCTATGTGTATAAACATGGAAATATCTCCACTGCTCTCTGTATAAACATGGAAATATCTCCACCGTTATCTGTATAAACATGGAAATATCTACAGCGCCATCTCTAAAAACATTGAAATATCTACACTGCCATCTGTAAAAACATGGAAATAACTACACCGCCAACTGTATAAGCATGGAAATATCTACACCACCATCTGTATAAACATGGAAATACCTACAATACCATCTGTATACACATGGAAATATCTACACAGACATCTGTATAAATATGGAAATAACTACACGGCCATCTGTATAAACATGCAAATATCTACACTGCCATCTGTAGAAAGATGGAAATATCTACACCGCTATCTCTATAAATATGGAAATATCTACACCGCCATCTCTATAAACATGAAAATATCTACACTGCCATCTCCATAAAGATGGAGGTATCTACTCTGCCATGTGTATAAACACGGAAATATCTACACCACTATCTGTGAAAACATGGGAATATCTACACCGCTATCTGTTTAAACATGGAAATATCTACACGGCCATCTGTGTATAGATGGAAATATCAACACCGCCATCTGTAGAAACATGGAAATATCTACACCGCTATCTCTATAAACATGGAAATATCTGCACTGCCATCTGTAAAAACATGGAAATACGTATACAGTCATCTGTATAAACATGGAAATATCTACAATGCCATCTGTATACACATGGAAATATCTACACAGCCATCTGTATAAACATGGAAATATCAACAATGCTATCTCTATAAACATGGAAATATCTACACCGCCATCTCTATAAACATGCAATTATCTACACTGCCATCTCCATAAACATGGAACTAACTACTCTGCCATCTGTATAAACATGGAAACATCTAAACCGCCATCTGTGTGAATAAGGAAATATCTACAATGACATCTGTACAAAAATATAAATATCTGCACCGCGAGCTGTATAAACATGGAAATATCTACATCGCTATCTGTATAAACGTGGAAATACCGACACCGCTGTCGGTATAAACATGGAAATATCTACAACGCCATCTATATAAACATGGAAATATCTACACCGCTATGTCTATAAACATGGAAATACCTACACCGCTATCCCAATAAACATGGAAATATCTACACCGCTATCTGTATAAACATGGAAATATCTACACTGCTATCTGTATAAACATGGAAATATCTACACCGCGATCTGTATAAACATGGAAATATCTACAACACGATCTGTATAAACATGGAAATATCTTCACCACGATCTGTATAAACATGGAAATATCTACACCGCTATCTGTAAAAACATGGTAATATCTACACCACCATCTATATAAACATGGAAATATCTACACCACCATCTGTATAAACATGGAAATATCTACAATGCCATCTGTAGAAAGATAGAAATATCTACACCGCAATCTGTGTAAACATGGAAATATCTACACCGATATCTGTAAAAACATGGAAATATCTACACCGCTATCTCTATAAACATGGAAATATCTACACCGCGATCTGTATAAACATGGAAATATCTACACCGCGATCTGTATAAACATGGAAATATCTACACCGCTATCTGTATAAACATGGAAATATCTACACAGCTATCACTATAAACATGGAAAATCTACACCGCCATCTGTATAAACATGGAAATACCTACAAAGTCATCTGTATAAACATGGAAATATCTACACAGCCATCTGTATAAACATGGAAATATCCACACAACCATCTGTATATACATGGAAATATCTACACCGCTATCTGTATAAACATGGAAATAACTACACCGCTATTAGTATAAACAAGGAAATATCTACACCGTGATCTGTATAAACATGGAAATATCTACACCGCTATCTCTATAAACATGGAAATATCTACACCCCTATCTGTATAAGCATGGAAATATCCACACCGCTATCTCTATAAACATGGAAAAATCAACACCGCTATCTCTATGAACATGGAAATATCTACACCGAAATCTCTATAAACATGGAAATATCTACACCACGATCAGAATAAACACGGAAATATCTGCACCGCTATCTGTATAAACATGGAAATATCTCCACTGCTATCTCTATAAACATCGAAATATCTACTCCGCCATCTGTATAAACATGGAAATACTTACAAAGTTATCTGTATAAACATGGAAATAACTACACCGCCATCTGTGTAACCATGGAAATATCTAAACAGCCATGTGTATATACATGGAAATAACTACACCGCTATCTATATAAACATGGAAATAACTACACCGCTATCTGTATAAACATGGAAATATCTACACCGCCATCTACATATCCATGGAAATATCTGCGCTGCCATCTGTATAAACATGGAAATATCTACACGGTCATCTGTGTATAGATGGAAATATCAACACCGTCATCTCTACAAACATGGAAATATCTGCACCGCTATTTGTATAAACATGAAAATATCTACACCGCTGTCTGTATAAACATGGAAATATCTACACCGCTATCTGTATAAACATGGAAATATCTACACCGCTATCTCTATAAACATGGAAATATCTACACTGTGATCTGTATAAACATGGAAATATTTACACCGCTATCTGTATAAGCATGGAAATTTCTAAACCGTTATCTGTATAAATATGGAAATAACTACACCGCTATCTCTATAAACATGGAAATATCTACACCACCATCTGTATAAACATGGAAATACCTATACAGTCATCTGTGTAAACATGGAAATATCTACACCACCATCTGTATAAACATGGAAATATCTTCAATGCCATCTGTATACACATGGAAATACCTACAGGGCAATCTGTGTATAGATGGAAACATCAACACCGCCATCTGTACAAACATGGAAATATCTACACTGCTATCTCAATAAACATGGAAATATCTACACTGCGGTCTGTATAAACATGGAAATACCTACACTGGTATCTGTATAAACATAGAAATATCAACACAATGATCTGTATAAACATGGAAATATCTACACCGCTATCTGTATAAACATGGAAATATCTGCACCGCTATCTCTATAAACATGGAAATATCTACAAAGACATCTGTATAAACATGGAAATACCTACACAGTCATGTGTAGGAACATTTAAATATCTACACTGCCATCTGTATAAACAAAGAAATATCTACAAAGCCCTCTGTATATATATGGAAGTATCTGCATAGGCATCTGTGTAAACATGGAAATATCTGCACCGCTATCTGTATAAACATGGAAATACCTACACCGCTGTCTCTATAAACATGGAAATATGTACACCGCTATGTGTATAAACATGGAAATATCTCCACTGCTCTCTGTATAAACATGGAAATATCTCCACCGTTATCTGTATAAACATGGAAATATCTACAGCGCCATCTCTAAAAACATTGAAATATCTACACTGCCATCTGTAAAAACATGGAAATAACTACACCGCCAACTGTATAAGCATGGAAATATCTACACCACCATCTGTATAAACATGGAAATACCTACAATACCATCTGTATACACATGGAAATATCTACACAGACATCTGTATAAATATGGAAATAACTACACGGCCATCTGTATAAACATGCAAATATCTACACTGCCATCTGTAGAAAGATGGAAATATCTACACCGCTATCTCTATAAATATGGAAATATCTACACCGCCATCTCTATAAACATGAAAATATCTACACTGCCATCTCCATAAAGATGGAGGTATCTACTCTGCCATGTGTATAAACACGGAAATATCTACACCACTATCTGTGAAAACATGGGAATATCTACAACGCTATCTGTTTAAACATGGAAATATCTACACGGCCATCTGTGTATAGATGGAAATATCAACACCGCCATCTGTAGAAACATGGAAATATCTACACCGCTATCTCTATAAACATGGAAATATCTGCACTGCCATCTGTAAAAACATGGAAATACGTATACAGTCATCTGTATAAACATGGAAATATCTACAATGCCATCTGTATACACATGGAAATATCTACACAGCCAACTGTATAAACATGTAAATATCAACACTGCTATCTCTATAAACATGGAAATATCTACACCGCCATCTCTATAAACATGCAATTATCTACACTGCCATCTCCATAAACATGGAACTAACTACTCTGCCATCTGTATAAACATGGAAACATCTAAACCGCCATCTGTGTGAATAAGGAAATATCTACAATGACATCTGTACAAAAATATAAATATCTGCACCGCGAGCTGTATAAACATGGAAATATCTACATCGCTATCTGTATAAACGTGGAAATACCGACACCGCTGTCGGTATAAACATGGAAATATCTACAACGCCATCTATATAAACATGGAAATATCTACACCGCTATGTCTATAAACATGGAAATACCTACACCGCTATCCCAATAAACATGGAAATATCTACACCGCTATCTGTATAAACATGGAAATATCTACACTGCTATCTGTATAAACATGGAAATATCTACACCGCGATCTGTATAAACATGGAAATATCTACAACACGAACTGTATAAACATGGAAATATCTTCACCACGATCTGTATAAACATGGAAATATCTACACCGCTATCTGTAAAAACATGGTAATATCTACACCACCATCTATATAAACATGGAAATATCTACACCACCATCTGTATAAACATGGAAATATCTACAATGCCATCTGTAGAAAGATGGAAATATCTACACCGCAATCTGTGTAAACATGGAAATATCTACACCGATATCTGTAACAACATGGAAATATCTACACCGCTATCTCTATAAACATGGAAATATCTACACCACGATCTGTATAAACATGGAAATATCTACACCGCGATCTGTATAAACATGGAAATATCTACACCGCTATCTGTATAAACATGGAAATATCTACACAGCTATCACTATAAACATGGAAAATCTACACCGCCATCTGTATAAACATGGAAATACCTACAAAGTCATCTGTATAAACATGGAAATATCTACACAGCCATCTGTATAAACATGGAAATATCTACACAACCATCTGTATATACATGGAAATATCTACACCGCTATCTGTATAAACATGGAAATAACTACACCGCTATTAGTATAAACAAGGAAATATCTACACCGTGATCTGTATAAACATGGAAATATCTACACCGCTATCTCTATAAACATGGAAATATCTACACCCCTATCTGTATAAGCATGGAAATATCCACACCGCTATCTCTATAAACATGGAAAAATCAACACCGCTATCTCTATGAACATGGAAATATCTACACCGAAATCTCTATAAACATGGAAATATCTACACCACGATCAGAATAAACACGGAAATATCTGCACCGCTATCTGTATAAACATGGAAATATCTCCACTGCTATCTCTATAAACATCGAAATATCTACTCCGCCATCTGTATAAACATGGAAATACTTACAAAGTTATCTGTATAAACATGGAAATAACTACACCGCCATCTGTGTAACCATGGAAATATCTAAACAGCCATGTGTATATACATGGAAATAACTACACCGCTATCTATATAAACATGGAAATAACTACACCGCTATCTGTATAAACATGGAAATATCTACACCGCCATCTACATATCCATGGAAATATCTGCGCTGCCATCTGTATAAACATGGAAATATCTACACGGTCATCTGTGTATAGATGGAAATATCAACACCGTCATCTCTACAAACATGGAAATATCTGCACCGCTATTTGTATAAACATGAAAATATCTACACCGCTGTCTGTATAAACATGGAAATATCTACACCGCTATCTGTATAAACATGGAAATATCTACACCGCTATCTCTATAAACATGGAAATATCTACACCGTGATCTGTATAAACATGGAAATATTTACACCGCTATCTGTATAAGCATGGAAATTTCTAAACCGTTATCTGTATAAATATGGAAATAACTACACCGCTATCTCTATAAACATGGAAATATCTACACCACCATCTGTATAAACATGGAAATACCTATACAGTCATCTGTGTAAACATGGAAATATCTACACCACCATCTGTATAAACATGGAAATATCTTCAATGCCATCTGTATACACATGGAAATACCTACAGGGCAATCTGTGTATAGATGGAAACATCAACACCGCCATCTGTACAAACATGGAAATATCTACACTGCTATCTCAATAAACATGGAAATATCTACACTGCGGTCTGTATAAACATGGAAATACCTACACTGGTATCTGTATAAACATAGAAATATCAACACAATGATCTGTATAAACATGGAAATATCTACACCGCTATCTGTATAAACATGGAAATATCTGCACCGCTATCTCTATAAACATGGAAATATCTACAAAGACATCTGTATAAACATGGAAATACCTACACAGTCATGTGTAGGAACATTTAAATATCTACACTGCCATCTGTATAAACAAAGAAATATCTACAAAGCCCTCTGTATATATATGGAAGTATCTGCATAGGCATCTGTGTAAACATGGAAATATCTGCACCGCTATCTGTATAAACATGGAAATACCTACACCGCTGTCTCTATAAACATGGAAATATGTACACCGCTATGTGTATAAACATGGAAATATCTCCACTGCTCTCTGTATAAACATGGAAATATCTCCACCGTTATCTGTATAAACATGGAAATATCTACAGCGCCATCTCTAAAAACATTGAAATATCTACACTGCCATCTGTAAAAACATGGAAATAACTACACCGCCAACTGTATAAGCATGGAAATATCTACACCACCATCTGTATAAACATGGAAATACCTACAATACCATCTGTATACACATGGAAATATCTACACAGACATCTGTATAAATATGGAAATAACTACACGGCCATCTGTATAAACATGCAAATATCTACACTGCCATCTGTAGAAAGATGGAAATATCTACACCGCTATCTCTATAAATATGGAAATATCTACACCGCCATCTCTATAAACATGAAAATATCTACACTGCCATCTCCATAAAGATGGAGGTATCTACTCTGCCATGTGTATAAACACGGAAATATCTACACCACTATCTGTGAAAACATGGGAATATCTACACCGCTATCTGTTTAAACATGGAAATATCTACACGGCCATCTGTGTATAGATGGAAATATCAACACCGCCATCTGTAGAAACATGGAAATATCTACACCGCTATCTCTATAAACATGGAAATATCTGCACTGCCATCTGTAAAAACATGGAAATACGTATACAGTCATCTGTATAAACATGGAAATATCTACAATGCCATCTGTATACACATGGAAATATCTACACAGCCAACTGTATAAACATGTAAATATCAACACTGCTATCTCTATAAACATGGAAATATCTACACCGCCATCTCTATAAACATGCAATTATCTACACTGCCATCTCCATAAACATGGAACTAACTACTCTGCCATCTGTATAAACATGGAAACATCTAAACCGCCATCTGTGTGAATAAGGAAATATCTACAATGACATCTGTACAAAAATATAAATATCTGCACCGCGAGCTGTATAAACATGGAAATATCTACATCGCTATCTGTATAAACGTGGAAATACCGACACCGCTGTCGGTATAAACATGGAAATATCTACAACGCCATCTATATAAACATGGAAATATCTACACCGCTATGTCTATAAACATGGAAATACCTACACCGCTATCCCAATAAACATGGAAATATCTACACCGCTATCTGTATAAACATGGAAATATCTACACTGCTATCTGTATAAACATGGAAATATCTACACCGCGATCTGTATAAACATGGAAATATCTACAACACGATCTGTATAAACATGGAAATATCTTCACCACGATCTGTATAAACATGGAAATATCTACACCGCTATCTGTAAAAACATGGTAATATCTACACCACCATCTATATAAACATGGAAATATCTACACCACCATCTGTATAAACATGGAAATATCTACAATGCCATCTGTAGAAAGATGGAAATATCTACACCGCAATCTGTGTAAACATGGAAATATCTACACCGATATCTGTAAAAACATGGAAATATCTACACTGCTATCTCTATAAACATGGAAATATCTACACCGCGATCTGTATAAACATGGAAATATCTACACCGCGATCTGTATAAACATGGAAATATCTACACCGCTATCTGTATAAACATGGAAATATCTACACAGCTATCACTATAAACATGGAAAATCTACACCGCCATCTGTATAAACATGGAAATACCTACAAAGTCATCTGTATAAACATGGAAATATCTACACAGCCATCTGTATAAACATGGAAATATCTACACAACCATCTGTATATACATGGAAATATCTACACCGCTATCTGTATAAACATGGAAATAACTACACCGCTATTAGTATAAACAAGGAAATATCTACACCGTGATCTGTATAAACATGGAAATAGCTACACCGCTACCTCTATAAACATGGAAATATCTACACCCCTATCTGTATAAGCATGGAAATATCCACACCGCTATCTCTATAAACATGGAAAAATCAACACCGCTATCTCTATGAACATGGAAATATCTACACCGAAATCTCTATAAACATGGAAATATCTACACCACGATCAGAATAAACACGGAAATATCTGCACCGCTATCTGTATAAACATGGAAATATCTCCACTGCTATCTCTATAAACATCGAAATATCTACTCCGCCATCTGTGTAAACATGGAAATACTTACAAAGTTATCTGTATAAACATGGAAATAACTACACCGCCATCTGTGTAACCATGGAAATATCTAAACAGCCATGTGTATATACATGGAAATAACTACACCGCTATCTATATAAACATGGAAATAACTACACCGCTATCTGTATATCTACACCGCCATCTACATATCCATGGAAATATCTGCGCTGCCATCTGTATAAACATGGAAATATCTACACGGTCATCTGTGTATAGATGGAAATATCAACACCGTCATCTCTACAAACATGGAAATATCTGCACCGCTATTTGTATAAACATGAAAATATCTACACCGCTGTCTGTATAAACATGGAAATATCTACACCGCTATCTGTATAAACATGGAAATATCTACACCGCTATCTCTATAAACATGGAAATATCTACACCACCATCTGTATAAACATGGAAATACCTATACAGTCATCTGTGTAAACATGGAAATATCTACACCACCATCTGTATAAACATGGAAATATCTTCAATGCCATCTGTATACACATGGAAATACCTACAGGGCAATCTGTGTATAGATGGAAACATCAACACCGCCATCTGTACAAACATGGAAATATCTACACTGCTATCTCAATAAACATGGAAATATCTACACTGCGGTCTGTATAAACATGGAAATACCTACACTGGTATCTGTATAAACATAGAAATATCAACACAATGATCTGTATAAACATGGAAATATCTACACCGCTATCTGTATAAACATGGAAATATCTGCACCGCTATCTCTATAAACATGGAAATATCTACAAAGACATCTGTATAAACATGGAAATACCTACACAGTCATGTGTAGGAACATTTAAATATCTACACTGCCATCTGTATAAACAAAGAAATATCTACAAAGCCCTCTGTATATATATGGAAGTATCTGCATAGGCATCTGTGTAAACATGGAAATATCTGCACCGCTATCTGTATAAACATGGAAATACCTACACCGCTGTCTCTATAAACATGGAAATATGTACACCGCTATGTGTATAAACATGGAAATATCTCCACTGCTCTCTGTATAAACATGGAAATATCTCCACCGTTATCTGTATAAACATGGAAATATCTACAGCGCCATCTCTAAAAACATTGAAATATCTACACTGCCATCTGTAAAAACATGGAAATAACTACACCGCCAACTGTATAAGCATGGAAATATCTACACCACCATCTGTATAAACATGGAAATACCTACAATACCATCTGTATACACATGGAAATATCTACACAGACATCTGTATAAATATGGAAATAACTACACGGCCATCTGTATAAACATGCAAATATCTACACTGCCATCTGTAGAAAGATGGAAATATCTACACCGCTATCTCTATAAATATGGAAATATCTACACCGCCATCTCTATAAACATGAAAATATCTACACTGCCATCTCCATAAAGATGGAGGTATCTACTCTGCCATGTGTATAAACACGGAAATATCTACACCACTATCTGTGAAAACATGGGAATATCTACACCGCTATCTGTTTAAACATGGAAATATCTACACGGCCATCTGTGTATAGATGGAAATATCAACACCGCCATCTGTAGAAACATGGAAATATCTACACCGCTATCTCTATAAACATGGAAATATCTGCACTGCCATCTGTAAAAACATGGAAATACGTATACAGTCATCTGTATAAACATGGAAATATCTACAATGCCATCTGTATACACATGGAAATATCTACACAGCCATCTGTATAAACATGTAAATATCAACACTGCTATCTCTATAAACATGGAAATATCTACACCGCCATCTCTATAAACATGCAATTATCTACACTGCCATCTCCATAAACATGGAACTAACTACTCTGCCATCTGTATAAACATGGAAACATCTATACCGAAATCTGTGTGAATAAGGAAATATCTACAATGACATCTGTACAAAAATATAAATATCTGCACCGTGAGCTGTATAAACATGGAAATATCTACATCGCTATCTGTATAAACGTGGAAATACCGACACCGCTGTCGGTATAAACATGGAAATATCTACAACGCCATCTATACAAACATGGAAATATCTACACCGCTATGTCTATAAACATGGAAATACCTACACCGCTATCCCAATAAACATGGAAATATCTACACCGCTATCTGTATAAACATGGAAATATCTACACTGCTATCTGTATAAACATGGAAATATCTACACCGCGATCTGTATAAACATGGAAATATCTACAACACGATCTGTATAAACATGGAAATATCTTCACCACGATCTGTATAAACATGGAAATATCTACACCGCTATCTGTAAAAACATGGTAATATCTACACCACCATCTATATAAACATGGAAATATCTACACCACCATCTGTATAAACATGGAAATATCTGCAATGCCATCTGTAGAAAGATGGAAATATCTACACCGCAATCTGTGTAAACATGGAAATATCTACACCGATATCTGTAAAAACATGGAAATATATACACCGCTATCTCTATAAACATGGAAATATCTACACCGTGATCTGTATAAACACGGAAATATCTACACCGCGATCTGTATAAACATGGAAATATCTACACCGCTATCTGTATAAACATGGAAATATCTACACAGCTATCACTATAAACATGGAAAATCTACACCGCCATCTGTATAAACATGGAAATACCTACAAAGTCATCTGTATAAACATGGAAATATCTACACAGCCATCTGTATAAACATGGAAATATCTACACAACCATCTGTATATACATGGAAATATCTACACCGCTATCTGTATAAACATGGAAATAACTACACCGCTATTAGTATAAACAAGGAAATATCTACACCGTGATCTGTATAAACATGGAAATATCTACACCGCTATCTCTATAAACATGGAAATATCTACACCCCTATCTGTATAAGCATGGAAATATCCACACCGCTATCTCTATAAACATGGAAAAATCAACACCGCTATCTCTATGAACATGGAAATATCTACACCGAAATCTCTATAAACATGGAAATATCTACACCACGATCAGAATAAACACGGAAATATCTGCACCGCTATCTGTATAAACATGGAAATATCTCCACTGCTATCTCTATAAACATCGAAATATCTACTCCGCCATCTGTATAAACATGGAAATACTTACAAAGTTATCTGTATAAACATGGAAATAACTACACCGCCATCTGTGTAACCATGGAAATATCTAAACAGCCATGTGTATATACATGGAAATAACTACACCGCTATCTATATAAACATGGAAATAACTACACCGCTATCTGTATAAACATGGAAATATCTTCACTGCCATCTACATATCCATGGAAATATCTGCGCTGCCATCTGTATAAACATGGAAATATCTACACGGTCATCTGTGTATAGATGGAAATATCAACACCGTCATCTCTACAAACATGGAAATATCTGCACCGCTATTTGTATAAACATGAAAATATCTACACCGCTGTCTGTATAAACATGGAAATATCTACACCGCTATCTGTATAAACATGGAAATATCTACACCGCTATCTCTATAAACATGGAAATATCTACACCGTGATCTGTATAAACATGGAAATATTTACACCGCTATCTGTATAAGCATGGAAATTTCTAAACCGTTATCTGTATAAATATGGAAATAACTACACCGCTTTCTCTATAAACATGGAAATATCTACACCACCATCTGTATAAACATGGAAATACCTATACAGTCATCTGTGTAAACATGGAAATATCTACACCACCATCTGTATAAACATGGAAATATCTTCAATGCCATCTGTATACACATGGAAATACCTACAGGGCAATCTGTGTATAGATGGAAACATCAACACCGCCATCTGTACAAACATGGAAATATCTACACTGCTATCTCAATAAACATGGAAATATCTACACTGCGGTCTGTATAAACATGGAAATACCTACACTGGTATCTGTATAAACATAGAAATATCAACACAATGATCTGTATAAACATGGAAATATCTACACCGCTATCTGTATAAACATGGAAATATCTGCACCGCTATCTCTATAAACATGGAAATATCTACAAAGACATCTGTATAAACATGGAAATACCTACACAGTCATGTGTAGGAACATTTAAATATCTACACTGCCATCTGTATAAACAAAGAAATATCTACAAAGCCCTCTGTATATATATGGAAGTATCTGCATAGGCATCTGTGTAAACATGGAAATATCTGCACCGCTATCTGTATAAACATGGAAATACCTACACCGCTGTCTCTATAAACATGGAAATATGTACACCGCTATGTGTATAAACATGGAAATATCTCCACTGCTCTCTGTATAAACATGGAAATATCTCCACCGTTATCTGTATAAACATGGAAATATCTACAGCGCCATCTCTAAAAACATTGAAATATCTACACTGCCATCTGTAAAAACATGGAAATAACTACACCGCCAACTGTATAAGCATGGAAATATCTACACCACCATCTGTATAAACATGGAAATACCTACAATACCATCTGTATACACATGGAAATATCTACACAGCTATCACTATAAACGGAAAATCTACACCGCCATCTGTATAAACATGGAAATACCTACAAAGTCATCTGTATAAACATGGAAATATCTACACAGCCATCTGTATAAACATGGAAATATCTACACAACCATCTGTATATACATGGAAATATCTACACCGCTATCTGTATAAACATGGAAATAACTACACCGCTATTAGTATAAACAAGGAAATATCTACACCGTGATCTGTATAAACATGGAAATATCTACACCGCTATCTCTATAAACATGGAAATATCTACACCCCTATCTGTATAAGCATGGAAATATCCACACCGCTATCTCTATAAACATGGAAAAATCAACACCGCTATCTCTATGAACATGGAAATATCTACACCGAAATCTCTATAAACATGGAAATATCTACACCACGATCAGAATAAACACGGAAATATCTGCACCGCTATCTGTATAAACATGGAAATATCTCCACTGCTATCTCTATAAACATCGAAATATCTACTCCGCCATCTGTATAAACATGGAAATACTTACAAAGTTATCTGTATAAACATGGAAATAACTACACCGCCATCTGTGTAACCATGGAAATATCTAAACAGCCATGTGTATATACATGGAAATAACTACACCGCTATCTATATAAACATGGAAATAACTACACCGCTATCTGTATAAACATGGAAATATCTACACCGCCATCTACATATCCATGGAAATATCTGCGCTGCCATCTGTATAAACATGGAAATATCTACACGGTCATCTGTGTATAGATGGAAATATCAACACCGTCATCTCTACAAACATGGAAATATCTGCACCGCTATTTGTATAAACATGAAAATATCTACACCGCTGTCTGTATAAACATGGAAATATCTACACCGCTATCTGTATAAACATGGAAATATCTACACCGCTATCTCTATAAACATGGAAATATCTACACCGTGATCTGTATAAACATGGAAATATTTACACCGCTATCTGTATAAGCATGGAAATTTCTAAACCGTTATCTGTATAAATATGGAAATAACTACACCGCTATCTCTATAAACATGGAAATATCTACACCACCATCTGTATAAACATGGAAATACCTATACAGTCATCTGTGTAAACATGGAAATATCTACACCACCATCTGTATAAACATGGAAATATCTTCAATGCCATCTGTATACACATGGAAATACCTACAGGGCAATCTGTGTATAGATGGAAACATCAACACCGCCATCTGTACAAACATGGAAATATCTACACTGCTATCTCAATAAACATGGAAATATCTACACTGCGGTCTGTATAAACATGGAAATACCTACACTGGTATCTGTATAAACATAGAAATATCAACACAATGATCTGTATAAACATGGAAATATCTACACCGCTATCTGTATAAACATGGAAATATCTGCACCGCTATCTCTATAAACATGGAAATATCTACAAAGACATCTGTATAAACATGGAAATACCTACACAGTCATGTGTAGGAACATTTAAATATCTACACTGCCATCTGTATAAACAAAGAAATATCTACAAAGCCCTCTGTATATATATGGAAGTATCTGCATAGGCATCTGTGTAAACATGGAAATATCTGCACCGCTATCTGTATAAACATGGAAATACCTACACCGCTGTCTCTATAAACATGGAAATATGTACACCGCTATGTGTATAAACATGGAAATATCTCCACTGCTCTCTGTATAAACATGGAAATATCTCCACCGTTATCTGTATAAACATGGAAATATCTACAGCGCCATCTCTAAAAACATTGAAATATCTACACTGCCATCTGTAAAAACATGGAAATAACTACACCGCCAACTGTATAAGCATGGAAATATCTACACCACCATCTGTATAAACATGGAAATACCTACAATACCATCTGTATACACATGGAAATATCTACACAGACATCTGTATAAATATGGAAATAACTACACGGCCATCTGTATAAACATGCAAATATCTACACTGCCATCTGTAGAAAGATGGAAATATCTACACCGCTATCTCTATAAATATGGAAATATCTACACCGCCATCTCTATAAACATGAAAATATCTACACTGCCATCTCCATAAAGATGGAGGTATCTACTCTGCCATGTGTATAAACACGGAAATATCTACACCACTATCTGTGAAAACATGGGAATATCTACACCGCTATCTGTTTAAACATGGAAATATCTACACGGCCATCTGTGTATAGATGGAAATATCAACACCGCCATCTGTAGAAACATGGAAATATCTACACCGCTATCTCTATAAACATGGAAATATCTGCACTGCCATCTGTAAAAACATGGAAATACGTATACAGTCATCTGTATAAACATGGAAATATCTACAATGCCATCTGTATACACATGGAAATATCTACACAGCCAACTGTATAAACATATAAATATCAACACTGCTATCTCTATAAACATGGAAATATCTACACCGCCATCTCTATAAACATGCAATTATCTACACTGCCATCTCCATAAACATGGAACTAACTACTCTGCCATCTGTATAAACATGGAAACATCTAAACCGCCATCTGTGTGAATAAGGAAATATCTACAATGACATCTGTACAAAAATATAAATATCTGCACCGCGAGCTGTATAAACATGGAAATATCTACATCGCTATCTGTATAAACGTGGAAATACCGACACCGCTGTCGGTATAAACATGGAAATATCTACAACGCCATCTATATAAACATGGAAATATCTACACCGCTATGTCTATAAACATGGAAATACCTACACCGCTATCCCAATAAACATGGAAATATCTACACCGCTATCTGTATAAACATGGAAATATCTACACTGCTATCTGTATAAACATGGAAATATCTACACCGCGATCTGTATAAACATGGAAATATCTACAACACGATCTGTATAAACATGGAAATATCTTCACCACGATCTGTATAAACATGGAAATATCTACACCGCTATCTGTAAAAACATGGTAATATCTACACCACCATCTATATAAACATGGAAATATCTACACCACCATCTGTATAAACATGGAAATATCTACAATGCCATCTGTAGAAAGATGGAAATATCTACACCGCAATCTGTGTAAACATGGAAATATCTACACCGATATCTGTAAAAACATGGAAATATCTACACTGCTATCTCTATAAACATGGAAATATCTACACCGCCAACTGTATAAGCATGGAAATATCTACACCGCGATCTGTATAAACATGGAAATATCTACACCGCTATCTGTATAAACATGGAAATATCTACACAGCTATCACTATAAACATTGAAAATCTACACCGCCATCTGTATAAACATGGAAATACCTACAAAGTCATCTGTATAAACATGGAAATATCTACACAGCCATCTGTATAAACATGGAAATATCTACACAACCATCTGTATATACATGGAAATATCTACACCGCTATCTGTATAAACATGGAAATAACTACACCGCTATTAGTATAAACAAGGAAATATCTACACCGTGATCTGTATAAACATGGAAATATCTACACCGCTACCTCTATAAACATGGAAATATCTACACCCCTATCTGTATAAGCATGGAAATATCCACACCGCTATCTCTATAAACATGGAAAAATCAACACCGCTATCTCTATGAACATGGAAATATCTACACCGAAATCTCTATAAACATGGAAATATCTACACCACGATCAGAATAAACACGGAAATATCTGCACCGCTATCTGTATAAACATGGAAATATCTCCACTGCTATCTCTATAAACATCGAAATATCTACTCCGCCATCTGTATAAACATGGAAATACTTACAAAGTTATCTGTATAAACATGGAAATAACTACACCGCCATCTGTGTAACCATGGAAATATCTAAACAGCCATGTGTATATACATGGAAATAACTACACCGCTATCTATATAAACATGGAAATAACTACACCGCTATCTGTATAAACATGGAAATATCTACACCGCCATCTACATATCCATGGAAATATCTGCGCTGCCATCTGTATAAACATGGAAATATCTACACGGTCATCTGTGTATAGATGGAAATATCAACACCGTCATCTCTACAAACATGGAAATATCTGCACCGCTATTTGTATAAACATGAAAATATCTACACCGCTGTCTGTATAAACATGGAAATATCTACACCGCTATCTGTATAAACATGGAAATATCTACACCGCTATCTCTATAAACATGGAAATATCTACACCGTGATCTGTATAAACATGGAAATATTTACACCGCTATCTGTATAAGCATGGAAATTTCTAAACCGTTATCTGTATAAATATGGAAATAACTACACCGCTATCTCTATAAACATGGAAATATCTACACCACCATCTGTATAAACATGGAAATACCTATACAGTCATCTGTGTAAACATGGAAATATCTACACCACCATCTGTATAAACATGGAAATATCTTCAATGCCATCTGTATACACATGGAAATACCTACAGGGCAATCTGTGTATAGATGGAAACATCAACACCGCCATCTGTACAAACATGGAAATATCTACACTGCTATCTCAATAAACATGGAAATATCTACACTGCGGTCTGTATAAACATGGAAATACCTACACTGGTATCTGTATAAACATAGAAATATCAACACAATGATCTGTATAAACATGGAAATATCTACACCGCTATCTGTATAAACATGGAAATATCTGCACCGCTATCTCTATAAACATGGAAATATCTACAAAGACATCTGTATAAACATGGAAATACCTACACAGTCATGTGTAGGAACATTTAAATATCTACACTGCCATCTGTATAAACAAAGAAATATCTACAAAGCCCTCTGTATATATATGGAAGTATCTGCATAGGCATCTGTGTAAACATGGAAATATCTGCACCGCTATCTCTATAAACATGGAAATACCTACACCGCTGTCTCTATAAACATGGAAATATGTACACCGCTATGTGTATAAACATGGAAATATCTCCACTGCTCTCTGTATAAACATGGAAATATCTCCACCGTTATCTGTATAAACATGGAAATATCTACAGCGCCATCTCTAAAAACATTGAAATATCTACACTGCCATCTGTAAAAACATGGAAATAACTACACCGCCAACTGTATAAGCATGGAAATATCTACACCACCATCTGTATAAACATGGAAATACCTACAATACCATCTGTATACACATGGAAATATCTACACAGACATCTGTATAAATATGGAAATAACTACACGGCCATCTGTATAAACATGCAAATATCTACACTGCCATCTGTAGAAAGATGGAAATATCTACACCGCTATCTCTATAAATATGGAAATATCTACACCGCCATCTCTATAAACATGAAAATATCTACACTGCCATCTCCATAAAGATGGAGGTATCTACTCTGCCATGTGTATAAACACGGAAATATCTACACCACTATCTGTGAAAACATGGGAATATCTACACCGCTATCTGTTTAAACATGGAAATATCTACACGGCCATCTGTGTATAGATGGAAATATCAACACCACCATCTGTAGAAACATGGAAATATCTACACCGCTATCTCTATAAACATGGAAATATCTGCACTGCCATCTGTAAAAACATGGAAATACGTATACAGTCATCTGTATAAACATGGAAATATCTACAATGCCATCTGTATACACATGGAAATATCTACACAGCCATCTGTATAAACATGTAAATATCAACACTGCTATCTCTATAAACATGAAAATATCTACACCGCCATCTCTATAAACATGCAATTATCTACACTGCCATCTCCATAAACATGGAACTAACTACTCTGCCATCTGTATAAACATGGAAACATCTAAACCGCCATCTGTGTGAATAAGGAAATATCTACAATGACATCTGTACAAAAATATAAATATCTGCACCGTGAGCTGTATAAACATGGAAATATCTACATCGCTATCTGTATAAACGTGGAAATACCGACACCGCTGTCGGTATAAACATGGAAATATCTACAACGCCATCTATACAAACATGGAAATATCTACACCGCTATGTCTATAAACATGGAAATACCTACACCGCTATCCCAATAAACATGGAAATATCTACACCGCTATCTGTATAAACATGGAAATATCTACACTGCTATCTGTATAAACATGGAAATATCTACACCGCGATCTGTATAAACATGGAAATATCTACAACACGATCTGTATAAACATGGAAATATCTTCACCACGATCTGTATAAACATGGAAATATCTACACCGCTATCTGTAAAAACATTGTAATATCTACACCACCATCTATATAAACATGGAAATATCTACACCACCATCTGTATAAACATGGAAATATCTGCAATGCCATCTGTAGAAAGATGGAAATATCTACACCGCAATCTGTGTAAACATGGAAATATCTACACCGATATCTGTAAAAACATGGAAATATATACACCGCTATCTCTATAAACATGGAAATATCTACACCGTGATCTGTATAAACACGGAAATATCTACACCGCGATCTGTATAAACATGGAAATATCTACACCGCTATCTGTATAAACATGGAAATATCTACACAGCTATCACTATAAACATGGAAAATCTACACCGCCATCTGTATAAACATGGAAATACCTACAAAGTCATCTGTATAAACATGGAAATATCTACACAGCCATCTGTATAAACATGGAAATATCTACACAACCATCTGTATATACATGGAAATATCTACACCGCTATCTGTATAAACATGGAAATAACTACACCGCTATTAGTATAAACAAGGAAATATCTACACCGTGATCTGTATAAACATGGAAATATCTACACCGCTATCTCTATAAACATGGAAATATCTACACCCCTATCTGTATAAGCATGGAAATATCCACACCGCTATCTCTATAAACATGGAAAAATCAACACCGCTATCTCTATGAACATGGAAATATCTACACCGAAATCTCTATAAACATGGAAATATCTACACCACGATCAGAATAAACACGGAAATATCTGCACCGCTATCTGTATAAACATGGAAATATCTCCACTGCTATCTCTATAAACATCGAAATATCTACTCCGCCATCTGTATAAACATGGAAATACTTACAAAGTTATCTGTATAAACATGGAAATAACTACACCGCCATCTGTGTAACCATGGAAATATCTAAACAGCCATGTGTATATACATGGAAATAACTACACCGCTATCTATATAAACATGGAAATAACTACACCGCTATCTGTATAAACATGGAAATATCTACACCGCCATCTACATATCCATGGAAATATCTGCGCTGCCATCTGTATAAACATGGAAATATCTACACGGTCATCTGTGTATAGATGGAAATATCAACACCGTCATCTCTACAAACATGGAAATATCTGCACCGCTATTTGTATAAACATGAAAATATCTACACCGCTGTCTGTATAAACATGGAAATATCTACACCGCTATCTGTATAAACATGGAAATATCTACACCGCTATCTCTATAAACATGGAAATATCTACACCGTGATCTGTATAAACATGGAAATATTTACACCGCTATCTGTATAAGCATGGAAATTTCTAAACCGTTATCTGTATAAATATGGAAATAACTACACCGCTATCTCTATAAACATGGAAATATCTACACCACCATCTGTATAAACATGGAAATACCTATACAGTCATCTGTGTAAACATGGAAATATCTACACCACCATCTGTATAAACATGGAAATATCTTCAATGCCATCTGTATACACATGGAAATACCTACAGGGCAATCTGTGTATAGATGGAAACATCAACACCGCCATCTGTACAAACATGGAAATATCTACACTGCTATCTCAATAAACATGGAAATATCTACACTGCGGTCTGTATAAACATGGAAATACCTACACTGGTATCTGTATAAACATAGAAATATCAACACAATGATCTGTATAAACATGGAAATATCTACACCGCTATCTGTATAAACATGGAAATATCTGCACCGCTATCTCTATAAACATGGAAATATCTACAAAGACATCTGTATAAACATGGAAATACCTACACAGTCATGTGTAGGAACATTTAAATATCTACACTGCCATCTGTATAAACAAAGAAATATCTACAAAGCCCTCTGTATATATATGGAAGTATCTGCATAGGCATCTGTGTAAACATGGAAATATCTGCACCGCTATCTGTATAAACATGGAAATACCTACACCGCTGTCTCTATAAACATGGAAATATGTACACCGCTATGTGTATAAACATGGAAATATCTCCACTGCTCTCTGTATAAACATGGAAATATCTCCACCGTTATCTGTATAAACATGGAAATATCTACAGCGCCATCTCTAAAAACATTGAAATATCTACACTGCCATCTGTAAAAACATGGAAATAACTACACCGCCAACTGTATAAGCATGGAAATATCTACACCACCATCTGTATAAACATGGAAATACCTACAATACCATCTGTATACACATGGAAATATCTACACAGACATCTGTATAAATATGGAAATAACTACACGGCCATCTGTATAAACATGCAAATATCTACACTGCCATCTGTAGAAAGATGGAAATATCTACACCGCTATCTCTATAAATATGGAAATATCTACACCGCCATCTCTATAAACATGAAAATATCTACACTGCCATCTCCATAAAGATGGAGGTATCTACTCTGCCATGTGTATAAACACGGAAATATCTACACCACTATCTGTGAAAACATGGGAATATCTACACCGCTATCTGTTTAAACATGGAAATATCTACACGGCCATCTGTGTATAGATGGAAATATCAACACCGCCATCTGTAGAAACATGGAAATATCTACACCGCTATCTCTATAAACATGGAAATATCTGCACTGCCATCTGTAAAAACATGGAAATATGTATACAGTCATCTGTATAAACATGGAAATATCTACAATGCCATCTGTATACACATGGAAATATCTACACAGCCATCTGTATAAACATGGAAATATCAACACTGCTATCTCTATAAACATGGAAATATCTACACCGCCATCTCTATAAACATGCAATTATCTACACTGCCATCTCCATAAACATGGAACTAACTACTCTGCCATCTGTATAAACATGGAAACATCTAAACCGCCATCTGTGTGAATAAGGAAATATCTACAATGACATCTGTACAAAAATATAAATATCTGCACCGCGAGCTGTATAAACATGGAAATATCTACATCGCTATCTGTATAAACGTGGTAATACCGACACCGCTGTCGGTATAAACATGGAAATATCTACAACGCCATCTATACAAACATGGAAATATCTACACCGCTATGTCTATAAACATGGAAATACCTACACCGCTATCCCAATAAACATGGAAATATCTACACCGCTATCTGTATAAACATGGAAATATCTACACTGCTATCTGTATAAACATGGAAATATCTACACCGCGATCTGTATAAACATGGAAATATCTACAACACGATCTGTATAAACATGGAAATATCTTCACCACGATCTGTATAAGCATGGAAATATCTACACCGCTATCTGTAAAAACATGGTAATATCTACACCACCATCTATATAAACATGGAAATATCTACACCACCATCTGTATAAACATGGAAATATCTGCAATGCCATCTGTAGAAAGATGGAAATATCTACACCGCAATCTGTGTAAACATGGAAATATCTACACCGATATCTGTAAAAACATGGAAATATATACACCGCTATCTCTATAAACATGGAAATATCTACACCGTGATCTGTATAAACACGGAAATATCTACACCGCGATCTGTATAAACATGGAAATATCTACACTGTGATCTGTATAAACACGGAAATATCTACACCGCGATCTGTATAAACATGGAAATATCTACACTGCTATCTGTATAAACATGGAAATATCTACACAGCTATCACTATAAACATGGAAAATCTACACCGCCATCTGTATAAACATGGAAATACCTACAAAGTCATCTGTATAAACATGGAAATATCTACACAACCATCTGTATATACATGGAAATATCTACACCGCTATCTGTATAAACATGGAAATAACTACACCGCTATTAGTATAAACAAGGAAATATCTACACCGTGATCTGTATAAACATGGAAATATCTACACCGCTATCTCTATAAACATGGAAATATCTACACACCTATCTGTATAAGCATGGAAATATCCACACCGCTATCTCTATAAACATGGAAAAATCAACACCGCTATCTCTATGAACATGGAAATATCTACACCGAAATCTCTATAAACATGGAAATATCTACACCACGATCAGAATAAACACGGAAATATCTGCACCGCTATCTGTATAAACATGGAAATATCTCCACTGCTATCTCTATAAACATCGAAATATCTACTCCGCCATCTGTATAAACATGGAAATACTTACAAAGTTATCTGTATAAACATGGAAATAACTACACCGCCATCTGTGTAACCATGGAAATATCTAAACAGCCATGTGTATATACATGGAAATAACTACACCGCTATCTATATAAACATGGAAATAACTACACCGCTATCTGTATAAACATGGAAATATCTACACTGCCATCTACATATCCATGGAAATATCTGCGCTGCCATCTGTATAAACATGGAAATATCTACACGGTCATCTGTGTATAGATGGAAATATCAACACCGTCATCTCTACAAACATGGAAATATCTGCACCGCTATTTGTATAAACATGAAAATATCTACACCGCTGTCTGTATAAACATGGAAATAACTACACCGCTATCTGTATAAACATGGAAATATCTACACCGCTATCTCTATAAACATGGAAATATCTACACCGTGATCTGTATAAACATGGAAATATTTACACCGCTATCTGTATAAGCATGGAAATTTCTAAACCGTTATCTGTATAAATATGGAAATAACTACACCGCTATCTCTATAAACATGGAAATATCTACACCACCATCTGTATAAACATGGAAATACCTATACAGTCATCTGTGTAAACATGGAAATATCTACACCACCATCTGTATAAACATGGAAATATCTTCAATGCCATCTGTATACACATGGAAATACCTACAGGGCAATCTGTGTATAGATGGAAACATCAACACCGCCATCTGTACAAACATGGAAATATCTACACTGCTATCTCAATAAACATGGAAATATCTACACTGCGGTCTGTATAAACATGGAAATACCTACACTGGTATCTGTATAAACATAGAAATATCAACACAATGATCTGTATAAACATGGAAATATCTACACCGCTATCTGTATAAACATGGAAATATCTGCACCGCTATCTCTATAAACATGGAAATATCTACAAAGACATCTGTATAAACATGGAAATACCTACACAGTCATGTGTAGGAACATTTAAATATCTACACTGCCATCTGTATAAACAAAGAAATATCTACAAAGCCCTCTGTATATATATGGAAGTATCTGCATAGGCATCTGTGTAAACATGGAAATATCTGCACCGCTATCTGTATAAACATGGAAATACCTACACCGCTGTCTCTATAAACATGGAAATATGTACACCGCTATGTGTATAAACATGGAAATATCTCCACTGCTCTCTGTATAAACATGGAAATATCTCCACCGTTATCTGTATAAACATGGAAATATCTACAGCGCCATCTCTAAAAACATTGAAATATCTACACTGCCATCTGTAAAAACATGGAAATAACTACACCGCCAACTGTATAAGCATGGAAATATCTACACCACCATCTGTATAAACATGGAAATACCTACAATACCATCTGTATACACATGGAAATATCTACACAGCTATCACTATAAACATGGAAAATCTACACCGCCATCTGTATAAACATGGAAATACCTACAAAGTCATCTGTATAAACATGGAAATATCTACACAGCCATCTGTATAAACATGGAAATATCTACACAACCATCTGTATATACATGGAAATATCTACACCGCTATCTGTATAAACATGGAAATAACTACACCGCTATTAGTATAAACAAGGAAATATCTACACCGTGATCTGTATAAACATGGAAATATCTACACCGCTATCTCTATAAACATGGAAATATCTACACCCCTATCTGTATAAGCATGGAAATATCCACACCGCTATATCTATAAACATGGAAAAATCAACACCGCTATCTCTATGAACATGGAAATATCTACACCGAAATCTCTATAAACATGGAAATATCTACACCACGATCAGAATAAACACGGAAATATCTGCACCGCTATCTGTATAAACATGGAAATATCTCCACTGCTATCTCTATAAACATCGAAATATCTACTCCGCCATCTGTATAAACATGGAAATACTTACAAAGTTATCTGTATAAACATGGAAATAACTACACCGCCATCTGTGTAACCATGGAAATATCTAAACAGCCATGTGTATATACATGGAAATAACTACACCGCTATCTATATAAACATGGAAATAACTACACCGCTATCTGTATAAACATGGAAATATCTACACTGCCATCTACATATCCATGGAAATATCTGCGCTGCCATCTGTATAAACATGGAAATATCTACACAGTCATCTGTGTATAGATGGAAATATCAACACCGTCATCTCTACAAACATGGAAATATCTGCACCGCTATTTGTATAAACATGAAAATATCTACACCGCTGTCTGTATAAACATGGAAATATCTACACCGCTATCTGTATAAACATGGAAATATCTACACCGCTATCTCTATAAACATGGAAATATCTACACCGTGATCTGTATAAACATGGAAATATTTCCACTGCTATCTGTATAAGCATGGAAATTTCTAAACCGTTATCTGTATAAATATGGAAATAACTACACCGCTATCTCTATAAACATGGAAATATCTACACCACCATCTGTATAAACATGGAAATACCTATACAGTCATCTGTGTAAACATGGAAATATCTACACCACCATCTGTATAAACATGGAAATATCTTCAATGCCATCTGTATACACATGGAAATACCTACAGGGCAATCTGTGTATAGATGGAAACATCAACACCGCCATCTGTACAAACATGGAAATATCTACACTGCTATCTCAATAAACATGGAAATATCTACACTGCGGTCTGTATAAACATGGAAATACCTACACTGGTATCTGTATAAACATAGAAATATCAACACAATGATCTGTATAAACATGGAAATATCTACATCGCTATCTGTATAAACATGGAAATATCTGCACCGCTATCTCTATAAACATGGAAATATCTACAAAGACATCTGTATAAACATGGAAATACCTACACAGTCATGTGTAGGAACATTTAAATATCTACACTGCCATCTGTATAAACAAAGAAATATCTACAAAGCCCTCTGTATATATATGGAAGTATCTGCATAGGCATCTGTGTAAACATGGAAATATCTGCACCGCTATCTGTATAAACATGGAAATACCTACACCGCTGTCTCTATAAACATGGAAATATGTACACCGCTATGTGTATAAACATGGAAATATCTCCACTGCTCTCTGTATAAACATGGAAATATCTCCACCGTTATCTGTATAAACATGGAAATATCTACAGCGCCATCTCTAAAAACATTGAAATATCTACACTGCCATCTGTAAAAACATGGAAATAACTACACCGCCAACTGTATAAGCATGGAAATATCTACACCACCATCTGTATAAACATGGAAATACCTACAATACCATCTGTATACACATGGAAATATCTACACAGCTATCACTATAAACATGGAAAATCTACACCGCCATCTGTATAAACATGGAAATACCTACAAAGTCATCTGTATAAACATGGAAATATCTACACAGCCATCTGTATAAACATGGAAATATCTACACAACCATCTGTATATACATGGAAATATCTACACCGCTATCTGTATAAACATGGAAATAACTACACCGCTATTAGTATAAACAAGGAAATATCTACACCGTGATCTGTATAAACATGGAAATATCTACACCGCTATCTCTATAAACATGGAAATATCTACACCCCTATCTGTATAAGCATGGAAATATCCACACCGCTATCTCTATAAACATGGAAAAATCAACACCGCTATCTCTATGAACATGGAAATATCTACACCGAAATCTCTATAAACATGGAAATATCTACACCACGATCAGAATAAACACGGAAATATCTGCACCGCTATCTGTATAAACATGGAAATATCTCCACTGCTATCTCTATAAACATCGAAATATCTACTCCGCCATCTGTATAAACATGGAAATACTTACAAAGTTATCTGTATAAACATGGAAATAACTACACCGCCATCTGTGTAACCATGGAAATATCTAAACAGCCATGTGTATATACATGGAAATAACTACACCGCTATCTATATAAACATGGAAATAACTACACCGCTATCTGTATAAACATGGAAATATCTACACCGCCATCTACATATCCATGGAAATATCTGCGCTGCCATCTGTATAAACATGGAAATATCTACACAGTCATCTGTGTATAGATGGAAATATCAACACCGTCATCTCTACAAACATGGAAATATCTGCACCGCTATTTGTATAAACATGAAAATATCTACACCGCTGTCTGTATAAACATGGAAATATCTACACCGCTATCTGTATAAACATGGAAATATCTACACCGCTATCTCTATAAACATGGAAATATCTACACCGTGATCTGTATAAACATGGAAATATTTCCACCGCTATCTGTATAAGCATGGAAATTTCTAAACCGTTATCTGTATAAATATGGAAATAACTACACCGCTATCTCTATAAACATGGAAATATCTACACCACCATCTGTATAAACATGGAAATACCTATACAGTCATCTGTGTAAACATGGAAATATCTACACCACCATCTGTATAAACATGGAAATATCTTCAATGCCATCTGTATACACATGGAAATACCTACAGGGCAATCTGTGTATAGATGGAAACATCAACACCGCCATCTGTACAAACATGGAAATATCTACACTGCTATCTCAATAAACATGGAAATATCTACACTGCGGTCTGTATAAACATGGAAATACCTACACTGGTATCTGTATAAACATAGAAATATCAACACAATGATCTATATAAACAAGGAAATATCTACACCGCTATCTGTATAAACATGGAAATATCTACACCGCTATCTGTATAAACATGGAAATAACTACACCGCTATTAGTATAAACAAGGAAATATCTACACCGTGATCTGTATAAACATGGAAATATCTACACCGCTATCTCTATAAACATGGAAATATCTACACCCCTATCTGTATAAGCATGGAAATATCCACACCGCTATCTCTATAAACATGGAAAAATCAACACCGCTATCTCTATGAACATGGAAATATCTACACCGAAATCTCTATAAACATGGAAATATCTACACCACGATCAGAATAAACACGGAAATATCTGCACCGCTATATGTATAAACATGGAAATATCTCCACTGCTATCTCTACAAACATCGAAATATCTACTCCGCCATCTGTATAAACATGGAAATACTTACAAAGTTATCTGTATAAACATGGAAATAACTACACCGCCATCTGTGTAACCATGGAAATATCTAAACAGCCATGTGTAGATACATGGAAATAACTACACCGCTATCTATATAAACATGGAAATAACTACACCGCTATCTGTATAAACATGGAAATATCTACATCACCATCTACATATCCATGGAAATATCTGCGCTGCCATCTGTATAAACATGGAAATATCTACACGGTCATCTGTGTATAGATGGAAATATCAACACCGTCATCTCTACAAACATGGAAATATCTGCACCGCTATTTGTATAAACATGAAAATATCTACACCGCTGTCTGTATAAACATGGAAATATCTACACCGCTATCTGTATAAACATGGAAATATCTACACCGCTATCTGTATAAGCATGGAAATATCCACACCGCTATCTCTATAAACATGGAAAAATCAACACCGCTATCTCTATGAACATGGAAATATCTACACCAAAATCTCTATAAACATGGAAATATCTACACCACGATCAGAATAAACACGGAAATATCTGCACCGCTATCTGTATAAACATGGAAATATCTCCACTGCTATCTCTATAAACATCGAAATATCTACTCCGCCATCTGTATAAACATGGAAATACTTACAAAGTTATCTGTATAAACATGGAAATAACTACACCGCCATCTGTGTAACCATGGAAATATCTAAACAGCCATGTGTATATACATGGAAATAACTACACCGCTATCTATATAAACATGGAAATAACTACACCGCTATCTGTATAAACATGGAAATATCTACACGGTCATCTGTGTATAGATGGAAATATCAACACCGTCATCTCTACAAACATGGAAATATCTGCACCGCTATTTGTATAAACATGAAAATATCTACACCGCTGTCTGTATAAACATGGAAATATCTACACCGCTATCTGTATAAACATGGAAATATCTACACCGCTATCTCTATAAACATGGAAATATCAACACCGTGATCTGTATAAACATGGAAATATTTACACCGCTATCTGTATAAGCATGGAAATTTCTAAACCGTTATCTGTATAAATATGGAAATAACTACACCGCTATCTCTATAAACATGGAAATATCTACACCACCATCTGTATAAACATGGAAATACCTATACAGTCATCTGTGTAAACATGGAAATATCTACACCACCATCTGTATAAACATGGAAATATCTTCAATGCCATCTGTATACACATGGAAATACCTACAGGGCAATCTGTGTATAGATGGAAACATCAACACCGCCATCTGTACAAACATGGAAATATCTACACTGCTATCTCAATAAACATGGAAATATCTACACTGCGGTCTGTATAAACATGGAAATACCTACACTGGTATCTGTATAAACATAGAAATATCAACACAATGATCTGTATAAACATGGAAATATCTACACCGCTATCTGTATAAACATGGAAATATCTGCACCGCTATCTCTATAAACATGGAAATATCTACAAAGACATCTGTATAAACATGGAAATACCTACACAGTCATGTGTAGGAACATTTAAATATCTACACTGCCATCTGTATAAACAAAGAAATATCTACAAAGCCCTCTGTATATATATGGAAGTATCTGCATAGGCATCTGTGTAAACATGGAAATATCTGCACCGCTATCTGTATAAACATGGAAATACCTACACCGCTGTCTCTATAAACATGGAAATATGTACACCGCTATGTGTATAAACATGGAAATATCTCCACTGCTCTCTGTATAAACATGGAAATATCTCCACCGTTATCTGTATAAACATGGAAATATCTACAGCGCCATCTCTAAAAACATTGAAATATCTACACTGCCATCTGTAAAAACATGGAAATAACTACACCGCCAACTGTATAAGCATGGAAATATCTACACCACCATCTGTATAAACATGGAAATACCTACAATACCATCTGTATACACATGGAAATATCTACACAGACATCTGTATAAATATGGAAATAACTACACGGCCATCTGTATAAACATGCAAATATCTACACTGCCATCTGTAGAAAGATGGAAATATCTACACCGCTATCTCTATAAATATGGAAATATCTACACCGCCATCTCTATAAACATGAAAATATCTACACTGCCATCTCCATAAAGATGGAGGTATCTAATCTGCCATGTGTATAAACACGGAAATATCTACACCACTATCTGTGAAAACATGGGAATATCTACACCGCTATCTGTTTAAACATGGAAATATCTACACGGCCATCTGTGTATAGATGGAAATATCAACACCGCCATCTGTAGAAACATGGAAATATCTACACCGCTATCTCTATAAACATGGAAATATCTGCACTGCCATCTGTAAAAACATGGAAATACGTATACAGTCATCTGTATAAACATGGAAATATCTACAATGCCATCTGTATACACATGGAAATATCTACACAGCCATCTGTATAAACATGTAAATATCAACACTGCTATCTCTATAAACATGGAAATATCTACACCGCCATCTCTATAAACATGCAATTATCTACACTGCCATCTCCATAAACATGGAACTAACTACTCTGCCATCTGTATAAACATGGAAACATCTAAACCGCCATCTGTGTGAATAAGGAAATATCTACAATGACATCTGTACAAAAATATAAATATCTGCACCGTGAGCTGTATAAACATGGAAATATCTACATCGCTATCTGTATAAACGTGGAAATACCGACACCGCTGTCGGTATAAACATGGAAATATCTACAACGCCATCTATACAAACATGGAAATATCTACACCGCTATGTCTATAAACATGGAAATACCTACACCGCTATCCCAATAAACATGGAAATATCTACACCGCTATCTGTATAAACATGGAAATATCTACACTGCTATCTGTATAAACATGGAAATATCTACACCGCTATCCCAATAAACATGGAAATATCTACACCGCTATCTGTATAAACATGGAAATATCTTCACCACGATCTGTATAAACATGGAAATATCTACACCGCTATCTGTAAAAACATGGTAATATCTACACCACCATCTATATAAACATGGAAATATCTACACCACCATCTGTATAAACCTGGAAATATCTGCAATGCCATCTGTAGAAAGATGGAAATATCTACACCGCAATCTGTGTAAACATGGAAATATCTACACCGATATCTGTAAAAACATGGAAATATATACACCGCTATCTCTATAAACATGGAAATATCTACACCGTGATCTGTATAAACACGGAAATATCTACACCGCGATCTGTATAAACATGGAAATATCTACACCGCTATCTGTATAAACATGGAAATATCTACACAGCTATCACTATAAACATGGAAAATCTACACCGCCATCTGTATAAACATGGAAATACCTACAAAGTCATCTGTATAAACATGGAAATATCTACACAGCCATCTGTATAAACATGGAAATATCTACACAACCATCTGTATATACATGGAAATATCTACACCGCTATCTGTATAAACATGGAAATAACTACACCGCTATTAGTATAAACAAGGAAATATCTACACCGTGATCTGTATAAACATGGAAATATCTACACCGCTATCTCTATAAACATGGAAATATCTACACCCCTATCTGTATAAGCATGGAAATATCCACACCGCTATCTCTATAAACATGGAAAAATCAACACCGCTATCTCTATGAACATGGAAATATCTACACCGAAATCTCTATAAACATGGAAATATCTACACCACGATCAGAATAAACACGGAAATATCTGCACCGCTATCTGTATAAACATGGAAATATCTCCACTGCTATCTCTATAAACATCGAAATATCTACTCCGCCATCTGTATAAACATGGAAATACTTACAAAGTTATCTGTATAAACATGGAAATAACTACACCGCCATCTGTGTAACCATGGAAATATCTAAACAGCCATGTGTATATACATGGAAATAACTACACCGCTATCTATATAAACATGGAAATAACTACACCGCTATCTGTATAAACATGGAAATATCTACACCGCCATCTACATATCCATGGAAATATCTGCGCTGCCATCTGTATAAACATGGAAATATCTACACGGTCATCTGTGTATAGATGGAAATATCAACACCGTCATCTCTACAAACATGGAAATATCTGCACCGCTATTTGTATAAACATGAAAATATCTACACCGCTGTCTGTATAAACATGGAAATATCTACACCGCTATCTGTATAAACATGGAAATATCTACACCGCTATCTCTATAAACATGGAAATATCTACACCGTGATCTGTATAAACATGGAAATATTTACACCGCTATCTGTATAAGCATGGAAATTTCTAAACCGTTATCTGTATAAATATGGAAATAACTACACCGCTATCTCTATAAACATGGAAATATCTACACCACCATCTGTATAAACATGGAAATACCTATACAGTCATCTGTGTAAACATGGAAATATCTACACCACCATCTGTATAAACATGGAAATATCTTCAATGCCATCTGTATACACATGGAAATACCTACAGGGCAATCTGTGTATAGATGGAAACATCAACACCGCCATCTGTACAAACATGGAAATATCTACACTGCTATCTCAATAAACATGGAAATATCTACACTGCGGTCTGTATAAACATGGAAATACCTACACTGGTATCTGTATAAACATAGAAATATCAACACAATGATCTGTATAAACATGGAAATATCTACACCGCTATCTGTATAAACATGGAAATATCTGCACCGCTATCTCTATAAACATGGAAATATCTACAAAGACATCTGTATAAACATGGAAATACCTACACAGTCATGTGTAGGAACATTTAAATATCTACACTGCCATCTGTATAAACAAAGAAATATCTACAAAGCCCTCTGTATATATATGGAAGTATCTGCATAGGCATCTGTGTAAACATGGAAATATCTGCACCGCTATCTGTATAAACATGGAAATACCTACACCGCTGTCTCTATAAACATGGAAATATGTACACCGCTATGTGTATAAACATGGAAATATCTCCACTGCTCTCTGTATAAACATGGAAATATCTCCACCGTTATCTGTATAAACATGGAAATATCTACAGCGCCATCTCTAAAAACATTGAAATATCTACACTGCCATCTGTAAAAACATGGAAATAACTACACCGCCAACTGTATAAGCATGGAAATATCTACACCACCATCTGTATAAACATGGAAATACCTACAATACCATCTGTATACACATGGAAATATCTACACAGCTATCACTATAAACATGGAAAATCTACACCGCCATCTGTATAAACATGGAAATACCTACAAAGTCATCTGTATAAACATGGAAATATCTACACAGCCATCTGTATAAACATGGAAATATCTACACAACCATCTGTATATACATGGAAATATCTACACCGCTATCTGTATAAACATGGAAATAACTACACCGCTATTAGTATAAACAAGGAAATATCTACACCGTGATCTGTATAAACATGGAAATATCTACACCGCTATCTCTATAAACATGGAAATATCTACACCCCTATCTGTATAAGCATGGAAATATCCACACCGCTATCTCTATAAACATGGAAAAATCAACACCGCTATCTCTATGAACATGGAAATATCTACACCGAAATCTCTATAAACATGGAAATATCTACACCACGATCAGAATAAACACGGAAATATCTGCACCGCTATCTGTATAAACATGGAAATATCTCCACTGCTATCTCTATAAACATCGAAATATCTACTCCGCCATCTGTATAAACATGGAAATACTTACAAAGTTATCTGTATAAACATGGAAATAACTACACCGCCATCTGTGTAACCATGGAAATATCTAAACAGCCATGTGTATATACATGGAAATAACTACACCGCTATCTATATAAACATGGAAATAACTACACCGCTATCTGTATAAACATGGAAATATCTACACCGCCATCTACATATCCATGGAAATATCTGCGCTGCCATCTGTATAAACATGGAAATATCTACACAGTCATCTGTGTATAGATGGAAATATCAACACCGTCATCTCTACAAACATGGAAATATCTGCACCGCTATTTGTATAAACATGAAAATATCTACACCGCTGTCTGTATAAACATGGAAATATCTACACCGCTATCTGTATAAACATGGAAATATCTACACCGCTATCTCTATAAACATGGAAATATCTACACCGTGATCTGTATAAACATGGAAATATTTACACCGCTATCTGTATAAGCATGGAAATTTCTAAACCGTTATCTGTATAAATATGGAAATAACTACACCGCTATCTCTATAAACATGGAAATATCTACACCACCATCTGTATAAACATGGAAATACCTATACAGTCATCTGTGTAAACATGGAAATATCTACACCACCATCTGTATAAACATGGAAATATCTTCAATGCCATCTGTATACACATGGAAATACCTACAGGGCAATCTGTGTATAGATGGAAACATCAACACCGCCATCTGTACAAACATGGAAATATCTACACTGCTATCTCAATAAACATGGAAATATCTACACTGCGGTCTGTATAAACATGGAAATACCTACACTGGTATCTGTATAAACATAGAAATATCAACACAATGATCTGTATAAACATGGAAATATCTACACCGCTATCTGTATAAACATGGAAATATCTGCACCGCTATCTCTATAAACATGGAAATATCTACAAAGACATCTGTATAAACATGGAAATACCTACACAGTCATGTGTAGGAACATTTAAATATCTACACTGCCATCTGTATAAACAAAGAAATATCTACAAAGCCCTCTGTATATATATGGAAGTATCTGCATAGGTATCTGTGTAAACATGGAAATATCTGCACCGCTATCTGTATAAACATGGAAATACCTACACCGCTGTCTCTATAAACATGGAAATATGTACACCGCTATGTGTATAAACATGGAAATATCTCCACTGCTCTCTGTATAAACATGGAAATATCTCCACCGTTATCTGTATAAACATGGAAATATCTACAGCGCCATCTCTAAAAACATTGAAATATCTACACTGCCATCTGTAAAAACATGGAAATAACTACACCGCCAACTGTATAAGCATGGAAATATCTACACCACCATCTGTATAAACATGGAAATACCTACAATACCATCTGCATACACATGGAAATATCTACACAGACATCTGTATAAATATGGAAATAACTACACGGCCATCTGTATAAACATGCAAATATCTACACTGCCATCTGTAGAAAGATGGAAATATCTACACCGCTATCTCTATAAATATGGAAATATCTACACCGCCATCTCTATAAACATGAAAATATCTACACTGCCATCTCCATAAAGATGGAGGTATCTACTCTGCCATGTGTATAAACACGGAAATATCTACACCACTATCTGTGAAAACATGGGAATATCTACACCGCTATCTGTTTAAACATGGAAATATCTACACGGCCATCTGTGTATAGATGGAAATATCAACACCGCCATCTGTAGAAACATGGAAATATCTACACCGCTATCTCTATAAACATGGAAATATCTGCACTGCCATCTGTAAAAACATGGAAATACGTATACAGTCATCTGTATAAACATGGAAATATCCACAATGCCATCTGTATACACATGGAAATATCTACACAGCCATCTGTATACACATGGAAATATCTACACAGCCATCTGTATAAACATGTAAATATCAACACCGCCATCTCTATAAACATGCAATTATCTACACTGCCATCTCCATAAACATGGAACTAACTACTCTGCCATCTGTATAAACATGGAAACATCTAAACCGCCATCTGTGTGAATAAGGAAATATCTACAATGACATCTGTACAAAAATATAAATATCTGCACCACGAGCTGTATAAACATGGAAATATCTACATCGCTATCTGTATAAACGTGGAAATACCGACACCGCTGTCGGTATAAACATGGAAATATCTACAACGCCATCTATATAAACATGGAAATATCTACACCGCTATGTCTATAAACATGGAAATACCTACACCGCTATCCCAATAAACATGGAAATATCTACACCGCTATCTGTATAAACATGGAAATATCTACACTGCTATCTGTATAAACATGGAAATATCTACACCGCGATCTGTATAAACATGGAAATATCTACAACACGATCTGTATAAACATGGAAATATCTTCACCACGATCTGTATAAACATGGAAATATCTACACCGCTATCTGTAAAAACATGGTAATATCTACACCACCATCTATATAAACATGGAAATATCTACACCACCATCTGTATAAACATGGAAATATCTACAATGCCATCTGTAGAAAGATGGAAATATCTACACCGCAATCTGTGTAAACATGGAAATATCTACACCGATATCTGTAAAAACATGGAAATATCTACACTGCTATCTCTATAAACATGGAAATATCTACACCGCGATCTGTATAAACATGGAAATATCTACACCGCGATCTGTATAAACATGGAAATATCTACACCGCTATCTGTATAAACATGGAAATATCTACACAGCTATCACTATAAACATGGAAAATCTACACCGCCATCTGTATAAACATGGAAATACCTACAAAGTCATCTGTATAAACATGGAAATATCTACACAGCCATCTGTATAAACATGGAAATATCTACACAACCATCTGTATATACATGGAAATATCTACACCGCTATCTGTATAAACATGGAAATAACTACACCGCTATTAGTATAAACAAGGAAATATCTACACCGTGATCTGTATAAACATGGAAATATCTACACCGCTATCTCTATAAACATGGAAATATCTACACCCCTATCTGTATAAGCATGGAAATATCCACACCGCTATCTCTATAAACATGGAAAAATCAACACCGCTATCTCTATGAACATGGAAATATCTACACCGAAATCTCTATAAACATGGAAATATCTACACCACGATCAGAATAAACACGGAAATATCTGCACCGCTATCTGTATAAACATGGAAATATCTCCACTGCTATCTCTATAAACATCGAAATATCTACTCCGCCATCTGTATAAACATGGAAATACTTACAAAGTTATCTGTATAAACATGGAAATAACTACACCGCCATCTGTGTAACCATGGAAATATCTAAACAGCCATGTGTATATACATGGAAATAACTACACCGCTATCTATATAAACATGGAAATAACTACACCGCTATCTGTATAAACATGGAAATATCTACACCGCCATCTACATATCCATGGAAATATCTGCGCTGCCATCTGTATAAACATGGAAATATCTACACGGTCATCTGTGTATAGATGGAAATATCAACACCGTCATCTCTACAAACATGGAAATATCTGCACCGCTATTTGTATAAACATGAAAATATCTACACCGCTGTCTGTATAAACATGGAAATATCTACACCGCTATCTGTATAAACATGGAAATATCTACACCGCTATCTCTATAAACATGGAAATATCTACACCGTGATCTGTATAAACATGGAAATATTTACACCGCTATCTGTATAAGCATGGAAATTTCTAAACCGTTATCTGTATAAATATGGAAATAACTACACCGCTATCTCTATAAACATGGAAATATCTACACCACCACCTGTATAAACATGGAAATACCTATACAGTCATCTCTGTAAACATGGAAATATCTACACCACCATCTGTATAAACATGGAAATATCTTCAATGCCATCTGTATACACATGGAAATACCTACAGGGCAATCTGTGTATAGATGGAAACATCAACACCGCCATCTGTACAAACATGGAAATATCTACACTGCTATCTCAATAAACATGGAAATATCTACACTGCGGTCTGTATAAACATGGAAATACCTACACTGGTATCTGTATAAACATAGAAATATCAACACAATGATCTGTATAAACATGGAAATATCTACACCGCTATCTGTATAAACATGGAAATATCTGCACCGCTATCTCTATAAACATGGAAATATCTACAAAGACATCTGTATAAACATGGAAATACCTACACAGTCATGTGTAGGAACATTTAAATATCTACACTGCCATCTGTATAAACAAAGAAATATCTACAAAGCCCTCTGTATATATATGGAAGTATCTGCATAGGCATCTGTGTAAACATGGAAATATCTGCACCGCTATCTGTATAAACATGGAAATACCTACACCGCTGTCTCTATAAACACGGAAATATGTACACCGCTATGTGTATAAACATGGAAATATCTCCACTGCTCTCTGTATAAACATGGAAATATCTCCACCGTTATCTGTATAAACATGGAAATATCTACAGCGCCATCTCTAAAAACATTGAAATATCTACACTGCCATCTGTAAAAACATGGAAATAACTACACCGCCAACTGTATAAGCATGGAAATATCTACACCACCATCTGTATAAACATGGAAATACCTACAATACCATCTGTATACACATGGAAATATCTACACAGACATCTGTATAAATATGGAAATAACTACACGGCCATCTGTATAAACATGCAAATATCTACACTGCCATCTGTAGAAAGATGGAAATATCTACACCGCTATCTCTATAAATATGGAAATATCTACACCGCCATCTCTATAAACATGAAAATATCTACACTGCCATCTCCATAAAGATGGAGGTATCTACTCTGCCATGTGTATAAACACGGAAATATCTACACCACTATCTGTGAAAACATGGGAATATCTACACCGCTATCTGTTTAAACATGGAAATATCTACACGGCCATCTGTGTATAGATGGAAATATCAACACCGCCATCTGTAGAAACATGGAAATATCTACACCGCTATCTCTATAAACATGGAAATATCTGCACTGCCATCTGTAAAAACATGGAAATACGTATACAGTCATCTGTATAAACATGGAAATATCTACAATGCCATCTGTATACACATGGAAATATCTACACAGCCATCTGTATACACATGGAAATATCTACACAGCCATCTGTATAAACATGTAAATATCAACACCGCCATCTCTATAAACATGCAATTATCTACACTGCCATCTCCATAAACATGGAACTAACTACTCTGCCATCTGTATAAACATGGAAACATCTAAACCGCCATCTGTGTGAATAAGGAAATATCTACAATGACATCTGTACAAAAATATAAATATCTGCACCGCGAGCTGTATAAACATGGAAATATCTACATCGCTATCTGTATAAACGTGGAAATACCGACACCGCTGTCGGTATAAACATGGAAATATCTACAACGCCATCTATATAAACATGGAAATATCTACACCGCTATGTCTATAAACATGGAAATACCTACACCGCTATCCCAATAAACATGGAAATATCTACACCGCTATCTGTATAAACATGGAAATATCTACACTGCTATCTGTATAAACATGGAAATATCTACACCGCGATCTGTATAAACATGGAAATATCTACAACACGATCTGTATAAACATGGAAATATCTTCACCACGATCTGTATAAACATGGAAATATCTACACCGCTATCTGTAAAAACATGGTAATATCTACACCACCATCTATATAAACATGGAAATATCTACACCACCATCTGTATAAACATGGAAATATCTACAATGCCATCTGTAGAAAGATGGAAATATCTACACCGCAATCTGTGTAAACATGGAAATATCTACACCGATATCTGTAAAAACATGGAAATATCTACACCGCTATCTCTATAAACATGGAAATATCTACACCGCGATCTGTATAAACATGGAAATATCTACACCGCGATCTGTATAAACATGGAAATATCTACACCGCTATCTGTATAAACATGGAAATATCTACACAGCTATCACTATAAACATGGAAAATCTACACCGCCATCTGTATAAACATGGAAATACCTACAAAGTCATCTGTATAAACATGGAAATATCTACACAGCCATCTGTATAAACATGGAAATATCTACACAACCATCTGTATATACATGGAAATATCTACACCGAGATCTGTATAAACATGGAAATAACTACACCGCTATTAGTATAAACAAGGAAATATCTACACCGTGATCTGTATAAACATGGAAATATCTACACCGCTATCTCTATAAACATGGAAATATCTACACCCCTATCTGTATAAGCATGGAAATATCCACACCGCTATCTCTATAAACATGGAAAAATCAACACCGCTATCTCTATGAACATGGAAATATCTACACCGAAATCTCTATAAACATGGAAATATCTACACCACGATCAGAATAAACACGGAAATATCTGCACCGCTATCTGTATAAACATGGAAATATCTCCACTGCTATCTCTATAAACATCAAAATATCTACTCCGCCATCTGTATAAACATGGAAATACTTACAAAGTTATCTGTATAAACATGGAAATAACTACACCGCCATCTGTGTAACCATGGAAATATCTAAACAGCCATGTGTATATACATGGAAATAACTACACCGCTATCTATATAAACATGGAAATAACTAAACCGCTATCTGTATAAACATGGAAATATCTACACCGCCATCTACATATCCATGGAAATATCTGCGCTGCCATCTGTATAAACATGGAAATATCTACACGGTCATCTGTGTATAGATGGAAATATCAACACCGTCATCTCTACAAACATGGAAATATCTGCACCGCTATTTGTATAAACATGAAAATATCTACACCGCTGTCTGTATAAACATGGAAATATCTACACCGCTATCTGTATAAACATGGAAATATCTACACCGCTATCTCTATAAACATGGAAATATCTACACCGTGATCTGTATAAACATGGAAATATTTACACCGCTATCTGTATAAGCATGGAAATTTCTAAACCGTTATCTGTATAAATATGGAAATAACTACACCGCTATCTCTATAAACATGGAAATATCTACACCACCATCTGTATAAACATGGAAATACCTATACAGTCATCTGTGTAAACATGGAAATATCTACACCACCATCTGTATAAACATGGAAATATCTTCAATGCCATCTGTATACACATGGAAATACCTACAGGGCAATCTGTGTATAGATGGAAACATCAACACCGCCATCTGTACAAACATGGAAATATCTACACTGCTATCTCAATAAACATGGAAATATCTACACTGCGGTCTGTATAAACATGGAAATACCTACACTGGTATCTGTATAAACATAGAAATATCAACACAATGATCTGTATAAACATGGAAATATCTACACCGCTATCTGTATAAACATGGAAATATCTGCACCGCTATCTCTATAAACATGGAAATATCTACAAAGACATCTGTATAAACATGGAAATACCTACACAGTCATGTGTAGGAACATTTAAATATCTACACTGCCATCTGTATAAACAAAGAAATATCTACAAAGCCCTCTGTATATATATGGAAGTATCTGCATAGGCATCTGTGTAAACATGGAAATATCTGCACCGCTATCTGTATAAACATGGAAATACCTACACCGCTGTCTCTATAAACATGGAAATATGTACACCGCTATGTGTATAAACATGGAAATATCTCCACTGCTCTCTGTATAAACATGGAAATATCTCCACCGTTATCTGTATAAACATGGAAATATCTACAGCGCCATCTCTAAAAACATTGAAATATCTACACTGCCATCTGTAAAAACATGGAAATAACTACACCGCCAACTGTATAAGCATGGAAATATCTACACCACCATCTGTATAAACATGGAAATACCTACAATACCATCTGTATACACATGGAAATATCTACACAGACATCTGTATAAATATGGAAATAACTACACGGCCATCTGTATAAACATGCAAATATCTACACTGCCATCTGTAGAAAGATGGAAATATCTACACCGCTATCTCTATAAATATGGAAATATCTACACCGCCATCTCTATAAACATGAAAATATCTACACTGCCATCTCCATAAAGATGGAGGTATCTAATCTGCCATGTGTATAAACACGGAAATATCTACACCACTATCTGTGAAAACATGGGAATATCTACACCGCTATCTGTTTAAACATGGAAATATCTACACGGCCATCTGTGTATAGATGGAAATATCAACACCGCCATCTGTAGAAACATGGAAATATCTACACCGCTATCTCTATAAACATGGAAATATCTGCACTGCCATCTGTAAAAACATGGAAATACGTATACAGTCATCTGTATAAACATGGAAATATCTACAATGCCATCTGTATACACATGGAAATATCTACACAGCCATCTGTATACACATGTAAATATCAACACTGCTATCTCTATAAACATGGAAATATCTACACCGCCATCTCTATAAACATGCAATTATCTACACTGCCATCTCCATAAACATGGAACTAACTACTCTGCCATCTGTATAAACATGGAAACATCTAAACCGCCATCTGTGTGAATAAGGAAATATCTACAATGACATCTGTACAAAAATATAAATATCTGCACCGTGAGCTGTATAAACATGGAAATATCTACATCGCTATCTGTATAAACGTGGAAATACCGACACCGCTGTCGGTATAAACATGGAAATATCTACAACGCCATCTATACAAACATGGAAATATCTACACCGCTATGTCTATAAACATGGAAATACCTACACCGCTATCCCAATAAACATGGAAATATCTACACCGCTATCTGTATAAACATGGAAATATCTACACTGCTATCTGTATAAACATGGAAATATCTACACCGCTATCCCAATAAACATGGAAATATCTACACCGCTATCTGTATAAACATGGAAATATCTTCACCACGATCTGTATAAACATGGAAATATCTACACCGCTATCTGTAAAAACATGGTAATATCTACACCACCATCTATATAAACATGGAAATATTTACACCACCATCTGTATAAACCTGGAAATATCTGCAATGCCATCTGTAGAAAGATGGAAATATCTACACCGCAATCTGTGTAAACATGGAAATATCTACACCGATATCTGTAAAAACATGGAAATATCTACACCGCTATCTCTATAAACATGGAAATATCTACACCGTGATCTGTATAAACACGGAAATATCTACACCGCGATCTGTATAAACATGGAAATATCTACACCGCTATCTGTATAAACATGGAAATATCTACACAGCTATCACTATAAACATGGAAAATCTACACCGCCATCTGTATAAACATGGAAATACCTACAAAGTCATCTGTATAAACATGGAAATATCTACACAGCCATCTGTATAAACATGGAAATATCTACACAACCATCTGTATATACATGGAAATATCTACACCGCTATCTGTATAAACATGGAAATAACTACACCGCTATTAGTATAAACAAGGAAATATCTACACCGTGATCTGTATAAACATGGAAATATCTACACCGCTATCTCTATAAACATGGAAATATCTACACCCCTATCTGTATAAGCATGGAAATATCCACACCGCTATCTCTATAAACATGGAAAAATCAACACCGCTATCTCTATGAACATGGAAATATCTACACCGAAATCTCTATAAACATGGAAATATCTACACCACGATCAGAATAAACACGGAAATATCTGCACCGCTATCTGTATAAACATGGAAATATCTCCACTGCTATCTCTATAAACATCGAAATATCTACTCCGCCATCTGTATAAACATGGAAATACTTACAAAGTTATCTGTATAAACATGGAAATAACTACACCGCCATCTGTGTAACCATGGAAATATCTAAACAGCCATGTGTATATACATGGAAATAACTACACCGCTATCTATATAAACATGGAAATAACTACACCGCTATCTGTATAAACATGGAAATATCTACACCGCCATCTACATATCCATGGAAATATCTGCGCTGCCATCTGTATAAACATGGAAATATCTACACGGTCATCTGTGTATAGATGGAAATATCAACACCGTCATCTCTACAAACATGGAAATATCTGCACCGCTATTTGTATAAACATGAAAATATCTACACCGCTGTCTGTATAAACATGGAAATATCTACACCGCTATCTGTATAAACATGGAAATATCTACACCGCTATCTCTATAAACATGGAAATATCTACACCGTGATCTGTATAAACATGGAAATATTTACACCGCTATCTGTATAAGCATGGAAATTTCTAAACCGTTATCTGTATAAATATGGAAATAACTACACCGCTATCTCTATAAACATGGAAATATCTACACCACCATCTGTATAAACATGGAAATACCTATACAGTCATCTGTGTAAACATGGAAATATCTACACCACCATCTGTATAAACATGGAAATATCTTCAATGCCATCTGTATACACATGGAAATACCTACAGGGCAATCTGTGTATAGATGGAAACATCAACACCGCCATCTGTACAAACATGGAAATATCTACACTGCTATCTCAATAAACATGGAAATATCTACACTGCGGTCTGTATAAACATGGAAATACCTACACTGGTATCTGTATAAACATAGAAATATCAACACAATGATCTGTATAAACATGGAAATATCTACACCGCTATCTGTATAAACATGGAAATATCTGCACCGCTATCTCTATAAACATGGAAATATCTACAAAGACATCTGTATAAACATGGAAATACCTACACAGTCATGTGTAGGAACATTTAAATATCTACACTGCCATCTGTATAAACAAAGAAATATCTACAAAGCCCTCTGTATATATATGGAAGTATCTGCATAGGCATCTGTGTAAACATGGAAATATCTGCACCGCTATCTGTATAAACATGGAAATACCTACACCGCTGTCTCTATAAACATGGAAATATGTACACCGCTATGTGTATAAACATGGAAATATCTCCACTGCTCTCTGTATAAACATGGAAATATCTCCACCGTTATCTGTATAAACATGGAAATATCTACAGCGCCATCTCTAAAAACATTGAAATATCTACACTGCCATCTGTAAAAACATGGAAATAACTACACCGCCAACTGTATAAGCATGGAAATATCTACACCACCATCTGTATAAACATGGAAATACCTACAATACCATCTGTATACACATGGAAATATCTACACAGCTATCACTATAAACATGGAAAATCTACACCGCCATCTGTATAAACATGGAAATACCTACAAAGTCATCTGTATAAACATGGAAATATCTACACAGCCATCTGTATAAACATGGAAATATCTACACAACCATCTGTATATACATGGAAATATCTACACCGCTATCTGTATAAACATGGAAATAACTACACCGCTATTAGTATAAACAAGGAAATATCTACACCGTGATCTGTATAAACATGGAAATATCTACACCGCTATCTCTATAAACATGGAAATATCTACACCCCTATCTGTATAAGCATGGAAATATCCACACCGCTATCTCTATAAACATGGAAAAACCAACACCGCTATCTCTATGAACATGGAAATATCTACACCGAAATCTCTATAAACATGGAAATATCTACACCACGATCAGAATAAACACGGAAATATCTGCACCGCTATCTGTATAAACATGGAAATATCTCCACTGCTATCTCTATAAACATCGAAATATCTACTCCGCCATCTGTATAAACATGGAAATACTTACAAAGTTATCTGTATAAACATGGAAATAACTACACCGCCATCTGTGTAACCATGGAAATATCTAAACAGCCATGTGTATATACATGGAAATAACTACACCGCTATCTATATAAACATGGAAATAACTACACCGCTATCTGTATAAACATGGAAATATCTACACCGCCATCTACATATCCATGGAAATATCTGCGCTGCCATCTGTATAAACATGGAAATATCTACACGGTCATCTGTGTATAGATGGAAATATCAACACCGTCATCTCTACAAACATGGAAATATCTGCACCGCTATTTGTATAAACATGAAAATATCTACACCGCTGTCTGTATAAACATGGAAATATCTACACCGCTATCTGTATAAACATGGAAATATCTACACCGCTATCTCTATAAACATGGAAATATCTACACCGTGATCTGTATAAACATGGAAATATTTACACCGCTATCTGTATAAGCATGGAAATTTCTAAACCGTTATCTGTATAAATATGGAAATAACTACACCGCTATCTCTATAAACATGGAAATATCTACACCACCATCTGTATAAACATGGAAATACCTATACAGTCATCTGTGTAAACATGGAAATATCTACACCACCATCTGTATAAACATGGAAATATCTTCAATGCCATCTGTATACACATGGAAATACCTACAGGGCAATCTGTGTATAGATGGAAACATCAACACCGCCATCTGTACAAACATGGAAATATCTACACTGCTATCTCAATAAACATGGAAATATCTACACTGCGGTCTGTATAAACATGGAAATACCTACACTGGTATCTGTATAAACATAGAAATATCAACACAATGATCTGTATAAACATGGAAATATCTACACCGCTATCTGTATAAACATGGAAATATCTGCACCGCTATCTCTATAAACATGGAAATATCTACAAAGACATCTGTATAAACATGGAAATACCTACACAGTCATGTGTAGGAACATTTAAATATCTACACTGCCATCTGTATAAACAAAGAAATATCTACAAAGCCCTCTGTATATATATGGAAGTATCTGCATAGGCATCTGTGTAAACATGGAAATATCTGCACCGCTATCTGTATAAACATGGAAATACCTACACCGCTGTCTCTATAAACATGGAAATATGTACACCGCTATGTGTATAAACATGGAAATATCTCCACTGCTCTCTGTATAAACATGGAAATATCTCCACCGTTATCTGTATAAACATGGAAATATCTACAGCGCCATCTCTAAAAACATTGAAATATCTACACTGCCATCTGTAAAAACATGGAAATAACTACACCGCCAACTGTATAAGCATGGAAATATCTACACCACCATCTGTATAAACATGGAAATACCTACAATACCATCTGTATACACATGGAAATATCTACACAGACATCTGTATAAATATGGAAATAACTACACGGCCATCTGTATAAACATGCAAATATCTACACTGCCATCTGTAGAAAGATGGAAATATCTACACCGCTATCTCTATAAATATGGAAATATCTACACCGCCATCTCTATAAACATGAAAATATCTACACTGCCATCTCCATAAAGATGGAGGTATCTAATCTGCCATGTGTATAAACACGGAAATATCTACACCACTATCTGTGAAAACATGGGAATATCTACACCGCTATCTGTTTAAACATGGAAATATCTACACGGCCATCTGTGTATAGATGGAAATATCAACACCGCCATCTGTAGAAACATGGAAATATCTACACCGCTATCTCTATAAACATGGAAATATCTGCACTGCCATCTGTAAAAACATGGAAATACGTATACAGTCATCTGTATAAACATGGAAATATCTACAATGCCATCTGTATACACATGGAAATATCTACACAGCCATCTGTATACACATGGAAATATCTACACAGCCATCTGTATAAACATGTAAATATCAACACCGCCATCTCTATAAACATGCAATTATCTACACTGCCATCTCCATAAACATGGAACTAACTACTCTGCCATCTGTATAAACATGGAAACATCTAAACCGCCATCTGTGTGAATAAGGAAATATCTACAATGACATCTGTACAAAAATATAAATATCTGCACCGCGAGCTGTATAAACATGGAAATATCTACATCGCTATCTGTATAAACGTGGAAATACCGACACCGCTGTCGGTATAAACATGGAAATATCTACAACGCCATCTATATAAACATGGAAATATCTACACCGCTATGTCTATAAACATGGAAATACCTACACCGCTATCCCAATAAACATGGAAATATCTACACCGCTATCTGTATAAACATGGAAATATCTACACTGCTATCTGTATAAACATGGAAATATCTACACCGCGATCTGTATAAACATGGAAATATCTACAACACGATCTGTATAAACATGGAAATATCTTCACCACGATCTGTATAAACATGGAAATATCTACACCGCTATCTGTAAAAACATGGTAATATCTACACCACCATCTATATAAACATGGAAATATCTACACCACCATCTGTATAAACATGGAAATATCTACAATGCCATCTGTAGAAAGATGGAAATATCTACACCGCAATCTGTGTAAACATGGAAATATCTACACCGATATCTGTAAAAACATGGAAATATCTACACCGCTATCTCTATAAACATGGAAATATCTACACCGCGATCTGTATAAACATGGAAATATCTACACCGCGATCTGTATAAACATGGAAATATCTACACCGCTATCTGTATAAACATGGAAATATCTACACAGCTATCACTATAAACATGGAAAATCTACACCGCCATCTGTATAAACATGGAAATACCTACAAAGTCATCTGTATAAACATGGAAATATCTACACAGCCATCTGTATAAACATGGAAACATCTACACAACCATCTGTATATACATGGAAATATCTACACCGCTATCTGTATAAACATGGAAATAACTACACCGCTATTAGTATAAACAAGGAAATATCTACACCGTGATCTGTATAAACATGGAAATATCTACACCGCTATCTCTATAAACATGGAAATATCTACACCCCTATCTGTATAAGCATGGAAATATCCACACCGCTATCTCTATAAACATGGAAAAATCAACACCGCTATCTCTATGAACATGGAAATATCTACACCGAAATCTCTATAAACATGGAAATATCTACACCACGATCAGAATAAACACGGAAATATCTGCACCGCTATCTGTATAAACATGGAAATATCTCCACTGCTATCTCTATAAACATCGAAATATCTACTCCGCCATCTGTATAAACATGGAAATACTTACAAAGTTATCTGTATAAACATGGAAATAACTACACCGCCATCTGTGTAACCATGGAAATATCTAAACAGCCATGTGTATATACATGGAAATAACTACACCGCTATCTATATAAACATGGAAATAACCACACCGCTATCTGTATAAACATGGAAATATCTACACCGCCATCTACATATCCATGGAAATATCTGCGCTGCCATCTGTATAAACATGGAAATATCTACACGGTCATCTGTGTATAGATGGAAATATCAACACCGTCATCTCTACAAACATGGAAATATCTGCACCGCTATTTGTATAAACATGAAAATATCTACACCGCTGTCTGTATAAACATGGAAATATCTACACCGCTATCTGTATAAACATGGAAATATCTACACCGCTATCTCTATAAACATGGAAATATCTACACCGTGATCTGTATAAACATGGAAATATTTACACCGCTATCTGTATAAGCATGGAAATTTCTAAACCGTTATCTGTATAAATATGGAAATAACTACACCGCTATCTCTATAAACATGGAAATATCTACACCACCATCTGTATAAACATGGAAATACCTATACAGTCATCTGTGTAAACATGGAAATATCTACACCACCATCTGTATAAACATGGAAATATCTTCAATGCCATCTGTATACACATGGAAATACCTACAGGGCAATCTGTGTATAGATGGAAACATCAACACCGCCATCTGTACAAACATGGAAATATCTACACTGCTATCTCAATAAACATGGAAATATCTACACTGCGGTCTGTATAAACATGGAAATACCTACACTGGTATCTGTATAAACATAGAAATATCAACACAATGATCTGTATAAACATGGAAATATCTACACCGCTATCTGTATAAACATGGAAATATCTGCACCGCTATCTCTATAAACATGGAAATATCTACAAAGACATCTGTATAAACATGGAAATACCTACACAGTCATGTGTAGGAACATTTAAATATCTACACTGCCATCTGTATAAACAAAGAAATATCTACAAAGCCCTCTGTATATATATGGAAGTATCTGCATAGGTATCTGTGTAAACATGGAAATATCTGCACCGCTATCTGTATAAACATGGAAATACCTACACCGCTGTCTCTATAAACATGGAAATATGTACACCGCTATGTGTATAAACATGGAAATATCTCCACTGCTCTCTGTATAAACATGGAAATATCTCCACCGTTATCTGTATAAACATGGAAATATCTACAGCGCCATCTCTAAAAACATTGAAATATCTACACTGCCATCTGTAAAAACATGGAAATAACTACACCGCCAACTGTATAAGCATGGAAATATCTACACCACCATCTGTATAAACATGGAAATACCTACAATACCATCTGCATACACATGGAAATATCTACACAGACATCTGTATAAATATGGAAATAACTACACGGCCATCTGTATAAACATGCAAATATCTACACTGCCATCTGTAGAAAGATGGAAATATCTACACCGCTATCTCTATAAATATGGAAATATCTACACCGCCATCTCTATAAACATGAAAATATCTACACTGCCATCTCCATAAAGATGGAGGTATCTACTCTGCCATGTGTATAAACACGGAAATATCTACACCACTATCTGTGAAAACATGGGAATATCTACACCGCTATCTGTTTAAACATGGAAATATCTACACGGCCATCTGTGTATAGATGGAAATATCAACACCGCCATCTGTAGAAACATGGAAATATCTACACCGCTATCTCTATAAACATGGAAATATCTGCACTGCCATCTGTAAAAACATGGAAATACGTATACAGTCATCTGTATAAACATGGAAATATCTACAATGCCATCTGTATACACATGGAAATATCTACACAGCCATCTGTATACACATGGAAATATCTACACAGCCATCTGTATAAACATGTAAATATCAACACCGCCATCTCTATAAACATGCAATTATCTACACTGCCATCTCCATAAACATGGAACTAACTACTCTGCCATCTGTATAAACATGGAAACATCTAAACCGCCATCTGTGTGAATAAGGAAATATCTACAATGACATCTGTACAAAAATATAAATATCTGCACCGCGAGCTGTATAAACATGGAAATATCTACATCGCTATCTGTATAAACGTGGAAATACCGACACCGCTGTCGGTATAAACATGGAAATATCTACAACGCCATCTATATAAACATGGAAATATCTACACCGCTATGTCTATAAACATGGAAATACCTACACCGCTATCCCAATAAACATGGAAATATCTACACCGCTATCTGTATAAACATGGAAATATCTACACTGCTATCTGTATAAACATGGAAATATCTACACCGCGATCTGTATAAACATGGAAATATCTACAACACGATCTGTATAAACATGGAAATATCTTCACCACGATCTGTATAAACATGGAAATATCTACACCGCTATCTGTAAAAACATGGTAATATCTACACCACCATCTATATAAACATGGAAATATCTACACCACCATCTGTATAAACATGGAAATATCTACAATGCCATCTGTAGAAAGATGGAAATATCTACACCGCAATCTGTGTAAACATGGAAATATCTACACCGATATCTGTAAAAACATGGAAATATCTACACTGCTATCTCTATAAACATGGAAATATCTACACCGCGATCTGTATAAACATGGAAATATCTACACCGCGATCTGTATAAACATGGAAATATCTACACCTCTATCTGTATAAACATGGAAATATCTACACAGCTATCACTATAAACATGGAAAATCTACACCGCCATCTGTATAAACATGGAAATACCTACAAAGTCATCTGTATAAACATGGAAATATCTACACAGCCATCTGTATAAACATGGAAATATCTACACAACCATCTGTATATACATGGAAATATCTACACCGCTATCTGTATAAACATGGAAATAACTACACCGCTATTAGTATAAACAAGGAAATATCTACACCGTGATCTGTATAAACATGGAAATATCTACACCGCTATCTCTATAAACATGGAAATATCTACACCCCTATCTGTATAAGCATGGAAATATCCACACCGCTATCTCTATAAACATGGAAAAATCAACACCGCTATCTCTATGAACATGGAAATATCTACACCGAAATCTCTATAAACATGGAAATATCTACACCACGATCAGAATAAACACGGAAATATCTGCACCGCTATCTGTATAAACATGGAAATATCTCCACTGCTATCTCTATAAACATCGAAATATCTACTCCGCCATCTGTATAAACATGGAAATACTTACAAAGTTATCTGTATAAACATGGAAATAACTACACCGCCATCTGTGTAACCATGGAAATATCTAAACAGCCATGTGTATATACATGGAAATAACTACACCGCTATCTATATAAACATGGAAATAACTACACCGCTATCTGTATAAACATGGAAATATCTACACCGCCATCTACATATCCATGGAAATATCTGCGCTGCCATCTGTATAAACATGGAAATATCTACACGGTCATCTGTGTATAGATGGAAATATCAACACCGTCATCTCTACAAACATGGAAATATCTGCACCGCTATTTGTATAAACATGAAAATATCTACACCGCTGTCTGTATAAACATGGAAATATCTACACCGCTATCTGTATAAACATGGAAATATCTACACCGCTATCTCTATAAACATGGAAATATCTACACCGTGATCTGTATAAACATGGAAATATTTACACCGCTATCTGTATAAGCATGGAAATTTCTAAACCGTTATCTGTATAAATATGGAAATAACTACACCGCTATCTCTATAAACATGGAAATATCTACACCACCACCTGTATAAACATGGAAATACCTATACAGTCATCTCTGTAAACATGGAAATATCTACACCACCATCTGTATAAACATGGAAATATCTTCAATGCCATCTGTATACACATGGAAATACCTACAGGGCAATCTGTGTATAGATGGAAACATCAACACCGCCATCTGTACAAACATGGAAATATCTACACTGCTATCTCAATAAACATGGAAATATCTACACTGCGGTCTGTATAAACATGGAAATACCTACACTGGTATCTGTATAAACATAGAAATATCAACACAATGATCTGTATAAACATGGAAATATCTACACCGCTATCTGTATAAACATGTAAATATCTGCACCGCTATCTCTATAAACATGGAAATATCTACAAAGACATCTGTATAAACATGGAAATACCTACACAGTCATGTGTAGGAACATTTAAATATCTACACTGCCATCTGTATAAACAAAGAAATATCTACAAAGCCCTCTGTATATATATGGAAGTATCTGCATAGGCATCTGTGTAAACATGGAAATATCTGCACCGCTATCTGTATAAACATGGAAATACCTACACCGCTGTCTCTATAAACACGGAAATATGTACACCGCTATGTGTATAAACATGGAAATATCTCCACTGCTCTCTGTATAAACATGGAAATATCTCCACCGTTATCTGTATAAACATGGAAATATCTACAGCGCCATCTCTAAAAACATTGAAATATCTACACTGCCATCTGTAAAAACATGGAAATAACTACACCGCCAACTGTATAAGCATGGAAATATCTACACCACCATCTGTATAAACATGGAAATACCTACAATACCATCTGTATACACATGGAAATATCTACACAGACATCTGTATAAATATGGAAATAACTACACGGCCATCTGTATAAACATGCAAATATCTACACTGCCATCTGTAGAAAGATGGAAATATCTACACCGCTATCTCTATAAATATGGAAATATCTACACCGCCATCTCTATAAACATGAAAATATCTACACTGCCATCTCCATAAAGATGGAGGTATCTACTCTGCCATGTGTATAAACACGGAAATATCTACACCACTATCTGTGAAAACATGGGAATATCTACACCGCTATCTGTTTAAACATGGAAATATCTACACGGCCATCTGTGTATAGATGGAAATATCAACACCGCCATCTGTAGAAACATGGAAATATCTACACCGCTATCTCTATAAACATGGAAATATCTGCACTGCCATCTGTAAAAACATGGAAATACGTATACAGTCATCTGTATAAACATGGAAATATCTACAATGCCATCTGTATACACATGGAAATATCTACACAGCCATCTGTATACACATGGAAATATCTACACAGCCATCTGTATAAACATGTAAATATCAACACCGCCATCTCTATAAACATGCAATTATCTACACTGCCATCTCCATAAACATGGAACTAACTACTCTGCCATCTGTATAAACATGGAAACATCTAAACCGCCATCTGTGTGAATAAGGAAATATCTACAATGACATCTGTACAAAAATATAAATATCTGCACCGCGAGCTGTATAAACATGGAAATATCTACATCGCTATCTGTATAAACGTGGAAATACCGACACCGCTGTCGGTATAAACATGGAAATATCTACAACGCCATCTATATAAACATGGAAATATCTACACCGCTATGTCTATAAACATGGAAATACCTACACCGCTATCCCAATAAACATGGAAATATCTACACCGCTATCTGTATAAACATGGAAATATCTACACTGCTATCTGTATAAACATGGAAATATCTACACCGCGATCTGTATAAACATGGAAATATCTACAACACGATCTGTATAAACATGGAAATATCTTCACCACGATCTGTATAAACATGGAAATATCTACACCGCTATCTGTAAAAACATGGTAATATCTACACCACCATCTATATAAACATGGAAATATCTACACCACCATCTGTATAAACATGGAAATATCTACAATGCCATCTGTAGAAAGATGGAAATATCTACACCGCAATCTGTGTAAACATGGAAATATCTACACCGATATCTGTAAAAACATGGAAATATCTACACCGCTATCTCTATAAACATGGAAATATCTACACCGCGATCTGTATAAACATGGAAATATCTACACCGCGATCTGTATAAACATGGAAATATCTACACCGCTATCTGTATAAACATGGAAATATCTACACAGCTATCACTATAAACATGGAAAATCTACACCGCCATCTGTATAAACATGGAAATACCTACAAAGTCATCTGTATAAACATGGAAATATCTACACAGCCATCTGTATAAACATGGAAATATCTACACAACCATCTGTATATACATGGAAATATCTACACCGAGATCTGTATAAACATGGAAATAACTACACCGCTATTAGTATAAACAAGGAAATATCTACACCGTGATCTGTATAAACATGGAAATATCTACACCGCTATCTCTATAAACATGGAAATATCTACACCCCTATCTGTATAAGCATGGAAATATCCACACCGCTATCTCTATAAACATGGAAAAATCAACACCGCTATCTCTATGAACATGGAAATATCTACACCGAAATCTCTATAAACATGGAAATATCTACACCACGATCAGAATAAACACGGAAATATCTGCACCGCTATCTGTATAAACATGCAAATATCTCCACTGCTATCTCTATAAACATCAAAATATCTACTCCGCCATCTGTATAAACATGGAAATACTTACAAAGTTATCTGTATAAACATGGAAATAACTACACCGCCATCTGTGTAACCATGGAAATATCTAAACAGCCATGTGTATATACATGGAAATAACTACACCGCTATCTATATAAACATGGAAATAACTAAACCGCTATCTGTATAAACATGGAAATATCTACACCGCCATCTACATATCCATGGAAATATCTGCGCTGCCATCTGTATAAACATGGAAATATCTACACGGTCATCTGTGTATAGATGGAAATATCAACACCGTCATCTCTACAAACATGGAAATATCTGCACCGCTATTTGTATAAACATGAAAATATCTACACCGCTGTCTGTATAAACATGGAAATATCTACACCGCTATCTGTATAAACATGGAAATATCTACACCGCTATCTCTATAAACATGGAAATATCTACACCGTGATCTGTATAAACATGGAAATATTTACACCGCTATCTGTATAAGCATGGAAATTTCTAAACCGTTATCTGTATAAATATGGAAATAACTACACCGCTATCTCTATAAACATGGAAATATCTACACCACCATCTGTATAAACATGGAAATACCTATACAGTCATCTGTGTAAACATGGAAATATCTACACCACCATCTGTATAAACATGGAAATATCTTCAATGCCATCTGTATACACATGGAAATACCTACAGGGCAATCTGTGTATAGATGGAAACATCAACACCGCCATCTGTACAAACATGGAAATATCTACACTGCTATCTCAATAAACATGGAAATATCTACACTGCGGTCTGTATAAACATGGAAATACCTACACTGGTATCTGTATAAACATAGAAATATCAACACAATGATCTGTATAAACATGGAAATATCTACACCGCTATCTGTATAAACATGGAAATATCTGCACCGCTATCTCTATAAACATGGAAATATCTACAAAGACATCTGTATAAACATGGAAATACCTACACAGTCATGTGTAGGAACATTTAAATATCTACACTGCCATCTGTATAAACAAAGAAATATCTACAAAGCCCTCTGTATATATATGGAAGTATCTGCATAGGCATCTGTGTAAACATGGAAATATCTGCACCGCTATCTGTATAAACATGGAAATACCTACACCGCTGTCTCTATAAACACGGAAATATGTACACCGCTATGTGTATAAACATGGAAATATCTCCACTGCTCTCTGTATAAACATGGAAATATCTCCACCGTTATCTGTATAAACATGGAAATATCTACAGCGCCATCTCTAAAAACATTGAAATATCTACACTGCCATCTGTAAAAACATGGAAATAACTACACCGCCAACTGTATAAGCATGGAAATATCTACACCACCATCTGTATAAACATGGAAATACCTACAATACCATCTGTATACACATGGAAATATCTACACAGACATCTGTATAAATATGGAAATAACTACACGGCCATCTGTATAAACATGCAAATATCTACACTGCCATCTGTAGAAAGATGGAAATATCTACACCGCTATCTCTGTAAATATGGAAATATCTACACCGCCATCTCTATAAACATGAAAATATCTACACTGCCATCTCCATAAAGATGGAGGTATCTACTCTGCCATGTGTATAAACACGGAAATATCTACACCACTATCTGTGAAAACATGGGAATATCTACACCGCTATCTGTTTAAACATGGAAATATCTACACGGCCATCTGTGTATAGATGGAAATATCAACACCGCCATCTGTAGAAACATGGAAATATCTACACCGCTATCTCTATAAACATGGAAATATCTGCACTGCCATCTGTAAAAACATGGAAATACGTATACAGTCATCTGTATAAACATGGAAATATCTACAATGCCATCTGTATACACATGGAAATATCTACACAGCCATCTGTATACACATGGAAATATCAACACTGCTATCTCTATAAACATGGAAATATCTACACCGCCATCTCTATAAACATGCAATTATCTACACTGCCATCTCCATAAACATGGAACTAACTACTCTGCCATCTGTATAAACATGGAAACATCTAAACCGCCATCTGTGTGAATAAGGAAATATCTACAATGACATCTGTACAAAAATATAAATATCTGCACCGCGAGCTGTATAAACATGGAAATATCTACATCGCTATCTGTATAAACGTGGAAATACCGACACCGCTGTCGGTATAAACATGGAAATATCTACAACGCCATCTATATAAACATGGAAATATCTACACCGCTATGTCTATAAACATGGAAATACCTACACCGCTATCCCAATAAACATGGAAATATCTACACCGCTATCTGTATAAACATGGAAATATCTACACTGCTATCTGTATAAACATGGAAATATCTACACCGCGATCTGTATAAACATGGAAATATCTACAACACGATCTGTATAAACATGGAAATATCTTCACCACGATCTGTATAAACATGGAAATATCTTCACCACGATCTGTATAAACATGGAAATATCTACACCACCATCTATATAAACATGGAAATATCTACACCACCATCTGTATAAACATGGAAATATCTACACCACCATCTGTATAAACATGGAAATATCTACAATGCCATCTGTAGAAAGATGGAAATATCTACACCGCAATCTGTGTAAACATGGAAATATCTACACCGATATCTGTAAAAACATGAAAATATCTTCACCGCTATCTCTATAAACATGGAAATATCTACACCGCGATCTGTATAAACATGGAAATATCTACACCGCGATCTGTATAAACATGGAAATATCTACACCGCTATCTGTATAAACATGGAAATATCTACACAGCTATCACTGTAAACATGGAAAATCTACACCGCCATCTGTATAAACATGGAAATACCTACAAAGTCATCTGTATAAACATGGAAATATCTACACAGCCATCTGTATAAACATGGAAATATCTACGCAACCATCTGTATATACATGGAAATATCTACACCGCTATCTGTATAAACATGGAAATAACTACACCGCTATTAGTATAAACAAGGAAATATCTACACCGTGATCTGTATAAACATGGAAATATCTACACCGCTATCTCTATAAACATGGAAATATCTACACCCCATCTGTATAAGCATGGAAATATCCACACCGCTATCTCTATAAACATGGAAAAATCAACACCGCTATCTCTATGAACATGGAAATATCTACACCGAAATCTCTATAAACATGGAAATATCTACACCACGATCAGAATAAACACGGAAATATCTGCACCGCTATCTGTATAAACATGGAAATATCTCCACTGCTATCTCTATAAACATCGAAATATCTACTCCGCCATCTGTATAAACATGGAAATACTTACAAAGTTATCTGTATAAACATGGAAATAACTACACCGCCATCTGTGTAACCATGGAAATATCTAAACAGCCATGTGTATATACATGGAAATAACTACACCGCTATCTATATAAACATGGAAATAACTACACCGCTATCTGTATAAACATGGAAATATCTACACCGCCATCTACATATCCATGGAAATATCTGCGCTGCCATCTGTATAAACATGGAAATATCTACACGGTCATCTGTGTATAGATGGAAATATCAACACCGTCATCTCTACAAACATGGAAATATCTGCACCGCTATTTGTATAAACATGAAAATATCTACACCGCTGTCTGTATAAACATGGAAATATCTACACCGCTATCTGTATAAACATGGAAATATCTACACCGCTATCTCTATAAACATGGAAATATCTACACCGTGATCTGTATAAACATGGAAATATTTACACCGCTATCTGTATAAGCATGGAAATTTCTAAACCGTTATCTGTATAAATATGGAAATAACTACACCGCTATCTCTATAAACATGGAAATATCTACACCACCATCTGTATAAACATGGAAATACCTATACAGTCATCTGTGTAAACATGGAAATATCTACACCACCATCTGTATAAACATGGAAATATCTTCAATGCCATCTGTATACACATGGAAATACCTACAGGGCAATCTGTGTATAGATGGAAACATCAACACCGCCATCTGTACAAACATGGAAATATCTACACTGCTATCTCAATAAACATGGAAATATCTACACTGCGGTCTGTATAAACATAGAAATACCTACACTGGTATCTGTATAAACATAGAAATATCAACACAATGATCTGTATAAACATGGAAATATCTACACCGCTATCTGTATAAACATGGAAATATCTGCACCGCTGTCTCTATAAACATGGAAATATCTACAAAGACATCTGTATAAACATGGAAATACCTACACAGTCATGTGTAGGAACATTTAAATATCTACACTGCCATCTGTATAAACAAAGAAATATCTACAAAGCCCTCTGTATATATATGGAAGTATCTGCATAGGCATCTGTGTAAACATGGAAATATCTGCACCGCTATCTGTATAAACATGGAAATACCTACACCGCTGTCTCTATAAACACGGAAATATGTACACCGCTATGTGTATAAACATGGAAATATCTCCACTGCTCTCTGTATAAACATGGAAATATCTCCACCGTTATCTGTATAAACATGGAAATATCTACAGCGCCATCTCTAAAAACATTGAAATATCTACACTGCCATCTGTAAAAACATGGAAATAACTACACCACCAACTGTATAAGCATGGAAATATCTACACCACCATCTGTATAAACATGGAAATACCTACAATACCATCTGTATACACATGGAAATATCTACACAGACATCTGTATAAATATGGAAATAACTACACGGCCATCTGTATAAACATGCAAATATCTACACTGCCATCTGTAGAAAGATGGAAATATCTACACCGCTATCTCTATAAATATGGAAATATCTACACCGCCATCTCTATAAACATGAAAATATCTACACTGCCATCTCCATAAAGATGGAGGTATCTACTCTGCCATGTGTATAAACACGGAAATATCTACACCACTATCTGTGAAAACATGGGAATATCTACACCGCTATCTGTTTAAACATGGAAATATCTACACGGCCATCTGTGTATAGATGGAAATATCAACACCGCCATCTGTAGAAACATGGAAATATCTACACCGCTATCTCTATAAACATGGAAATATCTGCACTGCCATCTGTAAAAACATGGAAATACGTATACAGTCATCTGTATAAACATGGAAATATCTACAATGCCATCTGTATACACATGGAAATATCTACACAGCCATCTGTATACACATGGAAATATCAACACTGCTATCTCTATAAACATGGAAATATCTACACCGCCATCTCTATAAACATGCAATTATCTACACTGCCATCTCCATAAACATGGAACTAACTACTCTGCCATCTGTATAAACATGGAAACATCTAAACCGCCATCTGTGTGAATAAGGAAATATCTACAATGACATCTGTACAAAAATATAAATATCTGCACCGCGAGCAGTATAAACATGGAAATATCTACATCGCTATCTGTATAAACGTGGAAATACCGACACCGCTGTCGGTATAAACATGGAAATATCTACAACGCCATCTATATAAACATGGAAATATCTACACCGCTATGTCTATAAACATGGAAATACCTACACCGCTATCCCAATAAACATGGAAATATCTACACCGCTATCTGTATAAACATGGAAATATCTACACTGCTATCTGTATAAACATGGAAATATCTACACCGCGATCTGTATAAACATGGAAATATCTACAACACGATCTGTATAAACATGGAAATATCTTCACCACGATCTGTATAAACATGGAAATATCTTCACCACGATCTGTATAAACATGGAAATATCTACACCGCTATCTGTAAAAACATGGTAATATCTACACCACCATCTATATAAACATGGAAATATCTACACCACCATCTGTATAAACATGGAAATATCTACAATGCCATCTGTAGAAAGATGGAAATATCTACACCGCAATCTGTGTAAACATGGAAATATCTACACCGATATCTGTAAAAACATGGAAATATCTTCACCGCTATCTCTATAAACATGGAAATATCTACACCGCGATCTGTATAAACATGGAAATATCTACACCGCGATCTGTATAAACATGGAAATATCTACACCGCTATCTGTATAAACATGGAAATATCTACACAGCTATCACTATAAACATGGAAAATCTACACCGCCATCTGTATAAACATGGAAATACCTACAAAGTCATCTGTATAAACATGGAAATATCTACACAGCCATCTGTATAAACATGGAAATATCTACACAGCTATCTGTATAAACATGGAAATAACTACACCGCTATTAGTATAAACAAGAAAATATCTACACCGTGATCTGTATAAACATGGAAATATCTACACCGCTATCTCTATAAACATGGAAATATCTACACCCCTATCTGTATAAGCATGGAAATATCCACACCGCTATCTCTATAAACATGGAAAAATCAACACCGCTATCTCTATGAACATGGAAATATCTACACCGAAATCTCTATAAACATGGAAATATCTACACCACGATCAGAATAAACACGGAAATATCTGCACCGCTATCTGTATAAACATGGAAATATCTCCACTGCTATCTCTATAAACATCGAAATATCTACTCCGCCATCTGTATAAACATGGAAATACTTACAAAGTTATCTGTATAAACATGGAAATAACTACACCGCCATCTGTGTAACCATGGAAATATCTAAACAGCCATGTGTATATACATGGAAATAACTACACCGCTATCTATATAAACATGGAAATAACTACACCGCTATCTGTATAAACATGGAAATATCTACACCGCCATCTACATATCCATGGAAATATCTGCGCTGCCATCTGTATAAACATGGAAATATCTACACGGTCATCTGTGTATAGATGGAAATATCAACACAGTCATCTCTACAAACATGGAAATATCTGCACTGCTATTTGTATAAACATGAAAATATCTACACCGCTGTCTGTATAAACATGGAAATATCTACACCGCTATCTGTATAAACATGGAAATATCTACACCGCTATCTCTATAAACATGGAAATATCTACACCGTGATCTGTATAAACATGGAAATATTTACACCGCTATCTGTATAAGCATGGAAATTTCTAAACCGTTATCTGTATAAATATGGAAATAACTACACCGCTATCTCTATAAACATGGAAATATCTACACCACCATCTGTATAAACATGGAAATACCTATACAGTCATCTGTGTAAACATGGAAATATCTACACCACCATCTGTATAAACATGGAAATATCTTCAATGCCATCTGTATACACATGGAAATACCTACAGGGCAATCTGTGTATAGATGGAAACATCAACACCGCCATCTGTACAAACATGGAAATATCTACACTGCTATCTCAATAAACATGGAAATATCTACACTGTGGTCTGTATAAACATGGAAATACCTACACTGGTATCTGTATAAACATAGAAATATCAACACAATGATCTGTATAAACATGGAAATATCTACACCGCTATCTGTATAAACATGGAAATATCTGCACCGCTGTCTCTATAAACATGGAAATATCTACAAAGACATCTGTATAAACATGGAAATACCTACACAGTCATGTGTAGGAACATTTAAATATCTACACTGCCATCTGTATAAACAAAGAAATATCTACAAAGCCCTCTGTATATATATGGAAGTATCTGCATAGGCATCTGTGTAAACATGGAAATATCTGCACCGCTATCTGTATAAACATGGAAATACCTACACCGCTGTCTCTATAAACATGGAAATATGTACACCGCTATGTGTATAAACATGGAAATATCTCCACTGGTCTCTGTATAAACATGGAAATATCTCCACCGTTATCTGTATAAACATGGAAATATCTACAGCGCCATCTCTAAAAACATTGAAATATCTACACTGCCATCTGTAAAAACATGGAAATAACTACACCGCCAACTGTATAAGCATGGAAATATCTACACCACCATCTGTATAAACATGGAAATACCTACAATACCATCTGTATACACATGGAAATATCTACACAGACATCTGTATAAATATGGAAATAACTACACGGCCATCTGTATAAACATGCAAATATCTACACTGCCATCTGTAGAAAGATGGAAATATCTACACCGCTATCTCTATAAATATGGAAATATCTACACCGCCATCTCTATAAACATGAAAATATCTACACTGCCATCTCCATAAAGATGGAGGTATCTACTCTGCCATGTGTATAAACACGGAAATATCTACACCACTATCTGTGAAAACATGGGAATATCTACACCGCTATCTGTTTAAACATGGAAATATCTACACGGCCATCTGTGTATAGATGGAAATATCAACACCGCCATCTGTAGAAACATGGAAATATCTACACCGCTATCTCTATAAACATGGAAATATCTGCACTGCCATCTGTAAAAACATGGAAATACGTATACAGTCATCTGTATAAACATGGAAATATCTACAATGCCATCTGTATACACATGGAAATATCTACACAGCCATCTGTATACACATGGAAATATCTACAATGCCATCTGTATACACATGGAAATATCTACACAGCCATCTGTATACACATGGAAATATCTACACAGCCATCTGTATAAACATGTAAATATCAACACCGCCATCTCTATAAACATGCAATTATCTACACTGCCATCTCCATAAACATGGAACTAACTACTCTGCCATCTGTATAAACATGGAAACATCTAAACCGCCATCTGTGTGAATAAGGAAATATCTACAATGACATCTGTACAAAAATATAAATATCTGCACCGCGAGCTGTATAAACATGGAAATATCTACATCGCTATCTGTATAAACGTCGAAATACCGACACCGCTGTCGGTATAAACATGGAAATATCTACAACGCCATCTATATAAACATGGAAATATCTACACCGCTATGTCTATAAACATGGAAATACCTACACCGCTATCCCAATAAACATGGAAATATCTACACTGCTATCTGTATAAACATGGAAATATCTACACTGCTATCTGTATAAACATGGAAATATCTACACCGCGATCTGTATAAACATGGAAATATCTACAACACGATCTGTATAAACATGGAAATATCTTCACCACGATCTGTATAAACATGGAAATATCTACACCGCTATCTGTAAAAACATGGTAATATCTACACCACCATCTATATAAACATGGAAATATCTACACCACCATCTGTATAAACATGGAAATATCTACAATGCCATCTGTAGAAAGATGGAAATATCTACACCGCAATCTGTGTAAACATGGAAATATCTACACCGATATCTGTAAAAACATGGAAATATCTACACCGCTATCTCTATAAACATGGAAATATCTACACCGCGATCTGTATAAACATGGAAATATCTACACCGCGATCTGTATAAACATGGAAATATCTACACCGCTATCTGTATAAACATGGAAATATCTACACAGCTATCACTATAAACATGGAAAATCTACACCGCCATCTGTATAAACATGGAAATACCTACAAAGTCATCTGTATAAACATGGAAATATCTACACAGCCATCTGTATAAACATGGAAATATCTACACAACCATCTGTATATACATGGAAATATCTACACCGCTATCTGTATAAACATGGAAATAACTACACCGCTATTAGTATAAACAAGGAAATATCTACACCGTGATCTGTATAAACATGGAAATATCTACACCGCTATCTCTATAAACATGGAAATATCTACACCCCTATCTGTATAAGCATGGAAATATCCACACCGCTATCTCTATAAACATGGAAAAATCAACACCGCTATCTCTATGAACATGGAAATATCTACACCGAAATCTCTATAAACATGGAAATATCTACACCACGATCAGAATAAACACGGAAATATCTGCACCGCTATCTGTATAAACATGGAAATATCTCCACTGCTATCTCTATAAACATCGAAATATCTACTCCGCCATCTGTATAAACATGGAAATACTTACAAAGTTATCTGTATAAACATGGAAATAACTACACCGCCATCTGTGTAACCATGGAAATATCTAAACAGCCATGTGTATATACATGGAAATAACTACACCGCTATCTATATAAACATGGAAATAACTACACCGCTATCTGTATAAACATGGAAATATCTACACCGCCATCTACATATCCATGGAAATATCTGCGCTGCCATCTGTATAAACATGGAAATATCTACACGGTCATCTGTGTATAGATGGAAATATCAACACCGTCATCTCTACAAACATGGAAATATCTGCACCGCTATTTGTATAAACATGAAAATATCTACACCGCTGTCTGAATAAACATGGAAATATCTACACCGCTATCTGTATAAACATGGAAATATCTACACCGCTATCTCTATAAACATGGAAATATCTACACCGTGATCTGTATAAACATGGAAATATTTACACCGCTATCTGTATAAGCATGGAAATTTCTAAACAGTTATCTGTATAAATATGGAAATAACTACACCGCTATCTCTATAAACATGGAAATATCTACACCACCATCTGTATAAACATGGAAATATCTACAATGCCATCTGTAGAAAGATGGAAATATCTACACCGCAATCTGTGTAAACATGGAAATATCTACACCGATATCTGTAAAAACATGGAAATATCTACACCGCTATCTCTATAAACATGGAAATATCTACACCGCGATCTGTATAAACATGGAAATATCTACACCGCGATCTGTATAAACATGGAAATATCTACACCGCTATCTGTATAAACATGGAAATATCTACACAGCTATCACTATAAACATGGAAAATCTACACCGCCATCTGTATAAACATGGAAATACCTACAAAGTCATCTGTATAAACATGGAAATATCTACACAGCCATCTGTATAAACATGGAAATATCTACACAACCATCTGTATATACATGGAAATATCTACACCGCTATCTGTATAAACATGGAAATAACTACACCGCTATTAGTATAAACAAGGAAATATCTACACCGTGATCTGTATAAACATGGAAATATCTACACCGCTATCTCTATAAACATGGAAATATCTACACCCCTATCTGTATAAGCATGGAAATATCCACACCGCTATCTCTATAAACATGGAAAAATCAACACCGCTATCTCTATGAACATGGAAATATCTACACCGAAATCTCTATAAACATGGAAATATCTACACCACGATCAGAATAAACACGGAAATATCTGCACCGCTATCTGTATAAACATGGAAATATCTCCACTGCTATCTCTATAAACATCGAAATATCTACTCCGCCATCTGTATAAACATGGAAATACTTACAAAGTTATCTGTATAAACATGGAAATAACTACACCGCCATCTGTGTAACCATGGAAATATCTAAACAGCCATGTGTATATACATGGAAATAACTACACCGCTATCTATATAAACATGGAAATAACTACACCGCTATCTGTATAAACATGGAAATATCTACACCGCCATCTACATATCCATGGAAATATCTGCGCTGCCATCTGTATAAACATGGAAATATCTACACGGTCATCTGTGTATAGATGGAAATATCAACACCGTCATCTCTACAAACATGGAAATATCTGCACCGCTATTTGTATAAACATGAAAATATCTACACCGCTGTCTGTATAAACATGGAAATATCTACACCGCTATCTGTATAAACATGGAAATATCTACACCGCTATCTCTATAAACATGGAAATATCTACACCGTGATCTGTATAAACATGGAAATATTTACACCGCTATCTGTATAAGCATGGAAATTTCTAAATAGTTATCTGTATAAATATGGAAATAACTACACCGCTATCTCTATAAACATGGAAATATCTACACCACCATCTGTATAAACATGGAAATATCTACAATGCCATCTGTAGAAAGATGGAAATATCTACACCGCAATCTGTGTAAACATGGAAATATCTACACCGATATCTGTAAAAACATGGAAATATCTACACCGCTATCTCTATAAACATGGAAATATCTACACCGCGATCTGTATAAACATGGAAATATCTACACCGCGATCTGTATAAACATGGAAATATCTACACCGCTATCTGTATAAACATGGAAATATCTACACAGCTATCACTATAAACATGGAAAATCTACACCGCCATCTGTATAAACATGGAAATACCTACAAAGTCATCTGTATAAACATGGAAATATCTACACAGCCATCTGTATAAACATGGAAATATCTACACAACCATCTGTATATACATGGAAATATCTACACCGCTATCTGTATAAACATGGAAATAACTACACCGCTATTAGTATAAACAAGGAAATATCTACACCGTGATCTGTATAAACATGGAAATATCTACACCGCTATCTCTATAAACATGGAAATATCTACACCCCTATCTGTATAAGCATGGAAATATCCACACCGCTATCTCTATAAACATGGAAAAATCAACACCGCTATCTCTATGAACATGGAAATATCTACACCGAAATCTCTATAAACATGGAAATATCTACACCACGATCAGAATAAACACGGAAATATCTGCACCGCTATCTGTATAAACATGGAAATATCTCCACTGCTATCTCTATAAACATCGAAATATCTACTCCGCCATCTGTATAAACATGGAAATACTTACAAAGTTATCTGTATAAACATGGAAATAACTACACCGCCATCTGTGTAACCATGGAAATATCTAAACAGCCATGTGTCTATACATGGAAATAACTACACCGCTATCTATATAAACATGGAAATAACTACACCGCTATCTGTATAAACATGGAAATATCTACACCGCCATCTACATATCCATGGAAATATCTGCGCTGCCATCTGTATAAACATGGAAATATCTACACGGTCATCTGTGTATAGATGGAAATATCAACACCGTCATCTCTACAAACATGGAAATATCTGCACCGCTATTTGTATAAACATGAAAATATCTACACCGCTGTCTGTATAAACATGGAAATATCTACACCGCTATCTGTATAAACATGGAAATATCTACACCGCTATCTCTATAAACATGGAAATATCTACACCGTGATCTGTATAAACATGGAAATATTTACACCGCTATCTGTATAAGCATGGAAATTTCTAAACCGTTATCTGTATAAATATGGAAATAACTACACCGCTATCTCTATAAGCATGGAAATATCTACACCACCATCTGTATAAACATGGAAATACCTATACAGTCATCTGTGTAAACATGGAAATATCTACACCACCATCTGTATAAACATGGAAATATCTTCAATGCCATCTGTATACACATGGAAATACCTACAGGGCAATCTGTGTATAGATGGAAACATCAACACCGCCATCTGTACAAACATGGAAATATCTACACTGCTATCTCAATAAACATGGAAATATCTACACTGCGGTCTGTATAAACATGGAAATACCTACACTGGTATCTGTATAAACATAGAAATATCAACACAATGATCTGTATAAACATGGAAATATCTACACCGCTATCTGTATAAACATGGAAATATCTGCACCGCTATCTCTATAAACATGGAAATATCTACAAAGACATCTGTATAAACATGGAAATACCTACACAGTCATGTGTAGGAACATTTAAATATCTACACTGCCATCTGTATAAACAAAGAAATATCTACAAAGCCCTCTGTATATATATGGAAGTATCTGCATAGGCATCTGTGTAAACATGGAAATGTCTGCACCGCTATCTGTATAAACATGGAAATACCTACACCGCTGTCTCTATAAACATGGAAATATGTACACCGCTATGTGTATAAACATGGAAATATCTCCACTGCTCTCTGTATAAACATGGAAATATCTCCACCGTTATCTGTATAAACATGGAAATATCTACAGCGCCATCTCTAAAAACATTGAAATATCTACACTGCCATCTGTAAAAACATGGAAATAACTACACCGCCAACTGTATAAGCATGGAAATATCTACACCACCATCTGTATAAACATGGAAATACCTACAATACCATCTGTATACACATGGAAATATCTACACAGACATCTGTATAAATATGGAAATAACTACACGGCCATCTGTATAAACATGCAAATATCTACACTGCCATCTGTAGAAAGATGGAAATATCTACACCGCTATCTCTATAAATATGGAAATATCTACACCGCCATCTCTATAAACATGAAAATATCTACACTGCCATCTCCATAAAGATGGAGGTATCTACTCTGCCATGTGTATAAACACGGAAATATCTACACCACTATCTGTGAAAACATGGGAATATCTACACCGCTATCTGTTTAAACATGGAAATATCTACACAGCCATCTGTGTATAGATGGAAATATCAACACCGCCATCTGTAGAAACATGGAAATATCTACACCGCTATCTCTATAAACATGGAAATATCTGCACTGCCATCTGTAAAAACATGGAAATACGTATACAGTCATCTGTATAAACATGGAAATATCTACAATGCCATCTGTATACACATGGAAATATCTACACAGCCATCTGTATACACATGTAAATATCAACACTGCTATCTCTATAAACATGGAAATATCTACACCGCCATCTCTATAAACATGCAATTATCTACACTGCCATCTCCATAAACATGGAACTAACTACTCTGCCATCTGTATAAACATGGAAACATCTAAACCGCCATCTGTGTGAATAAGGAAATATCTACAATGACATCTGTACAAAAATATAAATATCTGCACCGCGAGCTGTATAAACATGGAAATATCTACATCACTATCTGTATAAACGTGGAAATACCGACACCGCTGTCGGTATAAACATGGAAATATCTACAACGCCATCTATATAAACATGGAAATATCTACACCGCTATGTCTATAAACATGGAAATACCTACACCGCTATCCCAATAAACATGGAAATATCAACACCGCTATCTGTATAAACATGGAAATATCTACACTGCTATCTGTATAAACATGGAAATATCTACACCGCGATCTGTATAAACATGGAAATATCTACAACACGATCTGTATAAACATGGAAATATCTTCACCACGATCTGTATAAACATGGAAATATCTACACCGCTATCTGTAAAAACATGGTAATATCTACACCACCATCTATATAAACATGGAAATATCTACACCACCATCTGTATAAACATGGAAATATCTACAATGCCATCTGTAGAAAGATGGAAATATCTACACCGCAGTCTGTGTAAACATGGAAATATCTACACCGATATCTGTAAAAACATGGAAATATCTACACCGCTATCTCTATAAACATGGAAATATCTACACCGCGATCTGTATAAACATGGAAATTTCTACACCGCGATCTGTATAAACATGGAAATATCTACACCGCTATCTGTATAAACATGGAAATATCTACACAGCTATCTCTATAAACATCGAAATATCTACTCCGCCATCTGTATAAACATGGAAATATCTCCACTGCTATCTCTATAAACATCGAAATATCTACTCCGCCATCTGTATAAACATGGAAATACTTACAAAGTTATCTGTATAAACATGGAAATAACTACACCGCCATCTGTGTAACCATGGAAATATCTAAACAGCCATGTGTATATACATGGAAATAACTACACCGCTATCTATATAAACATGGAAATAACTACACCGCTATCTGTATAAACATGGAAATATCTACACCGCCATCTACATATCCATGGAAATATCTGCGCTGCCATCTGTATAAACATGGAAATATCTACACGGTCATCTGTGTATAGATGGAAATATCAACACCGTCATCTCTACAAACATGGAAATATCTGCACCGCTATTTGTATAAACATGAAAATATCTACACCGCTGTCTGTATAAACATGGAAATATCTACACCGCTATCTGTATAAACATGGAAATATCTACACCGCTATCTCTATAAACATGGAAATATCTGCACTGCCATCTGTAAAAACATGGAAATACGTATACAGTCATCTGTATAAACATGGAAATATCTACAATGCCATCTGTATACACATGGAAATATCTACACAGCCATCTGTATAAACATGGAAATATCAACACTGCTATCTCTATAAACATGGAAATATCTACACCGCCATCTCTATAAACATGCAATTATCTACACTGCCATCTCCATAAACATGGAACTAACTACTCTGCCATCTGTATAAACATGGAAACATCTAAACCGCCATCTGTGTGAATAAGGAAATATCTACAATGACATCTGTACAAAAATATAAATATCTGCACCGCGAGCTGTATAAACATGGAAATATCTACATCGCTATCTGTATAAACGTGGAAATACCGACACCGCTGTCGGTATAAACATGGAAATATCTACAACGCCATCTATATAAACATGGAAATATCTACACCGCTATGTCTATAGACATGGAAATACCTACACCGCTATCCCAATAAACATGGAAATATCTACACCGCTATCTGTATAAACATGGAAATATCTACACTGCTATCTGTATAAACATGGAAATATCTACACCGCGATCTGTATAAACATGGAAATATCTACAACACGATCTGTATAAACATGGAAATATCTTCACCACGATCTGTATAAACATGGAAATATCTACACCGCTATCTGTAAAAACATGGTAATATCTACACCACCATCTATATAAACATGGAAATATCTACACCACCATCTGTATAAACATGGAAATATCTACAATGCCATCTGTAGAAAGATGGAAATATCTACACCGCAATCTGTGTAAACATGGAAATATCTACACCGATATCTGTAAAAACATGGAAATATCTACACCGCTATCTCTATAAACATGGAAATATCTACACCGCGATCTGTATAAACATGGAAATTTCTACACCGCGATCTGTATAAACATGGAAATATCTACACCGCTATCTGTATAAACATGGAAATATCTACACAGCTATCACTATAAACATGGAAAATCTACACCGCCATCTGTATAAACATGGAAATACCTACAAAGTCATCTGTATAAACATGGAAATATCTACACAGCCATCTGTATAAACATGGAAATATCTACACAACCATCTGTATATACATGGAAATATCTACACCGCTATCTGTATAAACATGGAAATAACTACACCGCTATTAGTATAAACAAGGAAATATCTACACCGTGATCTGTATAAACATGGAAATATCTACACCGCTATCTCTATAAACATGGAAATATCTACACCCCTATCTGTATAAGCATGGAAATATCCACACCGCTATCTCTATAAACATGGAAAAATCAACACCGCTATCTCTATGAACATGGAAATATCTACACCGAAATCTCTATAAACATGGAAATATCTACACCACGATCAGAATAAACACGGAAATATCTGCACCGCTATCTGTATAAACATGGAAATATCTCCACTGCTATCTCTATAAACATCGAAATATCTACTCCGCCATCTGTATAAACATGGAAATACTTACAAAGTTATCTGTATAAACATGGAAATAACTACACCGCCATCTGTGTAACCATGGAAATATCTAAACAGCCATGTGTATATACATGGAAATAACTACACCGCTATCTATATAAACATGGAAATAACTACACCGCTATCTGTATAAACATGGAAATATCTACACCGCCATCTACATATCCATGGAAATATCTGCGCTGCCATCTGTATAAACATGGAAATATCTACACGGTCATCTGTGTATAGATGGAAATATCAACACCGTCATCTCTACAAACATGGAAATATCTGCACCGCTATTTGTATAAACATGAAAATATCTACACCGCTGTCTGTATAAACATGGAAATATCTACACCGCTATCTGTATAAACATGGAAATATCTACACCGCTATCTCTATAAACATGGAAATATCTACACCGTGATCTGTATAAACATGGAAATATTTACACCGCTATCTGTATAAGCATGGAAATTTCTAAACCGTTATCTGTATAAATATGGAAATAACTACACCGCTATCTCTATAAACATGGAAATATCTACACCACCATCTGTATAAACATGGAAATACCTATACAGTCATCTGTGTAAACATGGAAATATCTACACCACCATCTGTATAAACATGGAAATATCTTCAATGCCATCTGTATACACATGGAAATACCTACAGGGCAATCTGTGTATAGATGGAAACATCAACACCGCCATCTGTACAAACATGGAAATATCTACACTGCTATCTCAATAAACATGGAAATATCTACACTGCGGTCTGTATAAACATGGAAATACCTACACTGGTATCTGTATAAACATAGAAATATCAACACAATGATCTGTATAAACATGGAAATATCTACACCGCTATCTGTATAAACATGGAAATATCTGCACCGCTATCTCTATAAACATGGAAATATCTACAAAGACATCTGTATAAACATGGAAATACCTACACAGTCATGTGTAGGAACATTTAAATATCTACACTGCCATCTGTATAAACAAAGAAATATCTACAAAGCCCTCTGTATATATATGGAAGTATCTGCATAGGCATCCGTGTAAACATGGAAATATCTGCACCGCTATCTGTATAAACATGGAAATACCTACACCGCTGTCTCTATAAACATGGAAATATGTACACCGCTATGTGTATAAACATGGAAATATCTCCACCGTTATCTGCATAAACATGGAAATATCTACAGCGCCATCTCTAAAAACATTGAAATATCTACACTGCCATCTGTAAAAACATGGAAATAACTACACCGCCAACTGTATAAGCATGGAAATATCTACACCACCATCTGTATAAACATGGAAATACCTACAATACCATCTGTATACACATGGAAATATCTACACAGCTATCACTATAAACGGAAAATCTACACCGCCATCTGTATAAACATGGAAATACCTACAAAGTCATCTGTATAAACATGGAAATATCTACACAGCCATCTGTATAAACATGGAAATATCTACACAACCATCTGTATATACATGGAAATATCTACACCGCTATCTGTATAAACATGGAAATAACTACACCGCTATTAGTATAAACAAGGAAATATCTACACCGTGATCTGTATAAACATGGAAATATCTACACCGCTATCTCTATAAACATGGAAATATCTACACCCCTATCTGTATAAGCATGGAAATATCCACACCGCTATCTCTATAAACATGGAAAAATCAACACCGCTATCTCTATGAACATGGAAATATCTACACCGAAATCTCTATAAACATGGAAATATCTACACCACGATCAGAATAAACACGGAAATATCTGCACCGCTATCTGTATAAACATGGAAATATCTCCACTGCTATCTCTATAAACATCGAAATATCTACTCCGCCATCTGTATAAACATGGAAATACTTACAAAGTTATCTGTATAAACATGGAAATAACTACACCGCCATCTGTGTAACCATGGAAATATCTAAACAGCCATGTGTATATACATGGAAATAACTACACCGCTATCTATATAAACATGGAAATAACTACACCGCTATCTGTATAAACATGGAAATATCTACACCGCCATCTACATATCCATGGAAATATCTGCGCTGCCATCTGTATAAACATGGAAATATCTACACGGTCATCTGTGTATAGATGGAAATATCAACACCGTCATCTCTACAAACATGGAAATATCTGCACCGCTATTTGTATAAACATGAAAATATCTACACCACTGTCTGTATAAACATGGAAATATCTACACCGCTATCTGTATAAACATGGAAATATCTACACCGCTATCTCTATAAACATGGAAATATCTACACCGTGATCTGTATAAACATGGAAATATTTACACCGCTATCTGTATAAGCATGGAAATTTCTAAACCGTTATCTGTATAAATATGGAAATAACTACACCGCTATCTCTATAAACATGGAAATATCTACACCACCATCTGTATAAACATGGAAATACCTATACAGTCATCTGTGTAAACATGGAAATATCTACACCACCATCTGTATAAACATGGAAATATCTTCAATGCCATCTGTATACACATGGAAATACCTACAGGGCAATCTGTGTATAGATGGAAACATCAACACCGCCATCTGTACAAACATGGAAATATCTACACTGCTATCTCAATAAACATGGAAATATCTACACTGCGGTCTGTATAAACATGGAAATACCTACACTGGTATCTGTATAAACATAGAAATATCAACACAATGATCTGTATAAACATGGAAATATCTACACCGCTATCTGTATAAACATGGAAATATCTGCACCGCTATCTCTATAAACATGGAAATATCTACAAAGACATCTGTATAAACATGGAAATACCTACACAGTCATGTGTAGGAACATTTAAATATCTACACTGCCATCTGTATAAACAAAGAAATATCTACAAAGCCCTCTGTATATATATGGAAGTATCTGCATAGGCATCTGTGTAAACATGGAAATATCTGCACCGCTATCTGTATAAACATGGAAATACCTACACCGCTGTCTCTATAAACATGGAAATATGTACACCGCTATGTGTATAAACATGGAAATATCTCCACTGCTCTCTGTATAAACATGGAAATATCTCCACCGTTATCTGTATAAACATGGAAATATCTACAGCGCCATCTCTAAAAACATTGAAATATCTACACTGCCATCTGTAAAAACATGGAAATAACTACACCGCCAACTGTATAAGCATGGAAATATCTACACCACCATCTGTATAAACATGGAAATACCTACAATACCATCTGTATACACATGGAAATATCTACACAGACATCTGTATAAATATGGAAATAACTACACGGCCATCTGTATAAACATGCAAATATCTACACTGCCATCTGTAGGAAGATGGAAATATCTACACCGCTATCTCTATAAATATGGAAATATCTACACCGCCATCTCTATAAACATGAAAATATCTACACTGCCATCTCCATAAAGATGGAGGTATCTACTCTGCCATGTGTATAAACACGGAAATATCTACACCACTATCTGTGAAAACATGGGAATATCTACACCGCTATCTGTTTAAACATGGAAATATCTACACGGCCATCTGTGTATAGATGGAAATATCAACACCGCCATCTGTAGAAACATGGAAATATCTACACCGCTATCTCTATAAACATGGAAATATCTGCACTGCCATCTGTAAAAACATGGAAATAGGTATACAGTCATCTGTATAAACATGGAAATATCTACAATGCCATCTGTATACACATGGAAATATCTACACAGCCAACTGTATAAACATGTAAATATCAACACTGCTATCTCTATAAACATGGAAATATCTACACCGCCATCTCTATAAACATGCAATTATCTACACTGCCATCTCCATAAACATGGAACTAACTACTCTGCCATCTGTATAAACATGGAAACATCTAAACCGCCATCTGTGTGAATAAGGAAATATCTACAATGACATCTGTACAAAAATATAAATATCTGCACCGCGAGCTGTATAAACATGGAAATATCTACATCGCTATCTGTATAAACGTGGAAATACCGACACCGCTGTCGGTATAAACATGGAAATATCTACAACGCCATCTATATAAACATGGAAATATCTACACCGCTATGTCTATAAACATGGAAATACCTACACCGCTATCCCAATAAACATGGAAATATCTACACCGCTATCTGTATAAACATGGAAATATCTACACTGCTATCTGTATAAACATGGAAATATCTACACCGCGATCTGTATAAACATGGAAATATCTACAACACGATCTGTATAAACATGGAAATATCTTCACCACGATCTGTATAAACATGGAAATATCTACACCGCTATCTGTAAAAACATGGTAATATCTACACCACCATCTATATAAACATGGAAATATCTACACCACCATCTGTATAAACATGGAAATATCTACAATGCCATCTGTAGAAAGATGGAAATATCTACACCGCAATCTGTGTAAACATGGAAATATCTACACCGATATGTGTAAAAACATGGAAATATCTACACTGCTATCTCTATAAACATGGAAATATCTACACCGTGATCTGTATAAACATGGAAATATCTACACCGCGATCTGTATAAACATGGAAATATCTACACCGCTATCTGTATAAACATGGAAATATCTACACAGCTATCACTATAAACATGGAAAATCTACACCGCCATCTGTATAAACATGGAAATACCTACAAAGTCATCTGTATAAACATGGAAATATCTACACAGCCATCTGTATAAACATGGAAATATCTACACAACCATCTGTATATACATGGAAATATCTACACCGCTATCTGTATAAACATGGAAATAACTACACCGCTATTAGTATAAACAAGGAAATATCTACACCGTGATCTGTATAAACATGGAAATATCTACACCGCTACCTCTATAAACATGGAAATATCTACACCCCTATCTGTATAAGCATGGAAATATCCACACCGCTATCTCTATAAACATGGAAAAATCAACACAGCTATCTCTATGAACATGGAAATATCTACACCGAAATCTCTATAAACATGGAAATATCTACACCACGATCAGAATAAACACGGAAATATCTGCACCGCTATCTGTATAAACATGGAAATATCTCCACTGCTATCTCTATAAACATCGAAATATCTACTCCGCCATCTGTATAAACATGGAAATACTTACAAAGTTATCTGTATAAACATGGAAATAACTACACCGCCATCTGTGTAACCATGGAAATATCTAAACAGCCATGTGTATATACATGGAAATAACTACACCTCTATCTATATAAACATGGAAATAACTACACCGCTATCTGTATAAACATGGAAATATCTACACCGCCATCTACATATCCATGGAAATATCTGCGCTGCCATCTGTATAAACATGGAAATATCTACACGGTCATCTGTGTATAGATGGAAATATCAACACCGTCATCTCTACAAACATGGAAATATCTGCACCGCTATTTGTATAAACATGAAAATATCTACACCGCTGTCTGTATAAACATGGAAATATCTACACCGCTATCTGTATAAACATGGAAATATCTACACCGCTATCTCTATAAACATGGAAATATCTACACCGTGATCTGTATAAACATGGAAATATTTACACCGCTATCTGTATAAGCATGGAAATTTCTAAACCGTTATCTGTATAAATATGGAAATAACTACACCGCTATCTCTATAAACATGGAAATATCTACACCACCATCTGTATAAACATGGAAATACCTATACAGTCATCTGTGTAAACATGGAAATATCTACACCACCATCTGTATAAACATGGAAATATCTTCAATGCCATCTGTATACACATGGAAATACCTACAGGGCAATCTGTGTATAGATGGAAACATCAACACCGCCATCTGTACAAACATGGAAATATCTACACTGCTATCTCAATAAACATGGAAATATCTACACTGCGGTCTGTATAAACATGGAAATACCTACACTGGTATCTGTATAAACATAGAAATATCAACACAATGATCTGTATAAACATGGAAATATCTACACCGCTATCTGTATAAACATGGAAATATCTGCACCGCTATCTCTATAAACATGGAAATATCTACAAAGACATCTGTATAAACATGGAAATACCTACACAGTCATGTGTAGGAACATTTAAATATCTACACTGCCATCTGTATAAACAAAGAAATATCTACAAAGCCCTCTGTATATATATGGAAGTATCTGCATAGGCATCTGTGTAAACATGGAAATATCTGCACCGCTATCTGTATAAACATGGAAATACCTACACCGCTGTCTCTATAAACATGGAAATATGTACACCGCTATGTGTATAAACATGGAAATATCTCCACTGCTCTCTGTATAAACATGGAAATATCTCCACCGTTATCTGTATAAACATGGAAATATCTACAGCGCCATCTCTAAAAACATTGAAATATCTACACTGCCATCTGTAAAAACATGGAAATAACTACACCGCCAACTGTATAAGCATGGAAATATCTACACCACCATCTGTATAAACATGGAAATACCTACAATACCATCTGTATACACATGGAAATATCTACACAGCTATCACTATAAACATGGAAAATCTACACCGCCATCTGTATAAACATGGAAATACCTACAAAGTCATCTGTATAAACATGGAAATATCTACACAGCCATCTGTATAAACATGGAAATATCTACACAACCATCTGTATATACATGGAAATATCTACACCGCTATCTGTATAAACATGGAAATAACTACACCGCTATTAGTATAAACAAGGAAATATCTACACCGTGATCTGTATAAACATGGAAATATCTACACCGCTATCTCTATAAACATGGAAATATCTACACCCCTATCTGTATAAGCATGGAAATATCCACACCGCTATCTCTATAAACATGGAAAAATCAACACCGCTATCTCTATGAACATGGAAATATCTACACCGAAATCTCTATAAACATGGAAATATCTACACCACGATCAGAATAAACACGGAAATATCTGCACCGCTATCTGTATAAACATGGAAATATCTCCACTGCTATCTCTATAAACATCGAAATATCTACTCCGCCATCTGTATAAACATGGAAATACTTACAAAGTTATCTGTATAAACATGGAAATAACTACACCGCCATCTGTGTAACCATGGAAATATCTAAACAGCCATGTGTATATACATGGAAATAACTACACCGCTATCTATATAAACATGGAAATAACTACACCGCTATCTGTATAAACATGGAAATATCTACACCGCCATCTACATATCCATGGAAATATCTGCGCTGCCATCTGTATAAACATGGAAATATCTACACAGTCATCTGTGTATAGATGGAAATATCAACACCGTCATCTCTACAAACATGGAAATATCTGCACCGCTATTTGTATAAACATGAAAATATCTACACCGCTGTCTGTATAAACATGGAAATATCTACACCGCTATCTGTATAAACATGGAAATATCTACACCGCTATCTCTATAAACATGGAAATATCTACACCGTGATCTGTATAAACATGGAAATATTTCCACCGCTATCTGTATAAGCATGGAAATTTCTAAACCGTTATCTGTATAAATATGGAAATAACTACACCGCTATCTCTATAAACATGGAAATATCTACACCACCATCTGTATAAACATGGAAATACCTATACAGTCATCTGTGTAAACATGGAAATATCTACACCACCATCTGTATAAACATGGAAATATCTTCAATGCCATCTGTATACACATGGAAATACCTACAGGGCAATCTGTGTATAGATGGAAACATCAACACCGCCATCTGTACCAACATGGAAATATCTACACTGCTATCTCAATAAACATGGAAATATCTACACTGCGGTCTGTATAAACATGGAAATACCTACACTGGTATCTGTATAAACATAGAAATATCAACACAATGATCTATATAAACATGGAAATATCTACACCGCTATCTGTATAAACATGGAAATATCTACACCGCTATCTGTATAAACATGGAAATAACTACACCGCTATTAGTATAAACAAGGAAATATCTACACCGTGATCTGTATAAACATGGAAATATCTACACCGCTATCTCTATAAACATGGAAATATCTACACCCCTATCTGTATAAGCATGGAAATATCCACACCGCTATCTCTATAAACATGGAAAAATCAACACCGCTATCTCTATGAACATGGAAATATCTACACCGAAATCTCTATAAACATGGAAATATCTACACCACGATCAGAATAAACACGGAAATATCTGCACCGCTATATGTATAAACATGGAAATATCTCCACTGCTATCTCTACAAACATCGAAATATCTACTCCGCCATCTGTATAAACATGGAAATACTTACAAAGTTATCTGTATAAACATGGAAATAACTACACCGCCATCTGTGTAACCATGGAAATATCTAAACAGCCATGTGTAGATACATGGAAATAACTACACCGCTATCTATATAAACATGGAAATAACTACACCGCTATCTGTATAAACATGGAAATATCTACATCGCCATCTACATATCCATGGAAATATCTGCGCTGCCATCTGTATAAACATGGAAATATCTACACGGTCATCTGTGTATAGATGGAAATATCAACACCGTCATCTCTACAAACATGGAAATATCTGCACCGCTATTTGTATAAACATGAAAATATCTACACCGCTGTCTGTATAAACATGGAAATATCTACACCGCTATCTGTATAAACATGGAAATATCTACACCGCTATCTGTATAAGCATGGAAATATCCACACCGCTATCTCTATAAACATGGAAAAATCAACACCGCTATCTCTATGAACATGGAAATATCTACACCGAAATCTCTATAAACATGGAAATATCTACACCACGATCAGAATAAACACGGAAATATCTGCACCGCTATCTGTATAAACATGGAAATATCTCCACTGCTATCTCTATAAACATCGAAATATCTACTCCGCCATCTGTATAAACATGGAAATACTTACAAAGTTATCTGTATAAACATGGAAATAACTACACCGCCATCTGTGTAACCATGGAAATATCTAAACAGCCATGTGTATATACATGGAAATAACTACACCGCTATCTATATAAACATGGAAATAACTACACCGCTATCTGTATAAACATGGAAATATCTACACGGTCATCTGTGTATAGATGGAAATATCAACACCGTCATCTCTACAAACATGGAAATATCTGCACCGCTATTTGTATAAACATGAAAATATCTACACCGCTGTCTGTATAAACATGGAAATATCTACACCGCTATCTGTATAAACATGGAAATATCTACACCGCTATCTCTATAAACATGGAAATATCAACACCGTGATCTGTATAAACATGGAAATATTTACACCGCTATCTGTATAAGCATGGAAATTTCTAAACCGTTATCTGTATAAATATGGAAATAACTACACCGCTATCTCTATAAACATGGAAATATCTACACCACCATCTGTATAAACATGGAAATACCTATACAGTCATCTGTGTAAACATGGAAATATCTACACCACCATCTGTATAAACATGGAAATATCTTCAATGCCATCTGTATACACATGGAAATACCTACAGGGCAATCTGTGTATAGATGGAAACATCAACACCGCCATCTGTACAAACATGGAAATATCTACACTGCTATCTCAATAAACATGGAAATATCTACACTGCGGTCTGTATAAACATGGAAATACCTACACTGGTATCTGTATAAACATAGAAATATCAACACAATGATCTGTATAAACATGGAAATATCTACACCGCTATCTGTATAAACATGGAAATATCTGCACCGCTATCTCTATAAACATGGAAATATCTACAAAGACATCTGTATAAACATGGAAATACCTACACAGTCATGTGTAGGAACATTTAAATATCTACACTGCCATCTGTATAAACAAAGAAATATCTACAAAGCCCTCTGTATATATATGGAAGTATCTGCATAGGCATCTGTGTAAACATGGAAATATCTGCACCGCTATCTGTATAAACATGGAAATACCTACACCGCTGTCTCTATAAACATGGAAATATGTACACCGCTATGTGTATAAACATGGAAATATCTCCACTGCTCTCTGTATAAACATGGAAATATCTCCACCGTTATCTGTATAAACATGGAAATATCTACAGCGCCATCTCTAAAAACATTGAAATATCTACACTGCCATCTGTAAAAACATGGAAATAACTACACCGCCAACTGTATAAGCATGGAAATATCTACACCACCATCTGTATAAACATGGAAATACCTACAATACCATCTGTATACACATGGAAATATCTACACAGACATCTGTATAAATATGGAAATAACTACACGGCCATCTGTATAAACATGCAAATATCTACACTGCCATCTGTAGAAAGATGGAAATATCTACACCGCTATCTCTATAAATATGGAAATATCTACACCGCCATCTCTATAAACATGAAAATATCTACACTGCCATCTCCATAAAGATGGAGGTATCTAATCTGCCATGTGTATAAACACGGAAATATCTACACCACTATCTGTGAAAACATGGGAATATCTACACCGCTATCTGTTTAAACATGGAAATATCTACACGGCCATCTGTGTATAGATGGAAATATCAACACCGCCATCTGTAGAAACATGGAAATATCTACACCGCTATCTCTATAAACATGGAAATATCTGCACTGCCATCTGTAAAAACATGGAAATACGTATACAGTCATCTGTATAAACATGGAAATATCTACAATGCCATCTGTATACACATGGAAATATCTACACAGCCATCTGTATAAACATGTAAATATCAACACTGCTATCTCTATAAACATGGAAATATCTACACCGCCATCTCTATAAACATGCAATTATCTACACTGCCATCTCCATAAACATGGAACTAACTACTCTGCCATCTGTATAAACATGGAAACATCTAAACCGCCATCTGTGTGAATAAGGAAATATCTACAATGACATCTGTACAAAAATATAAATATCTGCACCGTGAGCTGTATAAACATGGAAATATCTACATCGCTATCTGTATAAACGTGGAAATACCGACACCGCTGTCGGTATAAACATGGAAATATCTACAACGCCATCTATACAAACATGGAAATATCTACACCGCTATGTCTATAAACATGGAAATACCTACACCGCTATCCCAATAAACATGGAAATATCTACACCGCTATCTGTATAAACATGGAAATATCTACACTGCTATCTGTATAAACATGGAAATATCTACACCGCTATCCCAATAAACATGGAAATATCTACACCGCTATCTGTATAAACATGGAAATATCTTCACCACGATCTGTATAAACATGGAAATATCTACACCGCTATCTGTAAAAACATGGTAATATCTACACCACCATCTATATAAACATGGAAATATCTACACCACCATCTGTATAAACCTGGAAATATCTGCAATGCCATCTGTAGAAAGATGGAAATATCTACACCGCAATCTGTGTAAACATGGAAATATCTACACCGATATCTGTAAAAACATGGAAATATATACACCGCTATCTCTATAAACATGGAAATATCTACACCGTGATCTGTATAAACACGGAAATATCTACACCGCGATCTGTATAAACATGGAAATATCTACACCGCTATCTGTATAAACATGGAAATATCTACACAGCTATCACTATAAACATGGAAAATCTACACCGCCATCTGTATAAACATGGAAATACCTACAAAGTCATCTGTATAAACATGGAAATATCTACACAGCCATCTGTATAAACATGGAAATATCTACACAACCATCTGTATATACATGGAAATATCTACACCGCTATCTGTATAAACATGGAAATAACTACACCGCTATTAGTATAAACAAGGAAATATCTACACCGTGATCTGTATAAACATGGAAATATCTACACCGCTATCTCTATAAACATGGAAATATCTACACCCCTATCTGTATAAGCATGGAAATATCCACACCGCTATCTCTATAAACATGGAAAAATCAACACCGCTATCTCTATGAACATGGAAATATCTACACCGAAATCTCTATAAACATGGAAATATCTACACCACGATCAGAATAAACACGGAAATATCTGCACCGCTATCTGTATAAACATGGAAATATCTCCACTGCTATCTCTATAAACATCGAAATATCTACTCCGCCATCTGTATAAACATGGAAATACTTACAAAGTTATCTGTATAAACATGGAAATAACTACACCGCCATCTGTGTAACCATGGAAATATCTAAACAGCCATGTGTATATACATGGAAATAACTACACCGCTATCTATATAAACATGGAAATAACTACACCGCTATCTGTATAAACATGGAAATATCTACACCGCCATCTACATATCCATGGAAATATCTGCGCTGCCATCTGTATAAACATGGAAATATCTACACGGTCATCTGTGTATAGATGGAAATATCAACACCGTCATCTCTACAAACATGGAAATATCTGCACCGCTATTTGTATAAACATGAAAATATCTACACCGCTGTCTGTATAAACATGGAAATATCTACACCGCTATCTGTATAAACATGGAAATATCTACACCGCTATCTCTATAAACATGGAAATATCTACACCGTGATCTGTATAAACATGGAAATATTTACACCGCTATCTGTATAAGCATGGAAATTTCTAAACCGTTATCTGTATAAATATGGAAATAACTACACCGCTATCTCTATAAACATGGAAATATCTACACCACCATCTGTATAAACATGGAAATACCTATACAGTCATCTGTGTAAACATGGAAATATCTACACCACCATCTGTATAAACATGGAAATATCTTCAATGCCATCTGTATACACATGGAAATACCTACAGGGCAATCTGTGTATAGATGGAAACATCAACACCGCCATCTGTACAAACATGGAAATATCTACACTGCTATCTCAATAAACATGGAAATATCTACACTGCGGTCTGTATAAACATGGAAATACCTACACTGGTATCTGTATAAACATAGAAATATCAACACAATGATCTGTATAAACATGGAAATATCTACACCGCTATCTGTATAAACATGGAAATATCTGCACCGCTATCTCTATAAACATGGAAATATCTACAAAGACATCTGTATAAACATGGAAATACCTACACAGTCATGTGTAGGAACATTTAAATATCTACACTGCCATCTGTATAAACAAAGAAATATCTACAAAGCCCTCTGTATATATATGGAAGTATCTGCATAGGCATCTGTGTAAACATGGAAATATCTGCACCGCTATCTGTATAAACATGGAAATACCTACACCGCTGTCTCTATAAACATGGAAATATGTACACCGCTATGTGTATAAACATGGAAATATCTCCACTGCTCTCTGTATAAACATGGAAATATCTCCACCGTTATCTGTATAAACATGGAAATATCTACAGCGCCATCTCTAAAAACATTGAAATATCTACACTGCCATCTGTAAAAACATGGAAATAACTACACCGCCAACTGTATAAGCATGGAAATATCTACACCACCATCTGTATAAACATGGAAATACCTACAATACCATCTGTATACACATGGAAATATCTACACAGCTATCACTATAAACATGGAAAATCTACACCGCCATCTGTATAAACATGGAAATACCTACAAAGTCATCTGTATAAACATGGAAATATCTACACAGCCATCTGTATAAACATGGAAATATCTACACAACCATCTGTATATACATGGAAATATCTACACCGCTATCTGTATAAACATGGAAATAACTACACCGCTATTAGTATAAACAAGGAAATATCTACACCGTGATCTGTATAAACATGGAAATATCTACACCGCTATCTCTATAAACATGGAAATATCTACACCCCTATCTGTATAAGCATGGAAATATCCACACCGCTATCTCTATAAACATGGAAAAATCAACACCGCTATCTCTATGAACATGGAAATATCTACACCGAAATCTCTATAAACATGGAAATATCTACACCACGATCAGAATAAACACGGAAATATCTGCACCGCTATCTGTATAAACATGGAAATATCTCCACTGCTATCTCTATAAACATCGAAATATCTACTCCGCCATCTGTATAAACATGGAAATACTTACAAAGTTATCTGTATAAACATGGAAATAACTACACCGCCATCTGTGTAACCATGGAAATATCTAAACAGCCATGTGTATATACATGGAAATAACTACACCGCTATCTATATAAACATGGAAATAACTACACCGCTATCTGTATAAACATGGAAATATCTACACCGCCATCTACATATCCATGGAAATATCTGCGCTGCCATCTGTATAAACATGGAAATATCTACACAGTCATCTGTGTATAGATGGAAATATCAGCACCGTCATCTCTACAAACATGGAAATATCTGCACCGTTATTTGTATAAACATGAAAATATCTACACCGCTGTCTGTATAAACATGGAAATATCTACACCGCTATCTGTATAAACATGGAAATATCTACACCGCTATCTCTATAAACATGGAAATATCTACACCGTGATCTGTATAAACATGGAAATATTTACACCGCTATCTGTATAAGCATGGAAATTTCTAAACCGTTATCTGTATAAATATGGAAATAACTACACCGCTATCTCTATAAACATGGAAATATCTACACCACCATCTGTATAAACATGGAAATACCTATACAGTCATCTGTGTAAACATGGAAATATCTACACCACCATCTGTATAAACATGGAAATATCTTCAATGCCATCTGTATACACATGGAAATACCTACAGGGCAATCTGTGTATAGATGGAAACATCAACACCGCCATCTGTACAAACATGGAAATATCTACACTGCTATCTCAATAAACATGGAAATATCTACACTGCGGTCTGTATAAACATGGAAATACCTACACTGGTATCTGTATAAACATAGAAATATCAACACAATGATCTGTATAAACATGGAAATATCTACACCGCTATCTGTATAAACATGGAAATATCTGCACCGCTATCTCTATAAACATGGAAATATCTACAAAGACATCTGTATAAACATGGAAATACCTACACAGTCATGTGTAGGAACATTTAAATATCTACACTGCCATCTGTATAAACAAAGAAATATCTACAAAGCCCTCTGTATATATATGGAAGTATCTGCATAGGTATCTGTGTAAACATGGAAATATCTGCACCGCTATCTGTATAAACATGGAAATACCTACATCGCTGTCTCTATAAACATGGAAATATGTACACCGCTATGTGTATAAACATGGAAATATCTCCACTGCTCTCTGTATAAACATGGAAATATCTCCACCGTTATCTGTATAAACATGGAAATATCTACAGCGCCATCTCTAAAAACATTGAAATATCTACACTGCCATCTGTAAAAACATGGAAATAACTACACCGCCAACTGTATAAGCATGGAAATATCTACACCACCATCTGTATAAACATGGAAATAACTACAATACCATCTGCATACACATGGAAATATCTACACAGACATCTGTATAAATATGGAAATAACTACACGGCCATCTGTATAAACATGCAAATATCTACACTGCCATCTGTAGAAAGATGGAAATATCTACACCGCTATCTCTATAAATATGGAAATATCTACACCGCCATCTCTATAAACATGAAAATATCTACACTGCCATCTCCATAAAGATGGAGGTATCTACTCTGCCATGTGTATAAACACGGAAATATCTACACCACTATCTGTGAAAACATGGGAATATCTACACCGCTATCTGTTTAAACATGGAAATATCTACACGGCCATCTGTGTATAGATGGAAATATCAACACCGCCATCTGTAGAAACATGGAAATATCTACACCGCTATCTCTATAAACATGGAAATATCTGCACTGCCATCTGTAAAAACATGGAAATACGTATACAGTCATCTGTATAAACATGGAAATATCTACAATGCCATCTGTATACACATGGAAATATCTACACAGCCATCTGTATACACATGGAAATATCTACACAGCCATCTGTATAAACATGTAAATATCAACACCGCCATCTCTATAAACATGCAATTATCTACACTGCCATCTCCATAAACATGGAACTAACTACTCTGCCATCTGTATAAACATGGAAACATCTAAACCGCCATCTGTGTGAATAAGGAAATATCTACAATGACATCTGTACAAAAATATAAATATCTGCACCACGAGCTGTATAAACATGGAAATATCTACATCGCTATCTGTATAAACGTGGAAATACCGACACCGCTGTCGGTATAAACATGGAAATATCTACAACGCCATCTATATAAACATGGAAATATCTACACCGCTATGTCTATAAACATGGAAATACCTACACCGCTATCCCAATAAACATGGAAATATCTACACCGCTATCTGTATAAACATGGAAATATCTACACCGCTATCTGTATAAACATGGAAATATCTACACAGCTATCACTATAAACATGGAAAATCTACACCGCCATCTGTATAAACATGGAAATACCTACAAAGTCATCTGTATAAACATGGAAATATCTACACAGCCATCTGTATAAACATGGAAATATCTACACAACCATCTGTATATACATGGAAATATCTACACCGCTATCTGTATAAACATGGAAATAACTACACCGCTATTAGTATAAACAAGGAAATATCTACACCGTGATCTGTATAAACATGGAAATATCTACACCGCTATCTCTATAAACATGGAAATATCTACACCCCTATCTGTATAAGCATGGAAATATCCACACCGCTATCTCTATAAACATGGAAAAATCAACACCGCTATCTCTATGAACATGGAAATATCTACACCGAAATCTCTATAAACATGGAAATATCTACACCACGATCAGAATAAACACGGAAATATCTGCACCGCTATCTGTATAAACATGGAAATATCTCCACTGCTATCTCTATAAACATCGAAATATCTACTCCGCCATCTGTATAAACATGGAAATACTTACAAAGTTATCTGTATAAACATGGAAATAACTACACCGCCATCTGTGTAACCATGGAAATATCTAAACAGCCATGTGTATATACATGGAAATAACTACACCGCTATCTATATAAACATGGAAATAACTACACCGCTATCTGTATAAACATGGAAATATCTACACCGCCATCTACATATCCATGGAAATATCTGCGCTGCCATCTGTATAAACATGGAAATATCTACACGGTCATCTGTGTATAGATGGAAATATCAACACCGTCATCTCTACAAACATGGAAATATCTGCACCGCTATTTGTATAAACATGAAAATATCTACACCGCTGTCTGTATAAACATGGAAATATCTACACCGCTATCTGTATAAACATGGAAATATCTACACCGCTATCTCTATAAACATGGAAATATCTACACCGTGATCTGTATAAACATGGAAATATTTACACCGCTATCTGTATAAGCATGGAAATTTCTAAACCGTTATCTGTATAAATATGGAAATAACTACACCGCTATCTCTATAAACATGGAAATATCTACACCACCATCTGTATAAACATGGAAATACCTATACAGTCATCTGTGTAAACATGGAAATATCTACACCACCATCTGTATAAACATGGAAATATCTTCAATGCCATCTGTATACACATGGAAATACCTACAGGGCAATCTGTGTATAGATGGAAACATCAACACCGCCATCTGTACAAACATGGAAATATCTACACTGCTATCTCAATAAACATGGAAATATCTACACTGCGGTCTGTATAAACATGGAAATACCTACACTGGTATCTGTATAAACATAGAAATATCAACACAATGATCTGTATAAACATGGAAATATCTACACCGCTATCTGTATAAACATGGAAATATCTGCACCGCTATCTCTATAAACATGGAAATATCTACAAAGACATCTGTATAAACATGGAAATACCTACACAGTCATGTGTAGGAACATTTAAATATCTACACTGCCATCTGTATAAACAAAGAAATATCTACAAAGCCCTCTGTATATATATGGAAGTATCTGCATAGGCATCTGTGTAAACATGGAAATATCTGCACCGCTATCTGTATAAACATGGAAATACCTACACCGCTGTCTCTATAAACATGGAAATATGTACACCGCTATGTGTATAAACATGGAAATATCTCCACTGCTCTCTGTATAAACATGGAAATATCTCCACCGTTATCTGTATAAACATGGAAATATCTACAGCGCCATCTCTAAAAACATTGAAATATCTACACTGCCATCTGTAAAAACATGGAAATAACTACACCGCCAACTGTATAAGCATGGAAATATCTACACCACCATCTGTATAAACATGGAAATACCTACAATACCATCTGTATACACATGGAAATATCTACACAGCTATCACTATAAACATGGAAAATCTACACCGCCATCTGTATAAACATGGAAATACCTACAAAGTCATCTGTATAAACATGGAAATATCTACACAGCCATCTGTATAAACATGGAAATATCTACACAACCATCTGTATATACATGGAAATATCTACACCGCTATCTGTATAAACATGGAAATAACTACACCGCTATTAGTATAAACAAGGAAATATCTACACCGTGATCTGTATAAACATGGAAATATCTACACCGCTATCTCTATAAACATGGAAATATCTACACCCCTATCTGTATAAGCATGGAAATATCCACACCGCTATCTCTATAAACATGGAAAAATCAACACCGCTATCTCTATGAACATGGAAATATCTACACCGAAATCTCTATAAACATGGAAATATCTACACCACGATCAGAATAAACACGGAAATATCTGCACCGCTATCTGTATAAACATGGAAATATCTCCACTGCTATCTCTATAAACATCGAAATATCTACTCCGCCATCTGTATAAACATGGAAATACTTACAAAGTTATCTGTATAAACATGGAAATAACTACACCGCCATCTGTGTAACCATGGAAATATCTAAACAGCCATGTGTATATACATGGAAATAACTACACCGCTATCTATATAAACATGGAAATAACTACACCGCTATCTGTATAAACATGGAAATATCTACACCGCCATCTACATATCCATGGAAATATCTGCGCTGCCATCTGTATAAACATGGAAATATCTACACAGTCATCTGTGTATAGATGGAAATATCAGCACCGTCATCTCTACAAACATGGAAATATCTGCACCGCTATTTGTATAAACATGAAAATATCTACACCGCTGTCTGTATAAACATGGAAATATCTACACCGCTATCTGTATAAACATGGAAATATCTACACCGCTATCTCTATAAACATGGAAATATCTACACCGTGATCTGTATAAACATGGAAATATTTACACCGCTATCTGTATAAGCATGGAAATTTCTAAACCGTTATCTGTATAAATATGGAAATAACTACACCGCTATCTCTATAAACATGGAAATATCTACACCACCATCTGTATAAACATGGAAATACCTATACAGTCATCTGTGTAAACATGGAAATATCTACACCACCATCTGTATAAACATGGAAATATCTTCAATGCCATCTGTATACACATGGAAATACCTACAGGGCAATCTGTGTATAGATGGAAACATCAACACCGCCATCTGTACAAACATGGAAATATCTACACTGCTATCTCAATAAACATGGAAATATCTACACTGCGGTCTGTATAAACATGGAAATACCTACACTGGTATCTGTATAAACATAGAAATATCAACACAATGATCTGTATAAACATGGAAATATCTACACCGCTATCTGTATAAACATGGAAATATCTGCACCGCTATCTCTATAAACATGGAAATATCTACAAAGACATCTGTATAAACATGGAAATACCTACACAGTCATGTGTAGGAACATTTAAATATCTACACTGCCATCTGTATAAACAAAGAAATATCTACAAAGCCCTCTGTATATATATGGAAGTATCTGCATAGGTATCTGTGTATACATGGAAATATCTGCACCGCTATCTGTATAAACATGGAAATACCTACATCGCTGTCTCTATAAACATGGAAATATGTACACCGCTATGTGTATAAACATGGAAATATCTCCACTGCTCTCTGTATAAACATGGAAATATCTCCACCGTTATCTGTATAAACATGGAAATATCTACAGCGCCATCTCTAAAAACATTGAAATATCTACACTGCCATCTGTAAAAACATGGAAATAACTACACCGCCAACTGTATAAGCATGGAAATATCTACACCACCATCTGTATAAACATGGAAATAACTACAATACCATCTGCATACACATGGAAATATCTACACAGACATCTGTATAAATATGGAAATAACTACACGGCCATCTGTATAAACATGCAAATATCTACACTGCCATCTGTAGAAAGATGGAAATATCTACACCGCTATCTCTATAAATATGGAAATATCTACACCGCCATCTCTATAAACATGAAAATATCTACACTGCCATCTCCATAAAGATGGAGGTATCTACTCTGCCATGTGTATAAACACGGAAATATCTACACCACTATCTGTGAAAACATGGGAATATCTACACCGCTATCTGTTTAAACATGGAAATATCTACACGGCCATCTGTGTATAGATGGAAATATCAACACCGCCATCTGTAGAAACATGGAAATATCTACACCGCTATCTCTATAAACATGGAAATATCTGCACTGCCATCTGTAAAAACATGGAAATACGTATACAGTCATCTGTATAAACATGGAAATATCTACAATGCCATCTGTATACACATGGAAATATCTACACAGCCATCTGTATACACATGGAAATATCTACACAGCCATCTGTATAAACATGTAAATATCAACACCGCCATCTCTATAAACATGCAATTATCTACACTGCCATCTCCATAAACATGGAACTAACTACTCTGCCATCTGTATAAACATGGAAACATCTAAACCGCCATCTGTGTGAATAAGGAAATATCTACAATGACATCTGTACAAAAATATAAATATCTGCACCACGAGCTGTATAAACATGGAAATATCTACATCGCTATCTGTATAAACGTGGAAATACCGACACCGCTGTCGGTATAAACATGGAAATATCTACAACGCCATCTATATAAACATGGAAATATCTACACCGCTATGTCTATAAACATGGAAATACCTACACCGCTATCCCAATAAACATGGAAATATCTACACCGCTATCTGTATAAACATGGAAATATCTACACTGCTATCTGTATAAACATGGAAATATCTACACCGCGATCTGTATAAACATGGAAATATCTACAACACGATCTGTATAAACATGGAAATATCTTCACCACGATCTGTATAAACATGGAAATATCTACACCGCTATCTGTAAAAACATGGTAATATCTACACCACCATCTATATAAACATGGAAATATCTACACCACCATCTGTATAAACATGGAAATATCTACAATGCCATCTGTAGAAAGATGGAAATATCTACACCGCAATCTGTGTAAACATGGAAATATCTACACCGATATCTGTAAAAACATGGAAATATCTACACTGCTATCTCTATAAACATGGAAACATCTACACCGCGATCTGTATAAACATGGAAATATCTACACCGCGATCTGTATAAACATGGAAATATCTACACCGCTATCTGTATAAACATGGAAATATCTACACAGCTATCACTATAAACATGGAAAATCTACACCGCCATCTGTATAAACATGGAAATACCTACAAAGTCATCTGTATAAACATGGAAATATCTACACAGCCATCTGTATAAACATGGAAATATCTACACAACCATCTGTATATACATGGAAATATCTACACCGCTATCTGTATAAACATGGAAATAACTACACCGCTATTAGTATAAACAAGGAAATATCTACACCGTGATCTGTATAAACATGGAAATATCTACACCGCTATCTCTATAAACATGGAAATATCTACACCCCTATCTGTATAAGCATGGAAATATCCACACCGCTATCTCTATAAACATGGAAAAATCAACACCGCTATCTCTATGAACATGGAAATATCTACACCGAAATCTCTATAAACATGGAAATATCTACACCACGATCAGAATAAACACGGAAATATCTGCACCGCTATCTGTATAAACATGGAAATATCTCCACTGCTATCTCTATAAACATCGAAATATCTACTCCGCCATCTGTATAAACATGGAAATACTTACAAAGTTATCTGTATAAACATGGAAATAACTACACCGCCATCTGTGTAACCATGGAAATATCTAAACAGCCATGTGTATATACATGGAAATAACTACACCGCTATCTATATAAACATGGAAATAACTACACCGCTATCTGTATAAACATGGAAATATCTACACCGCCATCTACATATCCATGGAAATATCTGCGCTGCCATCTGTATAAACATGGAAATATCTACACGGTCATCTGTGTATATATGGAAATATCAACACCGTCATCTCTACAAACATGGAAATATCTGCACCGCTATTTGTATAAACATGAAAATATCTACACCGCTGTCTGTATAAACATGGAAATATCTACACCGCTATCTGTATAAACATGGAAATATCTACACCGCTATCTCTATAAACATGGAAATATCTACACCGTGATCTGTATAAACATGGAAATATTTACACCGCTATCTGTATAAGCATGGAAATTTCTAAACCGTTATCTGTATAAATATGGAAATAACTACACCGCTATCTCTATAAACATGGAAATATCTACACCACCACCTGTATAAACATGGAAATACCTATACAGTCATCTGTGTAAACATGGAAATATCTACACCACCATCTGTATAAACATGGAAATATCTTCAATGCCATCTGTATACACATGGAAATACCTACAGGGCAATCTGTGTATAGATGGAAACATCAACACCGCCATCTGTACAAACATGGAAATATCTACACTGCTATCTCAATAAACATGGAAATATCTACACTGCGGTCTGTATAAACATGGAAATACCTACACTGGTATCTGTATAAACATAGAAATATCAACACAATGATCTGTATAAACATGGAAATATCTACACCGCTATCTGTATAAACATGGAAATATCTGCACCGCTATCTCTATAAACATGGAAATATCTACAAAGACATCTGTATAAACATGGAAATACCTACACAGTCATGTGTAGGAACATTTAAATATCTACACTGCCATCTGTATAAACAAAGAAATATCTACAAAGCCCTCTGTATATATATGGAAGTATCTGCATAGGCATCTGTGTAAACATGGAAATATCTGCACCGCTATCTGTATAAACATGGAAATACCTACACCGCTGTCTCTATAAACACGGAAATATGTACACCGCTATGTGTATAAACATGGAAATATCTCCACTGCTCTCTGTATAAACATGGAAATATCTCCACCGTTATCTGTATAAACATGGAAATATCTACAGCGCCATCTCTAAAAACATTGAAATATCTACACTGCCATCTGTAAAAACATGGAAATAACTACACCGCCAACTGTATAAGCATGGAAATATCTACACCACCATCTGTATAAACATGGAAATACCTACAATACCATCTGTATACACATGGAAATATCTACACAGACATCTGTATAAATATGGAAATAACTACACGGCCATCTGTATAAACATGCAAATATCTACACTGCCATCTGTAGAAAGATGGAAATATCTACACCGCTATCTCTATAAATATGGAAATATCTACACCGCCATCTCTATAAACATGAAAATATCTACACTGCCATCTCCATAAAGATGGAGGTATCTACTCTGCCATGTGTATAAACACGGAAATATCTACACCACTATCTGTGAAAACATGGGAATATCTACACCGCTATCTGTTTAAACATGGAAATATCTACACGGCCATCTGTGTATAGATGGAAATATCAACACCGCCATCTGTAGAAACATGGAAATATCTACACCGCTATCTCTATAAACATGGAAATATCTGCACTGCCATCTGTAAAAACATGGAAATACGTATACAGTCATCTGTATAAACATGGAAATATCTACAATGCCATCTGTATACACATGGAAATATCTACACAGCCATCTGTATACACATGGAAATATCTACACAGCCATCTGTATAAACATGTAAATATCAACACCGCCATCTCTATAAACATGCAATTATCTACACTGCCATCTCCATAAACATGGAACTAACTACTCTGCCATCTGTATAAACATGGAAACATCTAAACCGCCATCTGTGTGAATAAGGAAATATCTACAATGACATCTGTACAAAAATATAAATATCTGCACCGCGAGCTGTATAAACATGGAAATATCTACATCGCTATCTGTATAAACGTGGAAATACCGACACCGCTGTCGGTATAAACATGGAAATATCTACAACGCCATCTATATAAACATGGAAATATCTACACCGCTATGTCTATAAACATGGAAATACCTACACCGCTATCCCAATAAACATGGAAATATCTACACCGCTATCTGTATAAACATGGAAATATCTACACTGCTATCTGTATAAACATGGAAATATCTACACCGCGATCTGTATAAACATGGAAATATCTACAACACGATCTGTATAAACATGGAAATATCTTCACCACGATCTGTATAAACATGGAAATATCTACACCGCTATCTGTAAAAACATGGTAATATCTACACCACCATCTATATAAACATGGAAATATCTACACCACCATCTGTATAAACATGGAAATATCTACAATGCCATCTGTAGAAAGATGGAAATATCTACACCGCAATCTGTGTAAACATGGAAATATCTACACCGATATCTGTAAAAACATGGAAATATCTACACCGCTATCTCTATAAACATGGAAATATCTACACCGCGATCTGTATAAACATGGAAATATCTACACCGCGATCTGTATAAACATGGAAATATCTACACCGCTATCTGTATAAACATGGAAATATCTACACAGCTATCACTATAAACATGGAAAATCTACACCGCCATCTGTATAAACATGGAAATACCTACAAAGTCATCTGTATAAACATGGAAATATCTACACAGCCATCTGTATAAACATGGAAATATCTACACAACCATCTGTATATACATGGAAATATCTACACCGCTATCTGTATAAACATGGAAATAACTACACCGCTATTAGTATAAACAAGGAAATATCTACACCGTGATCTGTATAAACATGGAAATATCTACACCGCTATCTCTATAAACATGGAAATATCTACACCCCTATCTGTATAAGCATGGAAATATCCACACCGCTATCTCTATAAACATGGAAAAATCAACACCGCTATCTCTATGAACATGGAAATATCTACACCGAAATCTCTATAAACATGGAAATATCTACACCACGATCAGAATAAACACGGAAATATCTGCACCGCTATCTGTATAAACATGGAAATATCTCCACTGCTATCTCTATAAACATCAAAATATCTACTCCGCCATCTGTATAAACATGGAAATACTTACAAAGTTATCTGTATAAACATGGAAATAACTACACCGCCATCTGTGAAACCATGGAAATATCTAAACAGCCATGTGTATATACATGGAAATAACTACACCGCTATCTATATAAACATGGAAATAACTAAACCGCTATCTGTTTAAACATGGAAATATCTACACCGCCATCTACATATCCATGGAAATATCTGCGCTGCCATCTGTATAAACATGGAAATATCTACACGGTCATCTGTGTATAGATGGAAATATCAACACCGTCATCTCTACAAACATGGAAATATCTGCACCGCTATTTGTATAAACATGAAAATATCTACACCGCTGTCTGTATAAACATGGAAATATCTACACCGCTATCTGTATAAACATGGAAATATCTACACCGCTATCTCTATAAACATGGAAATATCTACACCGTGATCTGTATAAACATGGAAATATTTACACCGCTATCTGTATAAGCATGGAAATTTCTAAACCGTTATCTGTATAAATATGGAAATAACTACACCGCTATCTCTATAAACATGGAAATATCTACACCACCATCTGTATAAACATGGAAATACCTATACAGTCATCTGTGTAAACATGGAAATATCTACACCACCATCTGTATAAACATGGAAATATCTTCAATGCCATCTGTATACACATGGAAATACCTACAGGGCAATCTGTGTATAGATGGAAACATCAACACCGCCATCTGTACAAACATGGAAATATCTACACTGCTATCTCAATAAACATGGAAATATCTACACTGCGGTCTGTATAAACATGGAAATACCTACACTGGTATCTGTATAAACATAGAAATATCAACACAATGATCTGTATAAACATGGAAATATCTACACCGCTATCTGTATAAACATGGAAATATCTGCACCGCTATCTCTATAAACATGGAAATATCTACAAAGACATCTGTATAAACATGGAAATACCTACACAGTCATGTGTAGGAACATTTAAATATCTACACTGCCATCTGTATAAACAAAGAAATATCTACAAAGCCCTCTGTATATATATGGAAGTATCTGCATAGGCATCTGTGTAAACATGGAAATATCTGCACCGCTATCTGTATAAACATGGAAATACCTACACCGCTGTCTCTATAAACACGGAAATATGTACACCGCTATGTGTATAAACATGGAAATATCTCCACTGCTCTCTGTATAAACATGGAAATATCTCCACCGTTATCTGTATAAACATGGAAATATCTACAGCGCCATCTCTAAAAACATTGAAATATCTACACTGCCATCTGTAAAAACATGGAAATAACTACACCGCCAACTGTATAAGCATGGAAATATCTACACCACCATCTGTATAAACATGGAAATACCTACAATACCATCTGTATACACATGGAAATATCTACACAGACATCTGTATAAATATGGAAATAACTACACGGCCATCTGTATAAACATGCAAATATCTACACTGCCATCTGTAGAAAGATGGAAATATCTACACCGCTATCTCTATAAATATGGAAATATCTACACCGCCATCTCTATAAACATGAAAATATCTACACTGCCATCTCCATAAAGATGGAGGTATCTACTCTGCCATGTGTATAAACACGGAAATATCTACACCACTATCTGTGAAAACATGGGAATATCTACACCGCTATCTGTTTAAACATGGAAATATCTACACGGCCATCTGTGTATAGATGGAAATATCAACACCGCCATCTGTAGAAACATGGAAATATCTACACCGCTATCTCTATAAACATGGAAATATCTGCACTGCCATCTGTAAAAACATGGAAATACGTATACAGTCATCTGTATAAACATGGAAATATCTACAATGCCATCTGTATACACATGGAAATATCTACACAGCCATCTGTATACACATGGAAATATCAACACTGCTATCTCTATAAACATGGAAATATCTACACCGCCATCTCTATAAACATGCAATTATCTACACTGCCATCTCCATAAACATGGAACTAACTACTCTGCCATCTGTATAAACATGGAAACATCTAAACCGCCATCTGTGTGAATAAGGAAATATCTACAATGACATCTGTACAAAAATATAAATATCTGCACCGCGAGCTGTATAAACATGGAAATATCTACATCGCTATCTGTATAAACGCGGAAATACCGACACCGCTGTCGGTATAAACATGGAAATATCTACAACGCCATCTATATAAACATGGAAATATCTACACCGCTATGTCTATAAACATGGAAATACCTACACCGCTATCCCAATAAACATGGAAATATCTACACCGCTATCTGTATAAACATGGAAATATCTACACTGCTATCTGTATAAACATGGAAATATCTACACCGCGATCTGTATAAACATGGAAATATCTACAACACGATCTGTATAAACATGGAAATATCTTCACCACGATCTGTATAAACATGGAAATATCTTCACCACGATCTGTATAAACATGGAAATATCTACACCACCATCTATATAAACATGGAAATATCTACACCACCATCTGTATAAACATGGAAATATCTACACCACCATCTGTATAAACATGGAAATATCTACAATGCCATCTGTAGAAAGATGGAAATATCTACACCGCAATCTGTGTAAACATGGAAATATCTACACCGATATCTGTAAAAACATGAAAATATCTTCACCGCTATCTCTATAAACATGGAAATATCTACACCGCGATCTGTATAAACATGGAAATATCTACACCGCGATCTGTATAAACATGGAAATATCTACACCGCTATCTGTATAAACATGGAAATATCTACACAGCTATCACTGTAAACATGGAAAATCTACACCGCCATCTGTATAAACATGGAAATACCTACAAAGTCATCTGTATAAACATGGAAATATCTACACAGCCATCTGTATAAACATGGAAATATCTACGCAACCATCTGTATATACATGGAAATATCTACACCGCTATCTGTATAAACATGGAAATAACTACACCGCTATTAGTATAAACAAGGAAATATCTACACCGTGATCTGTATAAACATGGAAATATCTACACCGCTATCTCTATAAACATGGAAATATCTACACCCCTATCTGTATAAGCATGGAAATATCCACACCGCTATCTCTATAAACATGGAAAAATCAACACCGCTATCTCTATGAACATGGAAATATCTACACCGAAATCTCTATAAACATGGAAATATCTACACCACGATCAGAATAAACACGGAAATATCTGCACCGCTATCTGTATAAACATGGAAATATCTCCACTGCTATCTCTATAAACATCGAAATATCTACTCCGCCATCTGTATAAACATGGAAATACTTACAAAGTTATCTGTATAAACATGGAAATAACTACACCGCCATCTGTGTAACCATGGAAATATCTAAACAGCCATGTGTATATACATGGAAATAACTACACCGCTATCTATATAAACATGGAAATAACTACACCGCTATCTGTATAAACATGGAAATATCTACACCGCCATCTACATATCCATGGAAATATCTGCGCTGCCATCTGTATAAACATGGAAATATCTACACGGTCATCTGTGTATAGATGGAAATATCAACACCGTCATCTCTACAAACATGGAAATATCTGCACCGCTATTTGTATAAACATGAAAATATCTACACCGCTGTCTGTATAAACATGGAAATATCTACACCGCTATCTGTATAAACATGGAAATATCTACACCGCTATCTCTATAAACATGGAAATATCTACACCGTGATCTGTATAAACATGGAAATATTTACACCGCTATCTGTATAAGCATGGAAATTTCTAAACCGTTATCTGTATAAATATGGAAATAACTACACCGCTATCTCTATAAACATGGAAATATCTACACCACCATCTGTATAAACATGGAAATACCTATACAGTCATCTGTGTAAACATGGAAATATCTACACCACCATCTGTATAAACATGGAAATATCTTCAATGCCATCTGTATACACATGGAAATACCTACAGGGCAATCTGTGTATAGATGGAAACATCAACACCGCCATCTGTACAAACATGGAAATATCTACACTGCTATCTCAATAAACATGGAAATATCTACACTGCGGTCTGTATAAACATAGAAATACCTACACTGGTATCTGTATAAACATAGAAATATCAACACAATGATCTGTATAAACATGGAAATATCTACACCGCTATCTGTATAAACATGGAAATATCTGCACCGCTGTCTCTATAAACATGGAAATATCTACAAAGACATCTGTATAAACATGGAAATACCTACACAGTCATGTGTAGGAACATTTAAATATCTACACTGCCATCTGTATAAACAAAGAAATATCTACAAAGCCCTCTGTATATATATGGAAGTATCTGCATAGGCATCTGTGTAAACATGGAAATATCTGCACCGCTATCTGTATAAACATGGAAATACCTACACCGCTGTCTCTATAAACACGGAAATATGTACACCGCTATGTGTATAAACATGGAAATATCTCCACTGCTCTCTGTATAAACATGGAAATATCTCCACCGTTATCTGTATAAACATGGAAATATCTACAGCGCCATCTCTAAAAACATTGAAATATCTACACTGCCATCTGTAAAAACATGGAAATAACTACACCGCCAACTGTATAAGCATGGAAATATCTACACCACCATCTGTATAAACATGGAAATACCTACAATACCATCTGTATACACATGGAAATATCTACACAGACATCTGTATAAATATGGAAATAACTACACGGCCATCTGTATAAACATGCAAATATCTACACTGCCATCTGTAGAAAGATGGAAATATCTACACCGCTATCTCTATAAATATGGAAATATCTACACCGCCATCTCTATAAACATGAAAATATCTACACTGCCATCTCCATAAAGATGGAGGTATCTACTCTGCCATGTGTATAAACACGGAAATATCTACACCACTATCTGTGAAAACATGGGAATATCTACACCGCTATCTGTTTAAACATGGAAATATCTACACGGCCATCTGTGTATAGATGGAAATATCAACACCGCCATCTGTAGAAACATGGAAATATCTACACCGCTATCTCTATAAACATGGAAATATCTGCACTGCCATCTGTAAAAACATGGAAATACGTATACAGTCATCTGTATAAACATGGAAATATCTACAATGCCATCTGTATACACATGGAAATATCTACACAGCCATCTGTATACACATGGAAATATCAACACTGCTATCTCTATAAACATGGAAATATCTACACCGCCATCTCTATAAACATGCAATTATCTACACTGCCATCTCCATAAACATGGAACTAACTACTCTGCCATCTGTATAAACATGGAAACATCTAAACCGCCATCTGTGTGAATAAGGAAATATCTACAATGACATCTGTACAAAAATATAAATATCTGCACCGCGAGCTGTATAAACATGGAAATATCTACATCGCTATCTGTATAAACGTGGAAATACCGACACCGCTGTCGGTATAAACATGGAAATATCTACAACGCCATCTATATAAACATGGAAATATCTACACCGCTATGTCTATAAACATGGAAATACCTACACCGCTATCCCAATAAACATGGAAATATCTACACCGCTATCTGTATAAACATGGAAATATCTACACTGCTATCTGTATAAACATGGAAATATCTACACCGCGATCTGTATAAACATGGAAATATCTACAACACGATCTGTATAAACATGGAAATATCTTCACCACGATCTGTATAAACATGGAAATATCTTCACCACGATCTGTATAAACATGGAAATATCTACACCGCCATCTGTAAAAACATGGTAATATCTACACCACCATCTATATAAACATGGAAATATCTACACCACCATCTGTATAAACATGGAAATATCTACAATGCCATCTGTAGAAAGATGGAAATATCTACACCGCAATCTGTGTAAACATGGAAATATCTACACCGATATCTGTAAAAACATGGAAATATCTTCACCGCTATCTCTATAAACATGGAAATATCTACACCGCGATCTGTATAAACATGGAAATATCTACACCGCGATCTGTATAAACATGGAAATATCTACACCGCTATCTGTATAAACATGGAAATATCTACACAGCTATCACTATAAACATGGAAAATCTACACCGCCATCTGTATAAACATGGAAATACCTACAAAGTCATCTGTATAAACATGGAAATATCTACACAGCCATCTGTATAAACATGGAAATATCTACGCAACCATCTGTATATACATGGAAATATCTACACCGCTATCTGTATAAACATGGAAATAACTACACCGCTATTAGTATAAACAAGGAAATATCTACACCGTGATCTGTATAAACATGGAAATATCTACACCGCTATCTCTATAAACATGGAAATATCTACACCCCTATCTGTATAAGCATGGAAATATCCACACCGCTATCTCTATAAACATGGAAAAATCAACACCGCTATCTCTATGAACATGGAAATATCTACACCGAAATCTCTATAAACATGGAAATATCTACACCACGATCAGAATAAACACGGAAATATCTGCACCGCTATCTGTATAAACATGGAAATATCTCCACTGCTATCTCTATAAACATCGAAATATCTACTCCGCCATCTGTATAAACATGGAAATACTTACAAAGTTATCTGTATAAACATGGAAATAACTACACCGCCATCTGTGTAACCATGGAAATATCTAAACAGCCATGTGTATATACATGGAAATAACTACACCGCTATCTATATAAACATGGAAATAACTACACCGCTATCTGTATAAACATGGAAATATCTACACCGCCATCTACATATCCATGGAAATATCTGCGCTGCCATCTGTATAAACATGGAAATATCTACACGGTCATCTGTGTATAGATGGAAATATCAACACCGTCATCTCTACAAACATGGAAATATCTGCACCGCTATTTGTATAAACATGAAAATATCTACACCGCTGTCTGTATAAACATGGAAATATCTACACCGCTATCTGTATAAACATGGAAATATCTACACCGCTATCTCTATAAACATGGAAATATCTACACCGTGATCTGTATAAACATGGAAATATTTACACCGCTATCTGTATAAGCATGGAAATTTCTAAACCGTTATCTGTATAAATATGGAAATAACTACACCGCTATCTCTATAAACATGGAAATATCTACACCACCATCTGTATAAACATGGAAATACCTATACAGTCATCTGTGTAAACATGGAAATATCTACACCACCATCTGTATAAACATGGAAATATCTTCAATGCCATCTGTATACACATGGAAATACCTACAGGGCAATCTGTGTATAGATGGAAACATCAACACCGCCATCTGTACAAACATGGAAATATCTACACTGCTATCTCAATAAACATGGAAATATCTACACTGCGGTCTGTATAAACATGGAAATACCTACACTGGTATCTGTATAAACATAGAAATATCAACACAATGATCTGTATAAACATGGAAATATCTACACCGCTATCTGTATAAACATGGAAATATCTGCACCGCTGTCTCTATAAACATGGAAATATCTACAAAGACATCTGTATAAACATGGAAATAACTACACAGTCATGTGTAGGAACATTTAAATATCTACACTGCCATCTGTATAAACAAAGAAATATCTACAAAGCCCTCTGTATATATATGGAAGTATCTGCATAGGCATCTGTGTAAACATGGAAATATCTGCACCGCTATCTGTATAAACATGGAAATACCTACACCGCTGTCTCTATAAACACGGAAATATGTACACCGCTATGTGTATAAACATGGAAATATCTCCACTGCTCTCTGTATAAACATGGAAATATCTCCACCGTTATCTGTATAAACATGGAAATATCTACAGCGCCATCTCTAAAAACATTGAAATATCTACACTGCCATCTGTAAAAACATGGAAATAACTACACCGCCAACTGTATAAGCATGGAAATATCTACACCACCATCTGTATAAACATGGAAATACCTACAATACCATCTGTATACACATGGAAATATCTACACAGACATCTGTATAAATATGGAAATAACTACACGGCCATCTGTATAAACATGCAAATATCTACACTGCCATCTGTAGAAAGATGGAAATATCTACACCGCTATCTCTATAAATATGGAAATATCTACACCGCCATCTCTATAAACATGAAAATATCTACACTGCCATCTCCATAAAGATGGAGGTATCTACTCTGCCATGTGTATAAACACGGAAATATCTACACCACTATCTGTGAAAACATGGGAATATCTACACCGCTATCTGTTTAAACATGGAAATATCTACACGGCCATCTGTGTATAGATGGAAATATCAACACCGCCATCTGTAGAAACATGGAAATATCTACACCGCTATCTCTATAAACATGGAAATATCTGCACTGCCATCTGTAAAAACATGGAAATACGTATACAGTCATCTGTATAAACATGGAAATATCTACAATGCCATCTGTATACACATGGAAATATCTACACAGCCATCTGTATACACATGGAAATATCTACACAGCCATCTGTATAAACATGTAAATATCAACACCGCCATCTCTATAAACATGCAATTATCTACACTGCCATCTCCATAAACATGGAACTAACTACTCTGCCATCTGTATAAACATGGAAACATCTAAACCGCCATCTGTGTGAATAAGGAAATATCTACAATGACATCTGTACAAAAATATAAATATCTGCACCGCGAGCTGTATAAACATGGAAATATCTACATCGCTATCTGTATAAACGTGGAAATACCGACACCGCTGTCGGTATAAACATGGAAATATCTACAACGCCATCTATATAAACATGGAAATATCTACACCGCTATGTCTATAAACATGGAAATACCTACACCGCTATGCCAATAAACATGGAAATATCTACACCGCTATCTGTATAAACATGGAAATATCTACACTGCTATCTGTATAAACATGGAAATATCTACACCGCGATCTGTATAAACATGGAAATATCTACAACACGATCTGTATAAACATGGAAATATCTTCACCACGATCTGTATAAACATGGAAATATCTTCACCACGATCTGTATAAACATGGAAATATCTACACCGCTATCTGTAAAAACATGGTAATATCTACACCACCATCTATATAAACATGGAAATATCTACACCACCATCTGTATAAACATGGAAATATCTACAATGCCATCTGTAGAAAGATGGAAATATCTACACCGCAATCTGTGTAAACATGGAAATATCTACACCGATATCTGTAAAAACATGGAAATATCTTCACCGCTATCTCTATAAACATGGAAATATCTACACCGCGATCTGTATAAACATGGAAATATCTACACCGCGATCTGTATAAACATGGAAATATCTACACCGCTATCTGTATAAACATGGAAATATCTACACAGCTATCACTATAAACATGGAAAATCTACACCGCCATCTGTATAAACATGGAAATACCTACAAAGTCATCTGTATAAACATGGAAATATCTACACAGCCATCTGTATAAACATGGAAATATCTACGCAACCATCTGTATATACATGGAAATATCTACACCGCTATCTGTATAAACATGGAAATAACTACACCGCTATTAGTATAAACAAGGAAATATCTACACCGTGATCTGTATAAACATGGAAATATCTACACCGCTATCTCTATAAACATGGAAATATCTACACCCCTATCTGTATAAGCATGGAAATATCCACACCGCTATCTCTATAAACATGGAAAAATCAACACCGCTATCTCTATGAACATGGAAATATCTACACCGAAATCTCTATAAACATGGAAATATCTACACCACGATCAGAATAAACACGGAAATATCTGCACCGCTATCTGTATAAACATGGAAATATCTCCACTGCTATCTCTATAAACATCGAAATATCTACTCCGCCATCTGTATAAACATGGAAATACTTACAAAGTTATCTGTATAAACATGGAAATAACTACACCGCCATCTGTGTAACCATGGAAATATCTAAACAGCCATGTGTATATACATGGAAATAACTACACCGCTATCTATATAAACATGGAAATAACTACACCGCTATCTGTATAAACATGGAAATATCTACACCGCCATCTACATATCCATGGAAATATCTGCGCTGCCATCTGTATAAACATGGAAATATCTACACGGTCATCTGTGTATAGATGGAAATATCAACACCGTCATCTCTACAAACATGGAAATATCTGCACTGCTATTTGTATAAACATGAAAATATCTACACCGCTGTCTGTATAAACATGGAAATATCTACACCGCTATCTGTATAAACATGGAAATATCTACACCGCTATCTCTATAAACATGGAAATATCTACACCGTGATCTGTATAAACATGGAAATATTTACACCGCTATCTGTATAAGCATGGAAATTTCTAAACCGTTATCTGTATAAATATGGAAATATCTACACCGCTATCTCTATAAACATGGAAATATCTACACCACCATCTGTATAAACATGGAAATACCTATACAGTCATCTGTGTAAACATGGAAATATCTACACCACCATCTGTATAAACATGGAAATATCTTCAATGCCATCTGTATACACATGGAAATACCTACAGGGCAATCTGTGTATAGATGGAAACATCAACACCGCCATCTGTACAAACATGGAAATATCTACACTGCTATCTCAATAAACATGGAAATATCTACACTGCGGTCTGTATAAACATGGAAATACCTACACTGGTATCTGTATAAACATAGAAATATCAACACAATGATCTGTATAAACATGGAAATATCTACACCGCTATCTGTATAAACATGGAAATATCTGCACCGCTGTCTCTATAAACATGGAAATATCTACAAAGACATCTGTATAAACATGGAAATACCTACACAGTCATGTGTAGGAACATTTAAATATCTACACTGCCATCTGTATAAACAAAGAAATATCTACAAAGCCCTCTGTATATATATGGAAGTATCTGCATAGGCATCTGTGTAAACATGGAAATATCTGCACCGCTATCTGTATAAACATGGAAATACCTACACCGCTGTCTCTATAAACATGGAAATATGTACACCGCTATGTGTATAAACATGGAAATATCTCCACTGCTCTCTGTATAAACATGGAAATATCTCCACCGTTATCTGTATAAACATGGAAATATCTACAGCGCCATCTCTAAAAACATTGAAATATCTACACTGCCATCTGTAAAAACATGGAAATAACTACACCGCCAACTGTATAAGCATGGAAATATCTACACCACCATCTGTATAAACATGGAAATACCTACAATACCATCTGTATACACATGGAAATATCTACACAGACATCTGTATAAATATGGAAATAACTACACGGCCATCTGTATAAACATGCAAATATTTACACTGCCATCTGTAGAAAGATGGAAATATCTACACCGCTATCTCTATAAATATGGAAATATCTACACCGCCATCTCTATAAACATGAAAATATCTACACTGCCATCTCCATAAAGATGGAGGTATCTACTCTGCCATGTGTATAAACACGGAAATATCTACACCACTATCTGTGAAAACATGGGAATATCTACACCGCTATCTGTTTAAACATGGAAATATCTACACGGCCATCTGTGTATAGATGGAAATATCAACACCGCCATCTGTAGAAACATGGAAATATCTACACCGCTATCTCTATAAACATGGAAATATCTGCACTTCCATCTGTAAAAACATGGAAATACGTATACAGTCATCTGTATAAACATGGAAATATCTACAATGCCATCTGTATACACATGGAAATATCTACACAGCCATCTGTATACACATGGAAATATCTACAATGCCATCTGTATACACATGGAAATATCTACACAGCCATCTGTATACACATGGAAATATCTACACAGCCATCTGTATAAACATGTAAATATCAACACCGCCATCTCTATAAACATGCAATTATCTACACTGCCATCTCCATAAACATGGAACTAACTACTCTGCCATCTGTATAAACATGGAAACATCTAAACCGCCATCTGTGTGAATAAGGAAATATCTACAATGACATCTGTACAAAAATATAAATATCTGCACCGCGAGCTGTATAAACATGGAAATATCTACATCGCTATCTGTATAAACGTGGAAATACCGACACCGCTGTCGGTATAAACATGGAAATATCTACAACGCCATCTATATAAACATGGAAATATCTACACCGCTATGTCTATAAACATGGAAATACCTACACCGCTATCCCAATAAACATGGAAATATCTACACCGCTATCTGTATAAACATGGAAATATCTACACTGCTATCTGTATAAACATGGAAATATCTACACCGCGATCTGTATAAACATGGAAATATCTACAACACGATCTGTATAAACATGGAAATATCTTCACCACGATCTGTATAAACATGGAAATATCTACACCGCTATCTGTAAAAACATGGTAATATCTACACCACCATCTATATAAACATGGAAATATCTACACCACCATCTGTATAAACATGGAAATATCTACAATGCCATCTGTAGAAAGATGGAAATATCTACACCGCAATCTGTGTAAACATGGAAATATCTACACCGATATCTGTAAAAACATGGAAATATCTACACCGCTATCTCTATAAACATGGAAATATCTACACCGCGATCTGTATAAACATGGAAATATCTACACCGCGATCTGTATAAACATGGAAATATCTACACCGCTATCTGTATAAACATGGAAATATCTACACAGCTATCACTATAAACATGGAAAATCTACACCGCCATCTGTATAAACATGGAAATACCTACAAAGTCATCTGTATAAACATGGAAATATCTACACAGCCATCTGTATAAACATGGAAATATCTACACAACCATCTGTATATACATGGAAATATCTACACCGCTATCTGTATAAACATGGAAATAACTACACCGCTATTAGTATAAACAAGGAAATATCTACACCGTGATCTGTATAAACATGGAAATATCTACACCGCTATCTCTATAAACATGGAAATATCTACACCCCTATCTGTATAAGCATGGAAATATCCACACCGCTATCTCTATAAACATGGAAAAATCAACACCGCTATCTCTATGAACATGGAAATATCTACACCGAAATCTCTATAAACATGGAAATATCTACACCACGATCAGAATAAACACGGAAATATCTGCACCGCTATCTGTATAAACATGGAAATATCTCCACTGCTATCTCTATAAACATCGAAATATCTACTCCGCCATCTGTATAAACATGGAAATACTTACAAAGTTATCTGTATAAACATGGAAATAACTACACCGCCATCTGTGTAACCATGGAAATATCTAAACAGCCATGTGTATATACATGGAAATAACTACACCGCTATCTATATAAACATGGAAATAACTACACCGCTATCTGTATAAACATGGAAATATCTACACCGCCATCTACATATCCATGGAAATATCTGCGCTGCCATCTGTATAAACATGGAAATATCTACACGGTCATCTGTGTATAGATGGAAATATCAACACCGTCATCTCTACAAACATGGAAATATCTGCACCGCTATTTGTATAAACATGAAAATATCTACACCGCTGTCTGAATAAACATGGAAATATCTACACCGCTATCTGTATAAACATGGAAATATCTACACCGCTATCTCTATAAACATGGAAATATCTACACCGTGATCTGTATAAACATGGAAATATTTACACCGCTATCTGTATAAGCATGGAAATTTCTAAACAGTTATCTGTATAAATATGGAAATAACTACACCGCTATCTCTATAAACATGGAAATATCTACACCACCATCTGTATAAACATGGAAATACCTATACAGTCATCTGTGTAAACATGGAAATATCTACACCACCATCTGTATAAACATGGAAATATCTTCAATGCCATCTGTATACACATGGAAATACCTACAGGGCAATCTGTGTATAGATGGAAACATCAACACCGCCATCTGTACAAACATGGAAATATCTACACTGCTATCTCAATAAACATGGAAATATCTACACTGCGGTCTGTATAAACATGGAAATACCTACACTGGTATCTGTATAAACATAGAAATATCAACACAATGATCTGTATAAACATGGAAATATCTACACCGCTATCTGTATAAACATGGAAATATCTGCACCGCTATCTCTATAAACATGGAAATATCTACAAAGACATCTGTATAAACATGGAAATACCTACACAGTCATGTGTAGGAACATTTAAATATCTACACTGCCATCTGTATAAACAAAGAAATATCTACAAAGCCCTCTGTATATATATGGAAGTATCTGCATAGGTATCTGTGTAAACATGGAAATATCTGCACCGCTATCTGTATAAACATGGAAATACCTACATCGCTGTCTCTATAAACATGGAAATATGTACACCGCTATGTGTATAAACATGGAAATATCTCCACTGCTCTCTGTATAAACATGGAAATATCTCCACCGTTATCTGTATAAACATGGAAATATCTACAGCGCCATCTCTAAAAACATTGAAATATCTACACTGCCATCTGTAAAAACATGGAAATAACTACACCGCCAACTGTATAAGCATGGAAATATCTACACCACCATCTGTATAAACATGGAAATAACTACAATACCATCTGCATACACATGGAAATATCTACACAGACATCTGTATAAATATGGAAATAACTACACGGCCATCTGTATAAACATGCAAATATCTACACTGCCATCTGTAGAAAGATGGAAATATCTACACCGCTATCTCTATAAATATGGAAATATCTACACCGCCATCTCTATAAACATGAAAATATCTACACTGCCATCTCCATAAAGATGGAGGTATCTACTCTGCCATGTGTATAAACACGGAAATATCTACACCACTATCTGTGAAAACATGGGAATATCTACACCGCTATCTGTTTAAACATGGAAATATCTACACGGCCATCTGTGTATAGATGGAAATATCAACACCGCCATCTGTAGAAACATGGAAATATCTACACCGCTATCTCTATAAACATGGAAATATCTGCACTGCCATCTGTAAAAACATGGAAATACGTATACAGTCATCTGTATAAACATGGAAATATCTACAATGCCATCTGTATACACATGGAAATATCTACACAGCCATCTGTATACACATGGAAATATCTACACAGCCATCTGTATAAACATGTAAATATCAACACCGCCATCTCTATAAACATGCAATTATCTACACTGCCATCTCCATAAACATGGAACTAACTACTCTGCCATCTGTATAAACATGGAAACATCTAAACCGCCATCTGTGTGAATAAGGAAATATCTACAATGACATCTGTACAAAAATATAAATATCTGCACCACGAGCTGTATAAACATGGAAATATCTACATCGCTATCTGTATAAACGTGGAAATACCGACACCGCTGTCGGTATAAACATGGAAATATCTACAACGCCATCTATATAAACATGGAAATATCTACACCGCTATGTCTATAAACATGGAAATACCTACACCGCTATCCCAATAAACATGGAAATATCTACACCGCTATCTGTATAAACATGGAAATATCTACACTGCTATCTGTATAAACATGGAAATATCTACACCGCGATCTGTATAAACATGGAAATATCTACAACACGATCTGTATAAACATGGAAATATCTTCACCACGATCTGTATAAACATGGAAATATCTACACCGCTATCTGTAAAAACATGGTAATATCTACACCACCATCTATATAAACATGGAAATATCTACACCACCATCTGTATAAACATGGAAATATCTACAATGCCATCTGTAGAAAGATGGAAATATCTACACCGCAATCTGTGTAAACATGGAAATATCTACACCGATATCTGTAAAAACATGGAAATATCTACACTGCTATCTCTATAAACATGGAAATATCTACACCGCGATCTGTATAAACATGGAAATATCTACACCGCGATCTGTATAAACATGGAAATATCTACACCGCTATCTGTATAAACATGGAAATATCTACACAGCTATCACTATAAACCTGGAAAATCTACACCGCCATCTGTATAAACATGGAAATACCTACAAAGTCATCTGTATAAACATGGAAATATCTACACAGCCATCTGTATAAACATGGAAATATCTACACAACCATCTGTATATACATGGAAATATCTACACCGCTATCTGTATAAACATGGAAATAACTACACCGCTATTAGTATAAACAAGGAAATATCTACACCGTGATCTGTATAAACATGGAAATATCTACACCGCTATCTCTATAAACATGGAAATATCTACACCCCTATCTGTATAAGCATGGAAATATCCACACCGCTATCTCTATAAACATGGAAAAATCAACACCGCTATCTCTATGAACATGGAAATATCTACACCGAAATCTCTATAAACATGGAAATATCTACACCACGATCAGAATAAACACGGAAATATCTGCACCGCTATCTGTATAAACATGGAAATATCTCCACTGCTATCTCTATAAACATCGAAATATCTACTCCGCCATCTGTATAAACATGGAAATACTTACAAAGTTATCTGTATAAACATGGAAATAACTACACCGCCATCTGTGTAACCATGGAAATATCTAAACAGCCATGTGTATATACATGGAAATAACTACACCGCTATCTATATAAACATGGAAATAACTACACCGCTATCTGTATAAACATGGAAATATCTACACCGCCATCTACATATCCATGGAAATATCTGCGCTGCCATCTGTATAAACATGGAAATATCTACACGGTCATCTGTGTATAGATGGAAATATCGACACCGTCATCTCTACAAACATGGAAATATCTGCACCGCTATTTGTATAAACATGAAAATATCTACACCGCTGTCTGTATAAACATGGAAATATCTACACCGCTATCTGTATAAACATGGAAATATCTACACCGCTATCTCTATAAACATGGAAATATCTACACCGTGATCTGTATAAACATGGAAATATTTACACCGCTATCTGTATAAGCATGGAAATTTCTAAACCGTTATCTGTATAAATATGGAAATAACTACACCGCTATCTCTATAAACATGGAAATATCTACACCACCACCTGTATAAACATGGAAATACCTATACAGTCATCTGTGTAAACATGGAAATATCTACACCACCATCTGTATAAACATGGAAATATCTTCAATGCCATCTGTATACACATGGAAATACCTACAGGGCAATCTGTGTATAGATGGAAACATCAACACCGCCATCTGTACAAACATGGAAATATCTACACTGCTATCTCAATAAACACGGAAATATCTACACTGCGGTCTGTATAAACATGGAAATACCTACACTGGTATCTGTATAAACATAGAAATATCAACACAATGATCTGTATAAACATGGAAATATCTACACCGCTATCTGTATAAACATGGAAATATCTGCACCGCTATCTCTATAAACATGGAAATATCTACAAAGACATCTGTATAAACATGGAAATACCTACACAGTCATGTGTAGGAACATTTAAATATCTACACTGCCATCTGTATAAACAAAGAAATATCTACAAAGCCCTCTGTATATATATGGAAGTATCTGCATAGGCATCTGTGTAAACATGGAAATATCTGCACCGCTATCTGTATAAACATGGAAATACCTACACCGCTGTCTCTATAAACACGGAAATATGTACACCGCTATGTGTATAAACATGGAAATATCTCCACTGCTCTCTGTATAAACATGGAAATATCTCCACCGTTATCTGTATAAACATGGAAATATCTACAGCGCCATCTCTAAAAACATTGAAATATCTACACTGCCATCTGTAAAAACATGGAAATAACTACACCGCCAACTGTATAAGCATGGAAATATCTACACCACCATCTGTATAAACATGGAAATACCTACAATACCATCTGTATACACATGGAAATATCTACACAGACATCTGTATAAATATGGAAATAACTACACGGCCATCTGTATAAACATGCAAATATCTACACTGCCATCTGTAGAAAGATGGAAATATCTACACCGCTATCTCTATAAATATGGAAATATCTACACCGCCATCTCTATAAACATGAAAATATCTACACTGCCATCTCCATAAAGATGGAGGTATCTACTCTGCCATGTGTATAAACACGGAAATATCTACACCACTATCTGTGAAAACATGGGAATATCTACACCGCTATCTGTTTAAACATGGAAATATCTACACGGCCATCTGTGTATAGATGGAAATATCAACACCGCCATCTGTAGAAACATGGAAATATCTACACCGCTATCTCTATAAACATGGAAATATCTGCACTGCCATCTGTAAAAACATGGAAATACGTATACAGTCATCTGTATAAACATGGAAATATCTACAATGCCATCTGTATACACATGGAAATATCTACACAGCCATCTGTATACACATGGAAATATCTACACAGCCATCTGTATAAACATGTAAATATCAACACCGCCATCTCTATAAACATGCAATTATCTACACTGCCATCTCCATAAACATGGAACTAACTACTCTGCCATCTGTATAAACATGGAAACATCTAAACCGCCATCTGTGTGAATAAGGAAATATCTACAATGACATCTGTACAAAAATATAAATATCTGCACCGCGAGCTGTATAAACATGGAAATATCTACATCGCTATCTGTATAAACGTGGAAATACCGACACCGCTGTCGGTATAAACATGGAAATATCTACAACGCCATCTATATAAACATGGAAAAATCTACACCGCTATGTCTATAAACATGGAAATACCTACACCGCTATCCCAATAAACATGGAAATATCTACACCGCTATCTGTATAAACATGGAAATATCTACACTGCTATCTGTATAAACATGGAAATATCTACACCGCGATCTGTATAAACATGGAAATATCTACAACACGATCTGTATAAACATGGAAATATCTTCACCACGATCTGTATAAACATGGAAATATCTACACCGCTATCTGTAAAAACATGGTAATATCTACACCACCATCTATATAAACATGGAAATATCTACACCACCATCTGTATAAACATGGAAATATCTACAATGCCATCTGTAGAAAGATGGAAATATCTACACCGCAATCTGTGTAAACATGGAAATATCTACACCGATATCTGTAAAAACATGGAAATATCTACACCGCTATCTCTATAAACATGGAAATATCTACACCGCGATCTGTATAAACATGGAAATATCTACACCGCGATCTGTATAAACATGGAAATATCTACACCGCTATCTGTATAAACATGGAAATATCTACACAGCTATCACTATAAACATGGAAAATCTACACCGCCATCTGTATAAACATGGAAATACCTACAAAGTCATCTGTATAAACATGGAAATATCTACACAGCCATCTGTATAAACATGGAAATATCTACACAACCATCTGTATATACATGGAAATATCTACACCGCTATCTGTATAAACATGGAAATAACTACACCGCTATTAGTATAAACAAGGAAATATCTACACCGTGATCTGTATAAACATGGAAATATCTACACCGCTATCTCTATAAACATGGAAATATCTACACCCCTATCTGTATAAGCATGGAAATATCCACACCGCTATCTCTATAAACATGGAAAAATCAACACCGCTATCTCTATGAACATGGAAATATCTACACCGAAATCTCTATAAACATGGAAATATCTACACCACGATCAGAATAAACACGGAAATATCTGCACCGCTATCTGTATAAACATGGAAATATCTCCACTGCTATCTCTATAAACATCAAAATATCTACTCCGCCATCTGTATAAACATGGAAATACTTACAAAGTTATCTGTATAAACATGGAAATAACTACACCGCCATCTGTGTAACCATGGAAATATCTAAACAGCCATGTGTATATACATGGAAATAACTACACCGCTATCTATATAAACATGGAAATAACTAAACCGCTATCTGTATAAACATGGAAATATCTACACCGCCATCTACATATCCATGGAAATATCTGCGCTGCCATCTGTATAAACATGGAAATATCTACACGGTCATCTGTGTATAGATGGAAATATCAACACCGTCATCTCTACAAACATGGAAATATCTGCACCGCTATTTGTATAAACATGAAAATATCTACACCGCTGTCTGTATAAACATGGAAATATCTACACCGCTATCTGTATAAACATGGAAATATCTACACCGCTATCTCTATAAACATGGAAATATCTACACCGTGATCTGTATAAACATGGAAATATTTACACCGCTATCTGTATAAGCATGGAAATTTCTAAACCGTTATCTGTATAAATATGGAAATAACTACACCGCTATCTCTATAAACATGGAAATATCTACACCACCATCTGTATAAACATGGAAATACCTATACAGTCATCTGTGTAAACATGGAAATATCTACACCACCATCTGTATAAACATGGAAATATCTTCAATGCCATCTGTATACACATGGAAATACCTACAGGGCAATCTGTGTATAGATGGAAACATCAACACCGCCATCTGTACAAACATGGAAATATCTACACTGCTATCTCAATAAACATGGAAATATCTACACTGCGGTCTGTATAAACATGGAAATACCTACACTGGTATCTGTATAAACATAGAAATATCAACACAATGATCTGTATAAACATGGAAATATCTACACCGCTATCTGTATAAACATGGAAATATCTGCAACGCTATCTCTATAAACATGGAAATATCTACAAAGACATCTGTATAAACATGGAAATACCTACACAGTCATGTGTAGGAACATTTAAATATCTACACTGCCATCTGTATAAACAAAGAAATATCTACAAAGCCCTCTGTATATATATGGAAGTATCTGCATAGGCATCTGTGTAAACATGGAAATATCTGCACCGCTATCTGTATAAACATGGAAATACCTACACCGCTGTCTCTATAAACACGGAAATATGTACACCGCTATGTGTATAAACATGGAAATATCTCCACTGCTCTCTGTATAAACATGGAAATATCTCCACCGTTATCTGTATAAACATGGAAATATCTACAGCGCCATCTCTAAAAACATTGAAATATCTACACTGCCATCTGTAAAAACATGGAAATAACTACACCGCCAACTGTATAAGCATGGAAATATCTACACCACCATCTGTATAAACATGGAAATACCTACAATACCATCTGTATACACATGGAAATATCTACACAGACATCTGTATAAATATGGAAATAACTACACGGCCATCTGTATAAACATGCAAATATCTACACTGCCATCTGTAGAAAGATGGAAATATCTACACCGCTATCTCTATAAATATGGAAATATCTACACCGCCATCTCTATAAACATGAAAATATCTACACTGCCATCTCCATAAAGATGGAGGTATCTACTCTGCCATGTGTATAAACACGGAAATATCTACACCACTATCTGTGAAAACATGGGAATATCTACACCGCTATCTGTTTAAACATGGAAATATCTACACGGCCATCTGTGTATAGATGGAAATATCAACACCGCCATCTGTAGAAACATGGAAATATCTACACCGCTATCTCTATAAACATGGAAATATCTGCACTGCCATCTGTAAAAACATGGAAATACGTATACAGTCATCTGTATAAACATGGAAATATCTACAATGCCATCTGTATACACATGGAAATATCTACACAGCCATCTGTATACACATGGAAATATCAACACTGCTATCTCTATAAACATGGAAATATCTACACCGCCATCTCTATAAACATGCAATTATCTACACTGCCATCTCCATAAACATGGAACTAACTACTCTGCCATCTGTATAAACATGGAAACATCTAAACCGCCATCTGTGTGAATAAGGAAATATCTACAATGACATCTGTACAAAAATATAAATATCTGCACCGCGAGCTGTATAAACATGGAAATATCTACATCGCTATCTGTATAAACGCGGAAATACCGACACCGCTGTCGGTATAAACATGGAAATATCTACAACGCCATCTATATAAACATGGAAATATCTACACCGCTATGTCTATAAACATGGAAATACCTACACCGCTATCCCAATAAACATGGAAATATCTACACCGCTATCTGTATAAACATGGAAATATCTACACTGCTATCTGTATAAACATGGAAATATCTACACCGCGATCTGTATAAACATGGAAATATCTACAACACGATCTGTATAAACATGGAAATATCTTCACCACGATCTGTATAAACATGGAAATATCTTCACCACGATCTGTATAAACATGGAAATATCTACACCACCATCTATATAAACATGGAAATATCTACACCACCATCTGTATAAACATGGAAATATCTACACCACCATCTGTATAAACATGGAAATATCTACAATGCCATCTGTAGAAAGATGGAAATATCTACACCGCAATCTGTGTAAACATGGAAATATCTACACCGATATCTGTAAAAACATGAAAATATCTTCACCGCTATCTCTATAAACATGGAAATATCTACACCGCGATCTGTATAAACATGGAAATATCTACACCGCGATCTGTATAAACATGGAAATATCTACACAGCTATCACTGTAAACATGGAAAATCTACACCGCCATCTGTATAAACATGGAAATACCTACAAAGTCATCTGTATAAACATGGAAATATCTACACAGCCATCTGTATAAACATGGAAATATCTACGCAACCATCTGTATATACATGGAAATATCTACACCGCTATCTGTATAAACATGGAAATAACTACACCGCTATTAGTATAAACAAGGAAATATCTACACCGTGATCTGTATAAACATGGAAATATCTACACCGCTATCTCTATAAACATGGAAATATCTACACCCCTATCTGTATAAGCATGGAAATATCCACACCGCTATCTCTATAAACATGGAAAAATCAACACCGCTATCTCTATGAACATGGAAATATCTACACCGAAATCTCTATAAACATGGATATATCTACACCACGATCAGAATAAACACGGAAATATCTGCACCGCTATCTGTATAAACATGGAAATATCTCCACTGCTATCTCTATAAACATCGAAATATCTACTCCGCCATCTGTATAAACATGGAAATACTTACAAAGTTATCTGTATAAACATGGAAATAACTACACCGCCATCTGTGTAACCATGGAAATATCTAAACAGCCATGTGTATATACATGGAAATAACTACACCGCTATCTATATAAACATGGAAATAACTACACCGCTATCTGTATAAACATGGAAATATCTACACCGCCATCTACATATCCATGGAAATATCTGCGCTGCCATCTGTATAAACATGGAAATATCTACACGGTCATCTGTGTATAGATGGAAATATCAACACCGTCATCTCTACAAACATGGAAATATCTGCACCGCTATTTGTATAAACATGAAAATATCTACACCGCTGTCTGTATAAACATGGAAATATCTACACCGCTATCTGTATAAACATGGAAATATCTACACCGCTATCTCTATAAACATGGAAATATCTACACCGTGATCTGTATAAACATGGAAATATTTACACCGCTATCTGTATAAGCATGGAAATTTCTAAACCGTTATCTGTATAAATATGGAAATAACTACACCGCTATCTCTATAAACATGGAAATATCTACACCACCATCTGTATAAACATGGAAATACCTATACAGTCATCTGTGTAAACATGGAAATATCTACACCACCATCTGTATAAACATGGAAATATCTTCAATGCCATCTGTATACACATGGAAATACCTACAGGGCAATCTGTGTATAGATGGAAACATCAACACCGCCATCTGTACAAACATGGAAATATCTACACTGCTATCTCAATAAACATGGAAATATCTACACTGCGGTCTGTATAAACATAGAAATACCTACACTGGTATCTGTATAAACATAGAAATATCAACACAATGATCTGTATAAACATGGAAATATCTACACCGCTATCTGTATAAACATGGAAATATCTGCACCGCTGTCTCTATAAACATGGAAATATCTACAAAGACATCTGTATAAACATGGAAATACCTACACAGTCATGTGTAGGAACATTTAAATATCTACACTGCCATCTGTATAAACAAAGAAATATCTACAAAGCCCTCTGTATATATATGGAAGTATCTGCATAGGCATCTGTGTAAACATGGAAATATCTGCACCGCTATCTGTATAAACATGGAAATACCTACACCGCTGTCTCTATAAACACGGAAATATGTACACCGCTATGTGTATAAACATGGAAATATCTCCACTGCTCTCTGTATAAACATGGAAATATCTCCACCGTTATCTGTATAAACATGGAAATATCTACAGCGCCATCTCTAAAAACATTGAAATATCTACACTGCCATCTGTAAAAACATGGAAATAACTACACCGCCAACTGTATAAGCATGGAAATATCTACACCACCATCTGTATAAACATGGAAATACCTACAATACCATCTGTATACACATGGAAATATCTACACAGACATCTGTATAAATATGGAAATAACTACACGGCCATCTGTATAAACATGCAAATATCTACACTGCCATCTGTAGAAAGATGGAAATATCTACACCGCTATCTCTATAAATATGGAAATATCTACACCGCCATCTCTATAAACATGAAAATATCTACACTGCCATCTCCATAAAGATGGAGGTATCTACTCTGCCATGTGTATAAACACGGAAATATCTACACCACTATCTGTGAAAACATGGGAATATCTACACCGCTATCTGTTTAAACATGGAAATATCTACACGGCCATCTGTGTATAGATGGAAATATCAACACCGCCATCTGTAGAAACATGGAAATATCTACACCGCTATCTCTATAAACATGGAAATATCTGCACTGCCATCTGTAAAAACATGGAAATACGTATACAGTCATCTGTATAAACATGGAAATATCTACAATGCCATCTGTATACACATGGAAATATCTACACAGCCATCTGTATACACATGGAAATATCAACACTGCTATCTCTATAAACATGGAAATATCTACACCGCCATCTCTATAAACATGCAATTATCTACACTGCCATCTCCATAAACATGGAACTAACTACTCTGCCATCTGTATAAACATGGAAACATCTAAACCGCCATCTGTGTGAATAAGGAAATATCTACAATGACATCTGTACAAAAATATAAATATCTGCACCGCGAGCTGTATAAACATGGAAATATCTACATCGCTATCTGTATAAACGTGGAAATACCGACACCGCTGTCGGTATAAACATGGAAATATCTACAACGCCATCTATATAAACATGGAAATATCTACACCGCTATGTCTATAAACATGGAAATACCTACACCGCTATCCCAATAAACATGGAAATATCTACACCGCTATCTGTATAAACATGGAAATATCTACACTGCTATCTGTATAAACATGGAAATATCTACACCGCGATCTGTATAAACATGGAAATATCTACAACACGATCTGTATAAACATGGAAATATCTTCACCACGATCTGTATAAACATGGAAATATCTTCACCACGATCTGTATAAACATGGAAATATCTACACCGCCATCTGTAAAAACATGGTAATATCTACACCACCATCTATATAAACATGGAAATATCTACACCACCATCTGTATAAACATGGAAATATCTACAATGCCATCTGTAGAAAGATGGAAATATCTACACCGCAATCTGTGTAAACATGGAAATATCTACACCGATATCTGTAAAAACATGGAAATATCTTCACCGCTATCTCTATAAACATGGAAATATCTACACCGCGATCTGTATAAACATGGAAATATCTACACCGCGATCTGTATAAACATGGAAATATCTACACCGCTATCTGTATAAACATGGAAATATCTACACAGCTATCACTATAAACATGGAAAATCTACACCGCCATCTGTATAAACATGGAAATACCTACAAAGTCATCTGTATAAACATGGAAATATCTACACAGCCATCTGTATAAACATGGAAATATCTACGCAACCATCTGTATATACATGGAAATATCTACACCGCTATCTGTATAAACATGGAAATAACTACACCGCTATTAGTATAAACAAGGAAATATCTACACCGTGATCTGTATAAACATGGAAATATCTACACCGCTATCTCTATAAACATGGAAATATCTACACCCCTATCTGTATAAGCATGGAAATATCCACACCGCTATCTCTATAAACATGGAAAAATCAACACCGCTATCTCTATGAACATGGAAATATCTACACCGAAATCTCTATAAACATGGAAATATCTACACCACGATCAGAATAAACACGGAAATATCTGCACCGCTATCTGTATAAACATGGAAATATCTCCACTGCTATCTCTATAAACATCGAAATATCTACTCCGCCATCTGTATAAACATGGAAATACTTACAAAGTTATCTGTATAAACATGGAAATAACTACACCGCCATCTGTGTAACCATGGAAATATCTAAACAGCCATGTGTATATACATGGAAATAACTACACCGCTATCTATATAAACATGGAAATAACTACACCGCTATCTGTATAAACATGGAAATATCTACACCGCCATCTACATATCCATGGAAATATCTGCGCTGCCATCTGTATAAACATGGAAATATCTACACGGTCATCTGTGTATAGATGGAAATATCAACACCGTCATCTCTACAAACATGGAAATATCTGCACCGCTATTTGTATAAACATGAAAATATCTACACCGCTGTCTGTATAAACATGGAAATATCTACACCGCTATCTGTATAAACATGGAAATATCTACACCGCTATCTCTATAAACATGGAAATATCTACACCGTGATCTGTATAAACATGGAAATATTTACACCGCTATCTGTATAAGCATGGAAATTTCTAAACCGTTATCTGTATAAATATGGAAATAACTACACCGCTATCTCTATAAACATGGAAATATCTACACCACCATCTGTATAAACATGGAAATACCTATACAGTCATCTGTGTAAACATGGAAATATCTACACCACCATCTGTATAAACATGGAAATATCTTCAATGCCATCTGTATACACATGGAAATACCTACAGGGCAATCTGTGTATAGATGGAAACATCAACACCGCCATCTGTACAAACATGGAAATATCTACACTGCTATCTCAATAAACATGGAAATATCTACACTGCGGTCTGTATAAACATGGAAATACCTACACTGGTATCTGTATAAACATAGAAATATCAACACAATGATCTGTATAAACATGGAAATATCTACACCGCTATCTGTATAAACATGGAAATATCTGCACCGCTGTCTCTATAAACATGGAAATATCTACAAAGACATCTGTATAAACATGGAAATACCTACACAGTCATGTGTAGGAACATTTAAATATCTACACTGCCATCTGTATAAACAAAGAAATATCTACAAAGCCCTCTGTATATATATGGAAGTATCTGCATAGGCATCTGTGTAAACATGGAAATATCTGCACCGCTATCTGTATAAACATGGAAATACCTACACCGCTGTCTCTATAAACACGGAAATATGTACACCGCTATGTGTATAAACATGGAAATATCTCCACTGCTCTCTGTATAAACATGGAAATATCTCCACCGTTATCTGTATAAACATGGAAATATCTACAGCGCCATCTCTAAAAACATTGAAATATCTACACTGCCATCTGTAAAAACATGGAAATAACTACACCGCCAACTGTATAAGCATGGAAATATCTACACCACCATCTGTATAAACATGGAAATACCTACAATACCATCTGTATACACATGGAAATATCTACACAGACATCTGTATAAATATGGAAATAACTACACGGCCATCTGTATAAACATGCAAATATCTACACTGCCATCTGTAGAAAGATGGAAATATCTACACCGCTATCTCTATAAATATGGAAATATCTACACCGCCATCTCTATAAACATGAAAATATCTACACTGCCATCTCCATAAAGATGGAGGTATCTACTCTGCCATGTGTATAAACACGGAAATATCTACACCACTATCTGTGAAAACATGGGAATATCTACACCGCTATCTGTTTAAACATGGAAATATCTACACGGCCATCTGTGTATAGATGGAAATATCAACACCGCCATCTGTAGAAACATGGAAATATCTACACCGCTATCTCTATAAACATGGAAATATCTGCACTGCCATCTGTAAAAACATGGAAATACGTATACAGTCATCTGTATAAACATGGAAATATCTACAATGCCATCTGTATACACATGGAAATATCTACACAGCCATCTGTATACACATGGAAATATCTACACAGCCATCTGTATAAACATGTAAATATCAACACCGCCATCTCTATAAACATGCAATTATCTACACTGCCATCTCCATAAACATGGAACTAACTACTCTGCCATCTGTATAAACATGGAAACATCTAAACCGCCATCTGTGTGAATAAGGAAATATCTACAATGACATCTGTACAAAAATATAAATATCTGCACCGCGAGCTGTATAAACATGGAAATATCTACATCGCTATCTGTATAAACGTGGAAATACCGACACCGCTGTCGGTATAAACATGGAAATATCTACAACGCCATCTATATAAACATGGAAATATCTACACCGCTATGTCTATAAACATGGAAATACCTACACCGCTATGCCAATAAACATGGAAATATCTACACCGCTATCTGTATAAACATGGAAATATCTACACTGCTATCTGTATAAACATGGAAATATCTACACCGCGATCTGTATAAACATGGAAATATCTACAACACGATCTGTATAAACATGGAAATATCTTCACCACGATCTGTATAAACATGGAAATATCTTCACCACGATCTGTATAAACATGGAAATATCTACACCGCTATCTGTAAAAACATGGTAATATCTACACCACCATCTATATAAACATGGAAATATCTACACCACCATCTGTATAAACATGGAAATATCTACAATGCCATCTGTAGAAAGATGGAAATATCTACACCGCAATCTGTGTAAACATGGAAATATCTACACCGATATCTGTAAAAACATGGAAATATCTTCACCGCTATCTCTATAAACATGGAAATATCTACACCGCGATCTGTATAAACATGGAAATATCTACACCGCGATCTGTATAAACATGGAAATATCTACACCGCTATCTGTATAAACATGGAAATATCTACACAGCTATCACTATAAACATGGAAAATCTACACCGCCATCTGTATAAACATGGAAATACCTACAAAGTCATCTGTATAAACATGGAAATATCTACACAGCCATCTGTATAAACATGGAAATATCTACGCAACCATCTGTATATACATGGAAATATCTACACCGCTATCTGTATAAACATGGAAATAACTACACCGCTATTAGTATAAACAAGGAAATATCTACACCGTGATCTGTATAAACATGGAAATATCTACACCGCTATCTCTATAAACATGGAAATATCTACACCCCTATCTGTATAAGCATGGAAATATCCACACCGCTATCTCTATAAACATGGAAAAATCAACACCGCTATCTCTATGAACATGGAAATATCTACACCGAAATCTCTATAAACATGGAAATATCTACACCACGATCAGAATAAACACGGAAATATCTGCACCGCTATCTGTATAAACATGGAAATATCTCCACTGCTATCTCTATAAACATCGAAATATCTACTCCGCCATCTGTATAAACATGGAAATACTTACAAAGTTATCTGTATAAACATGGAAATAACTACACCGCCATCTGTGTAACCATGGAAATATCTAAACAGCCATGTGTATATACATGGAAATAACTACACCGCTATCTATATAAACATGGAAATAACTACACCGCTATCTGTATAAACATGGAAATATCTACACCGCCATCTACATATCCATGGAAATATCTGCGCTGCCATCTGTATAAACATGGAAATATCTACACGGTCATCTGTGTATAGATGGAAATATCGACACCGTCATCTCTACAAACATGGAAATATCTGCACTGCTATTTGTATAAACATGAAAATATCTACACCGCTGTCTGTATAAACATGGAAATATCTACACCGCTATCTGTATAAACATGGAAATATCTACACCGCTATCTCTATAAACATGGAAATATCTACACCGTGATCTGTATAAACATGGAAATATTTACACCGCTATCTGTATAAGCATGGAAATTTCTAAACCGTTATCTGTATAAATATGGAAATAACTACACCGCTATCTCTATAAACATGGAAATATCTACACCACCATCTGTATAAACATGGAAATACCTATACAGTCATCTGTGTAAACATGGAAATATCTACACCACCATCTGTATAAACATGGAAATATCTTCAATGCCATCTGTATACACATGGAAATACCTACAGGGCAATCTGTGTATAGATGGAAACATCAACACCGCCATCTGTACAAACATGGAAATATCTACACTGCTATCTCAATAAACATGGAAATATCTACACTGCGGTCTGTATAAACATGGAAATACCTACACAGGTATCTGTATAAACATAGAAATATCAACACAATGATCTGTATAAACATGGAAATATCTACACCGCTATCTGTATAAACATGGAAATATCTGCACCGCTGTCTCTATAAACATGGAAATATCTACAAAGACATCTGTATAAACATGGAAATACCTACACAGTCATGTGTAGGAACATTTAAATATCTACACTGCCATCTGTATAAACAAAGAAATATCTACAAAGCCCTCTGTATATATATGGAAGTATCTGCATAGGCATCTGTGTAAACATGGAAATATCTGCACCGCTATCTGTATAAACATGGAAATACCTACACCGCTGTCTCTATAAACATGGAAATATGTACACCGCTATGTGTATAAACATGGAAATATCTCCACTGCTCTCTGTATAAACATGGAAATATCTCCACCGTTATCTGTATAAACATGGAAATATCTACAGCGCCATCTCTAAAAACATTGAAATATCTACACTGCCATCTGTAAAAACATGGAAATAACTACACCGCCAACTGTATAAGCATGGAAATATCTACACCACCATCTGTATAAACATGGAAATACCTACAATACCATCTGTATACACATGGAAATATCTACACAGACATCTGTATAAATATGGAAATAACTACACGGCCATCTGTATAAACATGCAAATATCTACACTGCCATCTGTAGAAAGATGGAAATATCTACACCGCTATCTCTATAAATATGGAGATATCTACACCGCCATCTCTATAAACATGAAAATATCTACACTGCCATCTCCATAAAGATGGAGGTATCTACTCTGCCATGTGTATAAACACGGAAATATCTACACCACTATCTGTGAAAACATGGGAATATCTACACCGCTATCTGTTTAAACATGGAAATATCTACACGGCCATCTGTGTATAGATGGAAATATCAACACCGCCATCTGTAGAAACATGGAAATATCTACACCGCTATCTCTATAAACATGGAAATATCTGCACTGCCATCTGTAAAAACATGGAAATACGTATACAGTCATCTGTATAAACATGGAAATATCTACAATGCCATCTGTATACACATGGAAATATCTACACAGCCATCTGTATACACATGGAAATATCTACAATGCCATCTGTATACACATGGAAATATCTACACAGCCATCTGTATACACATGGAAATATCTACACAGCCATCTGTATAAACATGTAAATATCAACACCGCCATCTCTATAAACATGCAATTATCTACACTGCCATCTCCATAAACATGGAACTAACTACTCTGCCATCTGTATAAACATGGAAACATCTAAACCGCCATCTGTGTGAATAAGGAAATATCTACAATGACATCTGTACAAAAATATAAATATCTGCACCGCGAGCTGTATAAACATGGAAATATCTACATCGCTATCTGTATAAACGTGGAAATACCGACACCGCTGTCGGTATAAACATGGAAATATCTACAACGCCATCTATATAAACATGGAAATATCTACACCGCTATGTCTATAAACATGGAAATACCTACACCGCTATCCCAATAAACATGGAAATATCTACACCGCTATCTGTATAAACATGGAAATATCTACACTGCTATCTGTATAAACATGGAAATATCTACACCGCGATCTGTATAAACATGGAAATATCTACAACACGATCTGTATAAACATGGAAATATCTTCACCACGATCTGTATAAACATGGAAATATCTACACCGCTATCTGTAAAAACATGGTAATATCTACACCACCATCTATATAAACATGGAAATATCTACACCACCATCTGTATAAACATGGAAATATCTACAATGCCATCTGTAGAAAGATGGAAATATCTACACCGCAATCTGTGTAAACATGGAAATATCTACACCGATATCTGTAAAAACATGGAAATATCTACACCGCTATCTCTATAAACATGGAAATATCTACACCGCGATCTGTATAAACATGGAAATATCTACACCGCGATCTGTATAAACATGGAAATATCTACACCGCTATCTGTATAAACATGGAAATATCTACACAGCTATCACTATAAACATGGAAAATCTACACCGCCATCTGTATAAACATGGAAATACCTACAAAGTCATCTGTATAAACATGGAAATATCTACACAGCCATCTGTATAAACATGGAAATATCTACACAACCATCTGTATATACATGGAAATATCTACACCGCTATCTGTATAAACATGGAAATAACTACACCGCTATTAGTATAAACAAGGAAATATCTACACCGTGATCTGTATAAACATGGAAATATCTACACCGCTATCTCTATAAACATGGAAATATCTACACCCCTATCTGTATAAGCATGGAAATATCCACACCGCTATCTCTATAAACATGGAAAAATCAACACCGCTATCTCTATGAACATGGAAATATCTACACCGAAATCTCTATAAACATGGAAATATCTACACCACGATCAGAATAAACACGGAAATATCTGCACCGCTATCTGTATAAACATGGAAATATCTCCACTGCTATCTCTATAAACATCGAAATATCTACTCCGCCATCTGTATAAACATGGAAATACTTACAAAGTTATCTGTATAAACATGGAAATAACTACACCGCCATCTGTGTAACCATGGAAATATCTAAACAGCCATGTGTATATACATGGAAATAACTACACCGCTATCTATATAAACATGGAAATAACTACACCGCTATCTGTATAAACATGGAAATATCTACACCGCCATCTACATATCCATGGAAATATCTGCGCTGCCATCTGTATAAACATGGAAATATCTACACGGTCATCTGTGTATAGATGGAAATATCAACACCGTCATCTCTACAAACATGGAAATATCTGCACCGCTATTTGTATAAACATGAAAATATCTACACCGCTGTCTGAATAAACATGGAAATATCTACACCGCTATCTGTATAAACATGGAAATATCTACACCGCTATCTCTATAAACATGGAAATATCTACACCGTGATCTGTATAAACATGGAAATATTTACACCGCTATCTGTATAAGCATGGAAATTTCTAAACAGTTATCTGTATAAATATGGAAATAACTACACCGCTATCTCTATAAACATGGAAATATCTACACCACCATCTGTATAAACATGGAAATATCTACAATGCCATCTGTAGAAAGATGGAAATATCTACACCGCAATCTGTGTAAACATGGAAATATCTACACCGATATCTGTAAAAACATGGAAATATCTACACCGCTATCTCTATAAACATGGAAATATCTACACCGCGATCTGTATAAACATGGAAATATCTACACCGCGATCTGTATAAACATGGAAATATCTACACCGCTATCTGTATAAACATGGAAATATCTACACAGCTATCACTATAAACAGGGAAAATCTACACCGCCATCTGTATAAACATGGAAATACCTACAAAGTCATCTGTATAAACATGGAAATATCTACACAGCCATCTGTATAAACATGGAAATATATACACAACCATCTGTATATACATGGAAATATCTACACCGCTATCTGTATAAACATGGAAATAACTACACCGCTATTAGTATAAACAAGGAAATATCTACACCGTGATCTGTATAAACATGGAAATATCTACACCGCTATCTCTATAAACATGGAAATATCTACACCCCTATCTGTATAAGCATGGAAATATCCACACCGCTATCTCTATAAACATGGAAAAATCAACACCGCTATCTCTATGAACATGGAAATATCTACACCGAAATCTCTATAAACATGGAAATATCTACACCACGATCAGAATAAACACGGAAATATCTGCACCGCTATCTGTATAAACATGGAAATATCTCCACTGCTATCTCTATAAACATCGAAATATCTACTCCGCCATCTGTATAAACATGGAAATACTTACAAAGTTATCTGTATAAACATGGAAATAACTACACCGCCATCTGTGTAACCATGGAAATATCTAAACAGCCATGTGTATATACATGGAAATAACTACACCGCTATCTATATAAACATGGAAATAACTACACCGCTATCTGTATAAACATGGAAATATCTACACCGCCATCTACATATCCATGGAAATATCTGCGCTGCCATCTGTATAAACATGGAAATATCTACACGGTCATCTGTGTATAGATGGAAATATCAACACCGTCATCTCTACAAACATGGAAATATCTGCACCGCTATTTGTATAAACATGAAAATATCTACACCGCTGTCTGTATAAACATGGAAATATCTACACCGCTATCTGTATAAACATGGAAATATCTACACCGCTATCTCTATAAACATGGAAATATCTACACCGTGATCTGTATAAACATGGAAATATTTACACCGCTATCTGTATAAGCATGGAAATTTCTAAATAGTTATCTGTATAAATATGGAAATAACTACACCGCTATCTCTATAAACATGGAAATATCTACACCACCATCTGTATAAACATGGAAATATCTACAATGCCATCTGTAGAAAGATGGAAATATCTACACCGCAATCTGTGTAAACATGGAAATATCTACACCGATATCTGTAAAAACATGGAAATATCTACACCGCTATCTCTATAAACATGGAAATATCTACACCGCGATCTGTATAAACTTGGAAATATCTACACCGCGATCTGTATAAACATGGAAATATCTACACCGCTATCTGTATAAACATGGAAATATCTACACAGCTATCACTATAAACATGGAAAATCTACACCGCCATCTGTATAAACATGGAAATACCTACAAAGTCATCTGTATAAACATGGAAATATCTACACAGCCATCTGTATAAACATGGAAATATCTACACAACCATCTGTATATACATGGAAATATCTACACCGCTATCTGTATAAACATGGAAATAACTACACCGCTATTAGTATAAACAAGGAAATATCTACACCGTGATCTGTATAAACATGGAAATATCTACACCGCTATCTCTATAAACATGGAAATATCTACACCCCTATCTGTATAAGCATGGAAATATCCACACCGCTATCTCTATAAACATGGAAAAATCAACACCGCTATCTCTATGAACATGGAAATATCTACACCGAAATCTCTATAAACATGGAAATATCTACACCACGATCAGAATAAACACGGAAATATCTGCACCGCTATCTGTATAAACATGGAAATATCTCCACTGCTATCTCTATAAACATCGAAATATCTACTCCGCCATCTGTATAAACATGGAAATACTTACAAAGTTATCTGTATAAACATGGAAATAACTACACCGCCATCTGTGTAACCATGGAAATATCTAAACAGCCATGTGTATATACATGGAAATAACTACACCGCTATCTATATAAACATGGAAATAACTACACCGCTATCTGTATAAACATGGAAATATCTACACCGCCATCTACATATCCATGGAAATATCTGCGCTGCCATCTGTATAAACATGGAAATATCTACACGGTCATCTGTGTATAGATGGAAATATCAACACCGTCATCTCTACAAACATGGAAATATCTGCACCGCTATTTGTATAAACATGAAAATATCTACACCGCTGTCTGTATAAACATGGAAATATCTACACCGCTATCTGTATAAACATGGAAATATCTACACCGCTATCTCTATAAACATGGAAATATCTACACCGTGATCTGTATAAACATGGAAATATTTACACCGCTATCTGTATAAGCATGGAAATTTCTAAACCGTTATCTGTATAAATATGGAAATAACTACACCGCTATCTCTATAAGCATGGAAATATCTACACCACCATCTGTATAAACATGGAAATACCTATACAGTCATCTGTGTAAACATGGAAATATCTACACCACCATCTGTATAAACATGGAAATATCTTCAATGCCATCTGTATACACATGGAAATACCTACAGGGCAATCTGTGTATAGATGGAAACATCAACACCGCCATCTGTACAAACATGGAAATATCTACACTGCTATCTCAATAAACATGGAAATATCTACACTGCGGTCTGTATAAACATGGAAATACCTACACTGGTATCTGTATAAACATAGAAATATCAACACAATGATCTGTATAAACATGGAAATATCTACACCGCTATCTGTATAAACATGGAAATATCTGCACCGCTATCTCTATAAACATGGAAATATCTACAAAGACATCTGTATAAACATGGAAATACCTACACAGTCATGTGTAGGAACATTTAAATATCTACACTGCCATCTGTATAAACAAAGAAATATCTACAAAGCCCTCTGTATATATATGGAAGTATCTGCATAGGCATCTGTGTAAACATGGAAATGTCTGCACCGCTATCTGTATAAACATGGAAATACCTACACCGCTGTCTCTATAAACATGGAAATATGTACACCGCTATGTGTATAAACATGGAAATATCTCCACTGCTCTCTGTATAAACATGGAAATATCTCCACCGTTATCTGTATAAACATGGAAATATCTACAGCGCCATCTCTAAAAACATTGAAATATCTACACTGCCATCTGTAAAAACATGGAAATAACTACACCGCCAACTGTATAAGCATGGAAATATCTACACCACCATCTGTATAAACATGGAAATACCTACAATACCATCTGTATACACATGGAAATATCTACACAGACATCTGTATAAATATGGAAATAACTACACGGCCATCTGTATAAACATGCAAATATCTACACTGCCATCTGTAGAAAGATGGAAATATCTACACCGCTATCTCTATAAATATGGAAATATCTACACCGCCATCTCTATAAACATGAAAATATCTACACTGCCATCTCCATAAAGATGGAGGTATCTACTCTGCCATGTGTATAAACACGGAAATATCTACACCACTATCTGTGAAAACATGGGAATATCTACACCGCTATCTGTTTAAACATGGAAATATCTACACAGCCATCTGTGTATAGATGGAAATATCAACACCGCCATCTGTAGAAACATGGAAATATCTACACCGCTATCTCTATAAACATGGAAATATCTGCACTGCCATCTGTAAAAACATGGAAATACGTATACAGTCATCTGTATAAACATGGAAATATCTACAATGCCATCTGTATACACATGGAAATATCTACACAGCCATCTGTATACACATGTAAATATCAACACTGCTATCTCTATAAACATGGAAATATCTACACCGCCATCTCTATAAACATGCAATTATCTACACTGCCATCTCCATAAACATGGAACTAACTACTCTGCCATCTGTATAAACATGGAAACATCTAAACCGCCATCTGTGTGAATAAGGAAATATCTACAATGACATCTGTACAAAAATATAAATATCTGCACCGCGAGCTGTATAAACATGGAAATATCTACATCACTATCTGTATAAACGTGGAAATACCGACACCGCTGTCGGTATAAACATGGAAATATCTACAACGCCATCTATATAAACATGGAAATATCTACACCGCTATGTCTATAAACATGGAAATACCTACACCGCTATCCCAATAAACATGGAAATATCAACACCGCTATCTGTATAAACATGGAAATATCTACACTGCTATCTGTATAAACATGGAAATATCTACACCGCGATCTGTATAAACATGGAAATATCTACAACACGATCTGTATAAACATGGAAATATCTTCACCACGATCTGTATAAACATGGAAATATCTACACCGCTATCTGTAAAAACATGGTAATATCTACACCACCATCTATATAAACATGGAAATATCTACACCACCATCTGTATAAACATGGAAATATCTACAATGCCATCTGTAGAAAGATGGAAATATCTACACCGCAATCTGTGTAAACATGGAAATATCTACACCGATATCTGTAAAAACATGGAAATATCTACACCGCTATCTCTATAAACATGGAAATATCTACACCGCGATCTGTATAAACATGGAAATATCTACACCGCTATCTGTATAAACATGGAAATATCTACACAGCTATCACTATAAACATGGAAAATCTACACCGCCATCTGTATAAACATGGAAATACCTACAAAGTCATCTGTATAAACATGGAAATATCTACACAGCCATCTGTATAAACATGGAAATATCTACACAACCATCTGTATATACATGGAAATATCTACACCGCTATCTGTATAAACATGGAAATAACTACACCGCTATTAGTATAAACAAGGAAATATCTACACCGTGATCTGTATAAACATGGAAATATCTACACCGCTATCTCTATAAACATGGAAATATCTACACCCCTATCTGTATAAGCATGGAAATATCCACACCGCTATCTCTATAAACATGGAAAAATCAACACCGCTATCTCTATGAACATGGAAATATCTACACCGAAATCTCTATAAACATGGAAATATCTACACCACGATCAGAATAAACACGGAAATATCTGCACTGCTATCTGTATAAACATGGAAATATCTCCACTGCTATCTCTATAAACATCGAAATATCTACTCCGCCATCTGTATAAACATGGAAATACTTACAAAGTTATCTGTATAAACATGGAAATAACTACACCGCCATCTGTGTAACCATGGAAGTATCTAAACAGCCATGTGTATATACATGGAAATAACTACACCGCTATCTATATAAACATGGAAATAACTACACCGCTATCTGTATAAACATGGAAATATCTACACCGCCATCTACATATCCATGGAAATATCTGCGCTGCCATCTGTATAAACATGGAAATATCTACACGGTCATCTGTGTATAGATGGAAATATCAACACCGTCATCTCTACAAACATGGAAATATCTGCACCGCTATTTGTATAAACATGAAAATATCTACACCGCTGTCTGTATAAACATGGAAATATCTACACCGCTATCTGTATAAACATGGAAATATCTACACCGCTATCTCTATAAACATGGAAATATCTACACCGTGATCTGTATAAACATGGAAATATTTACACCGCTATCTGTATAAGCATGGAAATTTCTAAACCGTTATCTGTATAAATATGGAAATAACTACACCGCTATCTCTATAAACATGGAAATATCTACACCACCATCTGTATAAACATGGAAATACCTATACAGTCATCTGTGTAAACATGGAAATATCTACACCACCATCTGTATAAACATGGAAATATCTTCAATGCCATCTGTATACACATGGAAATACCTACAGGGCAATCTGTGTATAGATGGAAACATCAACACCGCCATCTGTACAAACATGGAAATATCTACACTGCTATCTCAATAAACATGGAAATATCTACACTGCGGTCTGTATAAACATGGAAATACCTACACTGGTATCTGTATAAACATAGAAATATCAACACAATGATCTGTATAAACATGGAAATATCTACACCGCTATCTGTATAAACATGGAAATATCTGCACCGCTATCTCTATAAACATGGAAATATCTACAAAGACATCTGTATAAACATGGAAATACCTACACAGTCATGTGTAGGAACATTTAAATATCTACACTGCCATCTGTATAAACAAAGAAATATCTACAAAGCCCTCTGTATATATATGGAAGTATCTGCATAGGCATCTGTGTAAACATGGAAATATCTGCACCGCTATCTGTATAAACATGGAAATACCTACACCGCTGTCTCTATAAACATGGAAATATGTACACCGCTATGTGTATAAACATGGAAATATCTCCACTGCTCTCTGTATAAACATGGAAATATCTCCACCGTTATCTGTATAAACATGGAAATATCTACAGCGCCATCTCTAAAAACATTGAAATATCTACACTGCCATCTGTAAAAACATGGAAATAACTACACCGCCAACTGTATAAGCATGGAAATATCTACACCACCATCTGTATAAACATGGAAATACCTACAATACCATCTGTATACACATGGAAATATCTACACAGACATCTGTATAAATATGGAAATAACTACACGGCCATCTGTATAAACATGTAAATATCTACACTGCCATCTGTAGAAAGATGGAAATATCTACACCGCTATCTCTATAAATATGGAAATATCTACACCGCCATCTCTATAAACATGAAAATATCTACACTGCCATCTCCATAAAGATGGAGGTATCTACTCTGCCATGTGTATAAACACGGAAATATCTACACCACTATCTGTGAAAACATGGGAATATCTACACCGCTATCTGTTTAAACATGGAAATATCTACACGGCCATCTGTGTATAGATGGAAATATCAACACCGCCATCTGTAGAAACATGGAAATATCTACACCGCTATCTCTATAAACATGGAAATATCTGCACTGCCATCTGTAAAAACATGGAAATACGTATACAGTCATCTGTATAAACATGGAAATATCTACAATGCCATCTGTATACACATGGAAATATCTACACAGCCATCTGTATACACATGGAAATATCTACACAGCCATCTGTATAAACATGTAAATATCAACACCGCCATCTCTATAAACATGCAATTATCTACACTGCCATCTCCATAAACATGGAACTAACTACTCTGCCATCTGTATAAACATGGAAACATCTAAACCGCCATCTGTGTGAATAAGGAAATATCTACAATGACATCTGTACAAAAATATAAATATCTGCACCGCGAGCTGTATAAACATGGAAATATCTACATCGCTATCTGTATAAACGTGGAAATACCGACACCGCTGTCGGTATAAACATGGAAATATCTACAACGCCATCTATATAAACATGGAAATATCTACACCGCTATGTCTATAAACATGGAAATACCTACACCGCTATCCCAATAAACATGGAAATATCTACACCGCTATCTGTATAAACATGGAAATATCTACACTGCTATCTGTATAAACATGGAAATATCTACACCGCGATCTGTATAAACATGGAAATATCTACAACACGATCTGTATAAACATGGAAATATCTTCACCACGATCTGTATAAACATGGAAATATCTACACCGCTATCTGTAAAAACATGGTAATATCTACACCACCATCTATATAAACATGGAAATATCTACACCACCATCTGTATAAACATGGAAATATCTACAATGCCATCTGTAGAAAGATGGAAATATCTACACTGCAATCTGTGTAAACATGGAAATATCTACACCGATATCTGTAAAAACATGGAAATATCTACACCGCTATCTCTATAAACATGGAAATATCTACACCGCGATCTGTATAAACATGGAAATATCTACACCGCGATCTGTATAAACATGGAAATATCTACACCGCTATCTGTATAAACATGGAAATATCTACACAGCTATCACTATAAACATGGAAAATCTACACCGCCATCTGTATAAACATGGAAATACCTACAAAGTCATCTGTATAAACATGGAAATATCTACACAGCCTTCTGTATAAACATGGAAATATCTACACAACCATCTGTATATACATGGAAATATCTACACCGCTATCTGTATAAACATGGAAATAACTACACCGCTATTAGTATAAACAAGGAAATATCTACACCGTGATCTGTATAAACATGGAAATATCTACACCGCTATCTCTATAAACATGGAAATATCTACACCCCTATCTGTATAAGCATGGAAATATCCACACCGCTATCTCTATAAACATGGAAAAATCAACACCGCTATCTCTATGAACATGGAAATATCTACACCGAAATCTCTATAAACATGGAAATATCTACACCACGATCAGAATAAACACGGAAATATCTGCACCGCTATCTGTATAAACATGGAAATATCTCCACTGCTATCTCTATAAACATCGAAATATCTACTCCGCCATCTGTATAAACATGGAAATACTTACAAAGTTATCTGTATAAACATGGAAATAACTACACCGCCATCTGTGTAACCATGGAAATATCTAAACAGCCATGTGTATATACATGGAAATAACTACACCGCTATCTATATAAACATGGAAATAACTACACCGCTATCTGTATAAACATGGAAATATCTACACCGCCATCTACATATCCATGGAAATATCTGCGCTGCCATCTGTATAAACATGGAAATATCTACACGGTCATCTGTGTATAGATGGAAATATCAACACCGTCATCTCTACAAACATGGAAATATCTGCACCGCTATTTGTATAAACATGAAAATATCTACACCGCTGTCTGTATAAACATGGAAATATCTACACCGCTATCTGTATAAACATGGAAATATCTACACCGCTATCTCTATAAACATGGAAATATCTACACCGTGATCTGTATAAACATGGAAATATTTACACCGCTATCTGTATAAGCATGGAAATTTCTAAACCGTTATCTGTATAAATATGGAAATAACTACACCGCTATCTCTATAAACATGGAAATATCTACACCACCATCTGTATAAACATGGAAATACCTATACAGTCATCTGTGTAAACATGGAAATATCTACACCACCATCTGTATAAACATGGAAATATCTTCAATGCCATCTGTATACACATGGAAATACCTACAGGGCAATCTGTGTATAGATGGAAACATCAACACCGCCATCTGTACAAACATGGAAATATCTACACTGCTATCTCAATAAACATGGAAATATCTACACTGCGGTCTGTATAAACATGGAAATACCTACACTGGTATCTGTATAAACATAGAAATATCAACACAATGATCTGTATAAACATGGAAATATCTACACCGCTATCTGTATAAACATGGAAATATCTGCACCGCTATCTCTATAAACATGGAAATATCTACAAAGACATCTGTATAAACATGGAAATACCTACACAGTCATGTGTAGGAACATTTAAATATCTACACTGCCATCTGTATAAACAAAGAAATATCTACAAAGCCCTCTGTATATATATGGAAGTATCTTCATAGGCATCTGTGTAAACATGGAAATATCTGCACCACTATCTGTATAAACATGGAAATACCTACACCGCTGTCTCTATAAACATGGAAATATGTACACCGCTATGTGTATAAACATGGAAATATCTCCACTGCTCTCTGTATAAACATGGAAATATCTCCACCGTTATCTGTATAAACATGGAAATATCTACAGCGCCATCTCTAAAAACATTGAAATATCTACACTGCCATCTGTAAAAACATGGAAATAACTACACCGCCAACTGTATAAGCATGGAAATATCTACACCACCATCTGTATAAACATGGAAATACCTACAATACCATCTGTATACACATGGAAATATCTACACAGACATCTGTATAAATATGGAAATAACTACACGGCCATCTGTATAAACATGCAAATATCTACACTGCCATCTGTAGAAAGATGGAAATATCTACACCGCTATCTCTATAAATATGGAAATATCTACACCGCCATCTCTATAAACATGAAAATATCTACACTGCCATCTCCATAAAGATGGAGGTATCTACTCTGCCATGTGTATAAACACGGAAATATCTACACCACTATCTGTGAAAACATGGGAATATCTACACCGCTATCTGTTTAAACATGGAAATATCTACACGGCCATCTGTGTATAGATGGAAATATCAACACCGCCATCTGTAGAAACATGGAAATATCTACACCGCTATCTCTATAAACATGGAAATATCTGCACTGCCATCTGTAAAAACATGGAAATACGTATACAGTCATCTGTATAAACATGGAAATATCTACAATGCCATCTGTATACACATGGAAATATCTACACAGACATCTGTATACACATGGAAATATCAACACTGCTATCTCTATAAACATGGAAATATCTACACCGCCATCTCTATAAACATGCAATTATCTACACTGCCATCTCCATAAACATGGAACTAACTACTCTGCCATCTGTATAAACATGGAAACATCTAAACCGCCATCTGTGTGAATAAGGAAATATCTACAATGACATCTGTACAAAAATATAAATATCTGCACCGCGAGCTGTATAAACATGGAAATATCTACATCGCTATCTGTATAAACGTGGAAATACCGACACCGCTGTCGGTATAAACATGGAAATATCTACAACGCCATCTATATAAACATGGAAATATCTACACCGCTATGTCTATAAACATGGAAATACCTACACCGCTATCCCAATAAACATGGAAATATCTACACCGCTATCTGTATAAACATGGAAATATCTACACTGCTATCTGTATAAACATGGAAATATCTACACCGCGATCTGTATAAACATGGAAATATCTACAACACGATCTGTATAAACATGGAAATATCTTCACCACGATCTGTATAAACATGGAAATATCTACACCGCTATCTGTAAAAACATGGTAATATCTACACCACCATCTATATAAACATGGAAATATCTACACCACCATCTGTATAAACATGGAAATATCTACAATGCCATCTGTAGAAAGATGGAAATATCTACACCGCAATCTGTGTAAACATGGAAATATCTACACCGATATCTGTAAAAACATGGAAATATCTACACCGCTATCTCTATAAACATGGAAATATCTACACCGCGATCTGTATAAACATGGAAATATCTACACCGCGATCTGTATAAACATGGAAATATCTACACCGCTATCTGTATAAACATGGAAATATCTACACAGCTATCACTATAAACATGGAAAATCTACACCGCCATCTGTATAAACATGGAAATACCTACAAAGTCATCTGTATAAACATGGAAATATCTACACAACCATCTGTATATACATGGAAATATCTACACCGCTATCTGTATAAACATGGAAATAACTACACCGCTATTATTATAAACAAGGAAATATCTACACCGTGATCTGTATAAACATGGAAATATCTACACCGCTATCTCTATAAACATGGAAATATCTACACCCCTATCTGTATAAGCATGGAAATATCCACACCGCTATCTCTATAAACATGGAAAAATCAACACCGCTATCTCTATGAACATGGAAATATCTACACCGAAATCTCTATAAACATGGAAATATCTACACCACGATCAGAATAAACACGGAAATATCTGCACCGCTATCTGTATAAACATGGAAATATCTCCACTGCTATCTCTATAAACATCGAAATATCTACTCCGCCATCTGTATAAACATGGAAATACTTACAAAGTTATCTGTATAAACATGGAAATAACTACACCGCCATCTGTGTAACCATGGAAATATCTAAACAGCCATGTGTATATACATGGAAATAACTACACCGCTATCTATATAAACATGGAAATAACTACACCGCTATCTGTATAAACATGGAAATATCTACACCGCCATCTACATATCCATGGAAATATCTGCGCTGCCATCTGTATAAACATGGAAATATCTACACGGTCATCTGTGTATAGATGGAAATATCAACACCGTCATCTCTACAAACATGGAAATATCTGCACCGCTATTTGTATAAACATGAAAATATCTACACCGCTGTCTGTATAAACATGGAAATATCTACACCGCTATCTGTATAAACATGGAAATATCTACACCGCTATCTCTATAAACATGGAAATATCTACACCGTGATCTGTATAAACATGGAAATATTTCCACCGCTATCTGTATAAGCATGGAAATTTCTAAACCGTTATCTGTATAAATATGGAAATAACTACACCGCTATCTCTATAAACATGGAAATATCTACACCACCATCTGTATAAACATGGAAATACCTATACAGTCATCTGTGTAAACATGGAAATATCTACACCACCATCTGTATAAACATGGAAATATCTTCAATGCCATCTGTATACACATGGAAATACCTACAGGGCAATCTGTGTATAGATGGAAACATCAACACCGCCATCTGTACAAACATGGAAATATCTACACTGCTATCTCAATAAACATGGAAATATCTACACTGCGGTCTGTATAAACATGGAAATACCTACACTGGTATCTGTATAAACATAGAAATATCAACACAATGATCTGTATAAACATGGAAATATCTACACCGCTATCTGTATAAACATGGAAATATCTGCACCGCTATCTCTATAAACATGGAAATATCTACAAAGACATCTGTATAAACATGGAAATACCTACACAGTCATGTGTAGGAACATTTAAATATCTACACTGCCATCTGTATAAACAAAGAAATATCTACAAAGCCCTCTGTATATATATGGAAGTATCTGCATAGGCATCTGTGTAAACATGGAAATATCTGCACCGCTATCTGTATAAACATGGAAATACCTACACCGCTGTCTCTATAAACATGGAAATATGTACACCGCTATGTGTATAAACATGGAAATATCTCCACTGCTCTCTGTATAAACATGGAAATATCTCCACCGTTATCTGTATAAACATGGAAATATCTACAGCGCCATCTCTAAAAACATTGAAATATCTACACTGCCATCTGTAAAAACATGGAAATAACTACACCGCCAACTGTATAAGCATGGAAATATCTACACCACCATCTGTATAAACATGGAAATACCTACAATACCATCTGTATACACATGGAAATATCTACACAGACATCTGTATAAATATGGAAATAACTACACGGCCATCTGTATAAACATGCAAATATCTACACTGCCATCTGTAGAAAGATGGAAATATCTACACCGCTATCTCTATAAATATGGAAATATCTACACCGCCATCTCTATAAACATGAAAATATCTACACTGCCATCTCCATAAAGATGGAGGTATCTACTCTGCCATGTGTATAAACACGGAAATATCTACACCACTATCTGTGAAAACATGGGAATATCTACACCGCTATCTGTTTAAACATGGAAATATCTACACGGCCATCTGTGTATAGATGGAAATATCAACACCGCCATCTGTAGAAACATGGAAATATCTACACCGCTATCTCTATAAACATGGAAATATCTGCACTGCCATCTGTAAAAACATGGAAATACGTATACAGTCATCTGTATAAACATGGAAATATCTACAATGCCATCTGTATACACATGGAAATATCTACACAGCCATCTGTATACACATGGAAATATCTACACAGCCATCTGTATAAACATGGAAATATCAACACCGCCATCTCTATAAACATGCAATTATCTACACTGCCATCTCCATAAACATGGAACTAACTACTCTGCCATCTGTATAAACATGGAAACATCTAAACCGCCATCTGTGTGAATAAGGAAATATCTACAATGACATCTGTACAAAAATATAAATATCTGCACCGCGAGCTGTATAAACATGGAAATATCTACATCGCTATCTGTATAAACGTGGAAATACCGACACCGCTGTCGGTATAAACATGGAAATATCTACAACGCCATCTATATAAACATGGAAATATCTACACCGCTATGTCTATAAACATGGAAATACCTACACCGCTATCCCAATAAACATGGAAATATCTACACCGCTATCTGTATAAACATGGAAATATCTACACTGCTATCTGTATAAATATGGAAATATCTACACCGCGATCTGTATAAACATGGAAATATCTACAACACGATCTGTATAAACATGGAAATATCTTCACCACGATCTGTATAAACATGGAAATATCTACACCGCTATCTGTAAAAACATGGTAATATCTACACCACCATCTATATAAACATGGAAATATCTACACCACCATCTGTATAAACATGGAAATATCTACAATGCCATCTGTAGAAAGATGGAAATATCTACACCGCAATCTGTGTAAACATGGAAATATCTACACCGATATCTGTAAAAACATGGAAATATCTACACCGCTATCTCTATAAACATGGAAATATCTACACCGCGATCTGTATAAACATGGAAATATCTACACCGCGATCTGTATAAACATGGAAATATCTACACCGCTATCTGTATAAACATGGAAATATCTACACAGCTATCACTATAAACATGGAAAATCTACACCGCCATCTGTATAAACATGGAAATACCTACAAAGTCATCTGTATAAACATGGAAATATCTACACAGCCATCTGTATAAACATGGAAATACCTACACAACCATCTGTATATACATGGAAATATCTACACCGCTATCTGTATAAACATGGAAATAACTACACCGCTATTAGTATAAACAAGGAAATATCTACACCGTGATCTGTATAAACATGGAAATATCTACACCGCTATCTCTATAAACATGGAAATATCTACACCCCTATCTGTATAAGCATGGAAATATCCACACCGCTATCTCTATAAACATGGAAAAATCAACACCGCTATCTCTATGAACATGGAAATATCTACACCGAAATCTCTATAAACATGGAAATATCTACACCACGATCAGAATAAACACGGAAATATCTGCACCGCTATCTGTATAAACATGGAAATATCTCCACTGCTATCTCTATAAACATCGAAATATCTACTCCGCCATCTGTATAAACATGGAAATACTTACAAAGTTATCTGTATAAACATGGAAATAACTACACCGCCATCTGTGTAACCATGGAAATATCTAAACAGCCATGTGTATATACATGGAAATAACTACACCGCTATCTATATAAACATGGAAATAACTACACCGCTATCTGTATAAACATGGAAATATCTACACCGCCATCTACATATCCATGGAAATATCTGCGCTGCCATCTGTATAAACATGGAAATATCTACACGGTCATCTGTGTATAGATGGAAATATCAACACCGTCATCTCTACAAACATGGAAATATCTGCACCGCTATTTGTATAAACATGAAAATATCTACACCGCTGTCTGTATAAACATGGAAATATCTACACCGCTATCTGTATAAACATGGAAATATCTACACCGCTATCTCTATAAACATGGAAATATCTACACCGTGATCTGTATAAACATGGAAATATTTACACCGCTATCTGTATAAGCATGGAAATTTCTAAACCGTTATCTGTATAAATATGGAAATAACTACACCGCTATCTCTATAAACATGGAAATATCTACACCACCATCTGTATAAACATGGAAATACCTATACAGTCATCTGTGTAAACATGGAAATATCTACACCACCATCTGTATAAACATGGAAATATCTTCAATGCCATCTGTATACACATGGAAATACCTACAGGGCAATCTGTGTATAGATGGAAACATCAACACCGCCATCTGTACAAACATGGAAATATCTACACTGCTATCTCAATAAACATGGAAATATCTACACTGCGGTCTGTATAAACATGGAAATACCTACACTGGTATCTGTATAAACATAGAAATATCAACACAATGATCTGTATAAACATGGAAATATCTACACCGCTATCTGTATAAACATGGAAATATCTGCACCGCTATCTCTATAAACATGGAAATATCTACAAAGACATCTGTATAAACATGGAAATACCTACACAGTCATGTGTAGGAACATTTAAATATCTACACTGCCATCTGTATAAACAAAGAAATATCTACAAAGCCCTCTGTATATATATGGAAGTATCTGCATAGGCATCTGTGTAAACATGGAAATATCTGCACCGCTATCTGTATAAACATGGAAATACCTACACCGCTGTCTCTATAAACATGGAAATATGTACACCGCTATGTGTATAAACATGGAAATATCTCCACTGCTCTCTGTATAAACATGGAAATATCTCCACCGTTATCTGTATAAACATGGAAATATCTACAGCGCCATCTCTAAAAACATTGAAATATCTACACTGCCATCTGTAAAAACATGGAAATAACTACACCGCCAACTGTATAAGCATGGAAATATCTACACCACCATCTGTATAAACATGGAAATACCTACAATACCATCTGTATACACATGGAAATATCTACACAGACATCTGTATAAATATGGAAATAACTACACGGCCATCTGTATAAACATGCAAATATCTACACTGCCATCTGTAGAAAGATGGAAATATCTACACCGCTATCTCTATAAATATGGAAATATCTACACCGCCATCTCTATAAACATGAAAATATCTACACTGCCATCTCCATAAAGATGGAGGTATCTACTCTGCCATGTGTATAAACACGGAAATATCTACACCACTATCTGTGAAAACATGGGAATATCTACACCGCTATCTGTTTAAACATGGAAATATCTACACGGCCATCTGTGTATACATGGAAATATCAACACCGCCATCTGTAGAAACATGGAAATATCTACACCGCTATCTCTATAAACATGGAAATATCTGCACTGCCATCTGTAAAAACATGGAAATACGTATACAGTCATCTGTATAAACATGGAAATATCTACAATGCCATCTGTATACACATGGAAATATCTACACAGCCGTCTGTATAAACATGTAAATATCAACACTGCTATCTCTATAAACATGGAAATATCTACACCGCCATCTCTATAAACATGCAATTATCTACACTGCCATCCCCATAAACATGGAACTAACTACTCTGCCATCTGTATAAACATGGAAACATCTAAACCGCCATCTGTGTGAATAAGGAAATATCTACAATGACATCTGTACAAAAATATAAATATCTGCACCGCGAGCTGTATAAACATGGAAATATCTACATCGCTATCTGTATAAACGTGGAAATACCGACACCGCTGTCGGTATAAACATGGAAATATCTACAACGCCATCTATATAAACATGGAAATATCTACACCGCTATGTCTATAAACATGGAAATACCTACACCGCTATCCCAATAAACATGGAAATATCTACACCGCTATCTGTATAAACATGGAAATATCTACACTGCTATCTGTATAAACATGGAAATATCTACACCGCGATCTGTATGAACATGGAAATATCTACAACACGATCTGTATAAACATGGAAATATCTTCACCACGATCTGTATAAACATGGAAATACCTACACCGCTATCTGTAAAAACATGGTAATATCACCACCACCGTCTATATAAACATGGAAATATCTACACCACCATCTGTATAAACATGGAAATATCTACAATGCCATCTGTAGAAAGATGGAAATATCTACACCGCAATCTGTGTAAACATGGAAAAATCTACACCGATATCTGTAAAAACATGGAAATATCTACACCGCTATCTCTATAAACATGGAAATATCTACACCGCGATCTGTATAAACATGGAAATATCTACACCGCGATCTGTATAAACATGGAAATATCTACACCGCTATCTGTATAAACATGGAAATATCTACACAGCTATCACTATAAACATGGAAAATCTACACCGCCATCTGTATAAACATGGAAATACCTACAAAGTCATCTGTATAAACATGGAAATATCTACACAGCCATCTGTATAAACATGGAAATATCTACACAACCATCTGTATATACATGGAAATATCTACACCGCTATCTGTATAAACATGGAAATAACTACACCGCTATTAGTATAAACAAGGAAATATCTACACCGTGATCTGTATAAACATGGAAATATCTACACCGCTATCTCTATAAACATGGAAATATCTACACCCCTATCTGTATAAGCATGGAAATATCCACACCGCTATCTCTATAAACATGGAAAAATCAACACCGCTATCTCTATGAACATGGAAATATCTACACCGAAATCTCTATAAACATGGAAATATCTACACCACGATCAGAATAAACACGGAAATATCTGCACCGCTATCTGTATAAACATGGAAATATCTCCACTGCTATCTCTATAAACATCGAAATATCTACTCCGCCATCTGTATAAACATGGAAATACTTACAAAGTTATCTGTATAAACATGGAAATAACTACACCGCCATCTGTGTAACCATGGAAATATCTAAACAGCCATGTGTATATACATGGAAATAACTACACCGCTATCTATATAAACATGGAAATAACTACACCGCTATCTGTATAAACATGGAAATATCTACACCGCCATCTACATATCCATGGAAATATCTGCGCTGCCATCTGTATAAACATGGAAATATCTACACGGTCATCTGTGTATAGATGGAAATATCAACACCGTCATCTCTACAAACATGGAAATATCTGCACCGCTATTTGTATAAACATGAAAATATCTACACCGCTGTCTGTATAAACATGGAAATATCTACACCGCTATCTGTATAAACATGGAAATATCTACACCGCTATCTCTATAAACATGGAAATATCTACACCGTGATCTGTATAAACATGGAAATATTTACACCGCTATCTGTATAAGCATGGAAATTTCTAAACCGTTATCTGTATAAATATGGAAATAACTACACCGCTATCTCTATAAACATGGAAATATCTACACCACCATCTGTATAAACATGGAAATACCTATACAGTCATCTGTGTAAACATGGAAATATCTACACCACCATCTGTATAAACATGGAAATACCTTCAATGCCATCTGTATACACATGGAAATACCTACAGGGCAATCTGTGTATAGATGGAAACATCAACACCGCCATCTGTACAAACATGGAAATATCTACACTGCTATCTCAATAAACATGGAAATATCTACACTGTGGTCTGTATAAACATGGAAATACCTACACTGGTATCTGTATAAACATAGAAATATCAACACAATGATCTGTATAAACATGGAAATATCTACACCGCTATCTGTATAAACATGGAAATATCTGCACCGCTATCTCTATAAACATGGAAATATCTACAAAGACATCTGTATAAACATGGAAATACCTACACAGTCATGTGTAGGAACATTTAAATATCTACACTGCCATCTGTATAAACAAAGAAATATCTACAAAGCCCTCTGTATATATATGGAAGTATCTGCATAGGCATCCGTGTAAACATGGAAATATCTGCACCGCTATCTGTATAAACATGGAAATACCTACACCGCTGTCTCTATAAACATGGAAATATGTACACCGCTATGTGTATAAACATGGAAATATCTCCACTGCTCTCTGTATAAACATGGAAATATCTCCACCGTTATCTGTATAAACATGGAAATATCTACAGCGCCATCTCTAAAAACATTGAAATATCTACACTGCCATCTGTAAAAACATGGAAATAACTACACCGCCAACTGTATAAGCATGGAAATATCTACACCACCATCTGTATAAACATGGAAATACCTACAATACCATCTGTATACACATGGAAATATCTACACAGACATCTGTATAAATATGGAAATAACTACACGGCCATCTGTATAAACATGCAAATATCTACACTGCCATCTGTAGAAAGATGGAAATATCTACACCGCTATCTCTATAAATATGGAAATATCTACACCGCCATCTCTATAAACATGAAAATATCTACACTGCCATCTCCATAAAGATGGAGGTATCTACTCTGCCATGTGTATAAACACGGAAATATCTACACCACTATATGTGAAAACATGGGAATATCTACACCGCTATCTGTTTAAACATGGAAATATCTACACGGCCATCAGTGTATAGATGGAAATATCAACACCGCCATCTGTAGAAACATGGAAATATCTACACCGCTATCTCTATAAACATGGAAATATCTGCACTGCCATCTGTAAAAACATGGAAATACGTATACAGTCATCTGTATAAACATGGAAATATCTACAATGCCATCTGTATACACATGGAAATATCTACACAGCCATCTGTATAAACATGTAAATATCAACACTGCTATCTCTATAAACATGGAAATATCTACACCGCCATCTCTATAAACATGCAATTATCTACACTGCCATCACCATAAACATGGAACTAACAACTCTGCCATCTGTATAAACATGGAAACATCTAAACCGCCATCTGTGTGAATAAGGAAATATCTACAATGACATCTGTACAAAAATATAAATATCTGCACCGCGAGCTGTATAAACATGGAAATATCTACATCGCTATCTGTATAAACGTGGAAATACCGACACCGCTGTCGGTATAAACATGGAAATATCTACAACGCCATCTATATAAACATGGAAATATCTACACCGCTATGTCTATAAACATGGAAATACCTACACCGCTATCCCAATAAACATGGAAATATCTACACCGCTATCTGTATAAACATGGAAATATCTACACTGCTATCTGTATAAACATGGAAATATCTACACCGCGATCTGTATAAACATGGAAATATCTACAAAACGATCTGTATAAACATGGAAATATCTTCACCACGATCTGTATAAACATGGAAATATCTACACCGCTATCTGTAAAAACATGGTAATATCTACACCACCATCTATATAAACATGGAAATATCTACACCACCATCTGTATAAACATGGAAATATCTACAATGCCATCTGTAGAAAGATGGAAATATCTACACCGCAATATGTGTAAACATGGAAATATCTACACCGCTATCTGTAAAAACATGGTAATATCTACACCACCATCTATATAAACATGGAAATATCTACACCACCATCTGTATAAACATGGAAATATCTACAATGCCATCTGTAGAAAGATGGAAATATCTACACCGCAATCTGTGTAAACATGGAAATATCTACACCGATATCTGTAAAAACATGGAAATATCTACACCGCTATCTCTATAAACATGGAAATATCTACACCGCGATCTGTATAAACATGGAAATATCTACACCGCTATCTGTATAAACATGGAAATATCTACACCGCTATCTGTATAAACATGGAAATATCTACACAGCTATCACTATAAACATGGAAAATCTACACCGCCATCTGTATAAACATGGAAATACCTACAAAGTCATCTGTATAAACATGGAAATATCTACACAGCCATCTGTATAAACATGGAAATATCTACACAACCATCTGTATATACATGGAAATATCTACACCGCTATCTGTATAAACATGGAAATAACTACACCGCTATTAGTATAAACAAGGAAATATCTACACCGTGATCTGTATAAACATGGAAATATCTACACCGCTATCTCTATAAACATGGAAATATCTACACCCCTATCTGTATAAGCATGGAAATATCCACACCGCTATCTCTATAAACATGGAAAAATCAACACCGCTATCTCTATGAACATGGAAATATCTACACCGAAATCTCTATAAACATGGAAATATCTACACCACGATCAGAATAAACACGGAAATATCTGCACCGCTATCTGTATAAACATGGAAATATCTCCACTGCTATCTCTATAAACATCGAAATATCTACTCCGCCATCTGTATAAACATGGAAATACAAAGTTATCTGTATAAACATGGAAATAACTACACCGCCATCTGTGTAACCATGGAAATATCTAAACAGCCATGTGTATATACATGGAAATAACTACACCGCTATCTATATAAACATGGAAATAACTACACCGCTATCTGTATAAACATGGAAATATCTACACCGCCATCTACATATCCATGGAAATATCTGCGCTGCCATCTGTATAAACATGGAAATATCTACACGGTCATCTGTGTATAGATGGAAATATCAACACCGTCATCTCTACAAACATGGAAATATCTGCACCGCTATTTGTATAAACATGAAAATATCTACACCGCTGTCTGTATAAACATGGAAATATCTACAACGCTATCTGTATAAACATGGAAATATCTACACCGCTATCTCTATAAACATGGAAATATCTACACCGTGATCCGTATAAACATGGAAATATTTACACCGCTATCTGTATACGCATGGAAATTTCTAAACCGTTATCTGTATAAATATGGAAATAACTACACCGCTATCTCTATAAACATGGAAATATCTACACCACCATCTGTATAAACATGGAAATACCTATACAGTCATCTGTGTAAACATGGAAATATCTACACCACCATCTGTATAAACATGGAAATATCTTCAATGCCATCTGTATACACATGGAAATACCTACAGGGCAATCTGTGTATAGATGGAAACATCAACACCGCCATCTGTACAAACATGGAAATATCTACACTGCTATCTCAATAAACATGGAAATATCTACACTGCGGTCTGTATAAACATGGAAATACCTACACTGGTATCTGTATAAACATAGAAATATCAACACAATGATCTGTATAAACATGGAAATATCTACACCGCTATCTATATAAACATGGAAATATCTGCACCGCTATCTCTATAAACATGGAAATAACTACAAAGACATCTGTATAAACATGGAAATACCTACACAGTCATGTGTAGGAACATTTAAATATCTACACTGCCATCTGTATAAACAAAGAAATATCTACAAAGCCCTCTGTATATATATGGAAGTATCTGCATAGGCATCCGTGTAAACATGGAAATATCTGCACCGCTATCTGTATAAACATGGAAATACCTACACCGCTGTCTCTATAAACATGGAAATATGTACACTGCTATGTGTATAAACATGGAAATATCTCCACTGCTCTCTGTATAAACATGGAAATATCTCCACCGTTATCTGTATAAACATGGAAATATCTACAGCGCCATCTCTAAAAACATTGAAATATCTACACTGCCATCTGTAAAAACATGGAAATAACTACACCGCCAACTGTATAAGCATGGAAATATCTACACCACCATCTGTATAAACATGGAAATACCTACAATACCATCTGTATACACATGGAAATATCTACACAGACATCTGTATAAATATGGAAATAACTACACGGCCATCTGTATAAACATGCAAATATCTACACTGCCATCTGTAGAAAGATGGAAATATCTACACCGCTATCTCTATAAATATGGAAATATCTACACCGCCATCTCTATAAACATGAAAATATCTACACTGCCATCTCCATAAAGATGGAGGTATCTACTCTGCCATGTGTATAAACACGGAAATATCTACACCACTATCTGTGAAAACATGGGAATATCTACACCGCTATCTGTTTAAACATGGAAATATCTACACGGCCATCTGTGTATAGATGGAAATATCAACACCGCCATCTGTAGAAACATGGAAATATCTACACCGCTATCTCTATAAACATGGAAATATCTGCACTGCCATCTGTAAAAACATGGAAATACGTATACAGTCATCTGTATAAACATGGAAATATCTACAATGCCATCTGTATACACATGGAAATATCTACACAGCCGTCTGTATAAACATGTAAATATCAACACTGCTATCTCTATAAACATGGAAATATCTACACCGCCATCTCTATAAACATGCAATTATCTACACTGCCATCCCCATAAACATGGAACTAACTACTCTGCCATCTGTATAAACATGGAAACATCTAAACCGCCATCTGTGTGAATAAGGAAATATCTACAATGACATCTGTACAAAAATATAAATATCTGCACCGCGAGCTGTATAAACATGGAAATATCTACATCGCTATCTGTATAAACGTGGAAATACCGACACCGCTGTCGGTATAAACATGGAAATATCTACAACGCCATCTATATAAACATGGAAATATCTACACCGCTATGTCTATAAACATGGAAATACCTACACCGCTATCCCAATAAACATGGAAATATCTACACCGCTATCTGTATAAACATGGAAATATCTACACTGCTATCTGTATAAACATGGAAATATCTACACCGCGATCTGTATAAACATGGAAATATCTACAACACGATCTGTATAAACATGGAAATATCTTCACCACGATCTGTATAAACATGGAAATATCTACACCGCTATCTGTAAAAACATGGTAATATCTACACCACCATCTATATAAACATGGAAATATCTACACCACCATCTGTATAAACATGGAAATATCTACAATGCCATCTGTAGAAAGATGGAAATATCTACACCGCAATCTGTGTAAACATGGAAATATCTACACCGATATCTGTAAAAACATGGAAATATCTACACCGCTATCTCTATAAACATGGAAATATCTACACCGCGATCTGTATAAACATGGAAATATCTACACCGCGATCTGTATAAACATGGAAATATCTACACCGCTATCTGTATAAACATGGAAATATCTACACAGCTATCACTATAAACATGGAAAATCTACACCGCCATCTGTATAAACATGGAAATACCTACAAAGTCATCTGTATAAACATGGAAATATCTACACAGCCATCTGTATAAACATGGAAATATCTACACAACCATCTGTATATACATGGAAATATCTACACCGCTATCTGTATAAACATGGAAATAACTACACCGCTATTAGTATAAACAAGGAAATATCTACACCGTGATCTGTATAAACATGGAAATATCTACACCGCTATCTCTATAAACATGGAAATATCTACACCCCTATCTGTATAAGCATGGAAATATCCACACCGCTATCTCTATAAACATGGAAAAATCAACACCGCTATCTCTATGAACATGGAAATATCTACACCGAAATCTCTATAAACATGGAAATATCTACACCACGATCAGAATAAACACGGAAATATCTGCACCGCTATCTGTATAAACATGGAAATATCTCCACTGCTATCTCTATAAACATCGAAATATCTACTCCGCCATCTGTATAAACATGGAAATACTTACAAAGTTATCTGTATAAACATGGAAATAACTACACCGCCATCTGTGTAACCATGGAAATATCTAAACAGCCATGTGTATATACATGGAAATAACTACACCGCTATCTATATAAACATGGAAATAACTACACCGCTATCTGTATAAACATGGAAATATCTACACCGCCATCTACATATCCATGGAAATATCTGCGCTGCCATCTGTATAAACATGGAAATATCTACACGGTCATCTGTGTATAGATGGAAATATCAACACCGTCATCTCAACAAACATGGAAATATCTGCACCGCTATTTGTATAAACATGAAAATATCTACACCGCTGTCTGTATAAACATGGAAATATTTACACCGCTATCTGTATAAGCATGGAAATTTCTAAACCGTTATCTGTATAAATATGGAAATAACTACACCGCTATCTCTATAAACATGCAAATATCTACACCACCATCTGTATAAACATGGAAATACCTATACAGTCATCTGTGTAAACATGGAAATATCTACACCACCATCTGTATAAACATGGAAATATCTTCAATGCCATCTGTATACACATGGAAATACCTACAGGGCAATCTGTGTATAGATGGAAACATCAACACCGCCATCTGTACAAACATGGAAATATCTACACTGCTATCTCAATAAACATGGAAATATCTACACTGTGGTCTGTATAAATATGGAAATACCTACACTGGTATCTGTATAAACATAGAAATATCAACACAATGATCTGTATAAACATGGAAATATCTACACCGCTATCTGTATAAACATGGAAATATCTGCACCGCTATCTCTATAAACATGGAAATATCTACAAAGACATCTGTATAAACATGGAAATACCTACACAGTCATGTGTAGGAACATTTAAATATCTACACTGCCATCTGTATAAACAAAGAAATATCTACAAAGCCCTCTGTATATATATGGAAGTATCTGCATAGGCATCCGTGTAAACATGGAAATATCTGCACCGCTATCTGTATAAACATGGAAATACCTACACCGCTGTCTCTATAAACATGGAAATATGTACACCGCTATGTGTATAAACATGGAAATATCTCCACTGCTCTCTGTATAAACATGGAAATATCTCCACCGTTATCTGTATAAACATGGAAATATCTACAGCGCCATCTCTAAAAACATTGAAATATCTACACTGCCATCTGTAAAAACATGGAAATAACTACACCGCCAACTGTATAAGCATGGAAATATCTACACCACCATCTGTATAAACATGGAAATACCTACAATACCATCTGTATACACATGGAAATATCTACACAGACATCTGTATAAATATGGAAATAACTACACGGCCATCTGTATAAACATGCAAATATCTACACTGCCATCTGTAGAAAGATGGAAATATCTACACCGCTATCTCTATAAATATGGAAATATCTACACCGCCATCTCTATAAACATGAAAATATCTACACTGCCATCTCCATAAAGATGGAGGTATCTACTCTGCCATGTGTATAAACACGGAAATATCTACACCACTATCTGTGAAAACATGGGAATATCTACACCGCTATCTGTTTAAACATGGAAATATCTACACTGCCATCTGTGTATAGATGGAAATATCAACACCGCCATCTGTAGAAACATGGAAATATCTACACCGCTATCTCTATAAACATGGAAATATCTGCACTGCCATCTGTAAAAACATGGAAATACGTATACAGTCATCTGTATAAACATGGAAATATCTACAATGCCATCTGTATACACATGGAAATATCTACACAGCCGTCTGTATAAACATGTAAATATCAACACTGCTATCTCTATAAACATGGAAATATCTACACCGCCATCTCTATAAACATGCAATTATCTACACTGCCATCCCCATAAACATGGAACTAACTACTCTGCCATCTGTATAAACATGGAAACATCTAAACCGCCATCTGTGTGAATAAGGAAATATCTACAATGACATCTGTACAAAAATATAAATATCTGCACCGCGAGCTGTATAAACATGGAAATATCTACATCGCTATCTGTATAAACGTGGAAATACCGACACCGCTGTCGGTATAAACATGGAAATATCTACAACGCCATCTATATAAACATGGAAATATCTACACCGCTATGTCTATAAACATGGAAATACCTACACCGCTATCCCAATAAACATGGAAATATCTACACCGCTATCTGTATAAACATGGAAATATCTACACTGCTATCTGTATAAACATGGAAATATCTACACCGCGATCTGTATAAACATGGAAATATCTACAACACGATCTGTATAAACATGGAAATATCTTCACCACGATCTGTATAAACATGGAAATATCTACACCGCTATCTGTAAAAACATGGTAATATCTACACCACCATCTATATAAACATGGAAATATCTACACCACCATCTGTATAAACATGGAAATATCTACAATGCCATCTGTAGAAAGATGGAAATATCTACACCGCAATCTGTGTAAACATGGAAATATCTACACCGATATCTGTAAAAACATGGAAATATCTACACCGCTATCTCTATAAACATGGAAATATCTACACCGCGATCTGTATAAACATGGAAATATCTACACCGCGATCTGTATAAACATGGAAATATCTACACCGCTATCTGTATAAACATGGAAATATCTACACAGCTATCACTATAAACATGGAAAATCTACACCGCCATCTGTATAAACATGGAAATACCTACAAAGTCATCTGTATAAACATGGAAATATCTACACAGCCATCTGTATAAACATGGAAATATCTACACAACCATCTGTATATACATGGAAATATCTACACCGCTATCTGTATAAACATGGAAATAACTACACCGCTATTAGTATAAACAAGGAAATATCTACACCGTGATCTGTATAAACATGGAAATATCTACACCGCTATCTCTATAAACATGGAAATATCTACACCCCTATCTGTATAAGCATGGAAATATCCACACCGCTATCTCTATAAACATGGAAAAATCAACACCGCTATCTCTATGAACATGGAAATATCTACACCGAAATCTCTATAAACATGGAAATATCTACACCACGATCAGAATAAACACGGAAATATCTGCACCGCTATCTGTATAAACATGGAAATATCTCCACTGCTATCTCTATAAACATCGAAATATCTACTCCGCCATCTGTATAAACATGGAAATACTTACAAAGTTATCTGTATAAACATGGAAATAACTACACCGCCATCTGTGTAACCATGGAAATATCTAAACAGCCATGTGTATATACATGGAAATAACTACACCGCTATCTATATAAACATGGAAATAACTACACCGCTATCTGTATAAACATGGAAATATCTACACCGCCATCTACATATCCATGGAAATATCTGCGCTGCCATCTGTATAAACATGGAAATATCTACACGGTCATCTGTGTATAGATGGAAATATCAACACCGTCATCTCAACAAACATGGAAATATCTGCACCGCTATTTGTATAAACATGAAAATATCTACACCGCTGTCTGTATAAACATGGAAATATTTACACCGCTATCTGTATAAGCATGGAAATTTCTAAACCGTTATCTGTATAAATATGGAAATAACTACACCGCTATCTCTATAAACATGGAAATATCTACACCACCATCTGTATAAACATGGAAATACCTATACAGTCATCTGTGTAAACATGGAAATATCTACACCACCATCTGTATAAACATGGAAATATCTTCAATGCCATCTGTATACACATGGAAATACCTACAGGGCAATCTGTGTATAGATGGAAACATCAACACCGCCATCTGTACAAACATGGAAATATCTACACTGCTATCTCAATAAACATGGAAATATCTACACTGTGGTCTGTATAAACATGGAAATACCTACACTGGTATCTGTATAAACATAGAAATATCAACACAATGATCTGTATAAACATGGAAATATCTACACCGCTATCTGTATAAACATGGAAATATCTGCACCGCTATCTCTATAAACATGGAAATATCTACAAAGACATCTGTATAAACATGGAAATACCTACACAGTCATGTGTAGGAACATTTAAATATCTACACTGCCATCTGTATAAACAAAGAAATATCTACAAAGCCCTCTGTATATATATGGAAGTATCTGCATAGGCATCCGTGTAAACATGGAAATATCTGCACCGCTATCTGTATAAACATGGAAATACCTACACCGCTGTCTCTATAAACATGGAAATATGTACACCGCTATGTGTATAAACATGGAAATATCTCCACTGCTCTCTGTATAAACATGGAAATATCTCCACCGTTATCTGTATAAACATGGAAATATCTACAGCGCCATCTCTAAAAACATTGAAATATCTACACTGCCATCTGTAAAAACATGGAAATAACTACACCGCCAACTGTATAAGCATGGAAATATCTACACCACCATCTGTATAAACATGGAAATACCTACAATACCATCTGTATACACATGGAAATATCTACACAGACATCTGTATAAATATGGAAATAACTACACGGCCATCTGTATAAACATGCAAATATCTACACTGCCATCTGTAGAAAGATGGAAATATCTACACCGCTATCTCTATAAATATGGAAATATCTACACCGCCATCTCTATAAACATGAAAATATCTACACTGCCATCTCCATAAAGATGGAGGTATCTACTCTGCCATGTGTATAAACACGGAAATATCTACACCACTATCTGTGAAAACATGGGAATATCTACACCGCTATCTGTTTAAACATGGAAATATCTACACGGCCATCTGTGTATAGATGGAAATATCAACACCGCCATCTGTAGAAACATGGAAATATCTACACCGCTATCTCTATAAACATGGAAATATCTGCACTGCCATCTGTAAAAACATGGAAATACGTATACAGTCATCTGTATAAACATGGAAATATCTACAATGCCATCTGTATACACATGGAAATATCTACACAGCCATCTGTATAAACATGGAAATATCAACACTGCTATCTCTATAAACATGGAAATATCTACACCGCCATCTCTATAAACATGCAATTATCTACACTGCCATCTCCATAAACATGGAACTAACTACTCTGCCATCTGTATAAACATGGAAACATCTAAACCGCCATCTGTGTGAATAAGGAAATATCTACAATGACATCTGTACAAAAATATAAATATCTGCACCGCGAGCTGTATAAACATGGAAATATCTACATCGCTATCTGTATAAACGTGGAAATACCGACACCGCTGTCGGTATAAACATGGAAATATCTACAACGCCATCTATATAAACATGGAAATATCTACACCGCTATGTCTATAAACATGGAAATACCTACACCGCTATCCCAATAAACATGGAAATATCTACACCGCTATCTGTATAAACATGGAAATATCTACACTGCTATCTGTATAAACATGGAAATATCTACACCGCGATCTGTATAAACATGGAAATATCTACAACACGATCTGTATAAACATGGAAATATCTTCACCACGATCTGTATAAACATGGAAATATCTACACCGCTATCTGTAAAAACATGGTAATATCTACACCACCATCTATATAAACATGGAAATATCTACACCACCATCTGTATAAACATGGAAATATCTACAATGCCATCTGTAGAAAGATGGAAATATCTACACCGCAATCTGTGTAAACATGGAAATATCTACACCGATATCTGTAAAAACATGGTAATATCTACACCACCATCTATATAAACATGGAAATATCTACACCACCATCTGTATAAACATGGAAATATCTACAATGCCATCTGTAGAAAGATGGAAATATCTACACCGCAATCTGTGTAAACATGGAAATATCTACACCGATATCTGTAAAAACATGGAAATATCTACACCGCTATCTCTATAAACATGGAAATATCTACACCGCGATCTGTATAAACATGGAAATATCTACACCGCGATCTGTATAAACATGGAAATATCTACACCGCTATCTGTATAAACATGGAAATATCTACACAGCTATCACTATAAACATGGAAAATCTACACCGCCATCTGTATAAACATGGAAATACCTACAAAGTCATCTGTATAAACATGGAAATATCTACACAGCCATCTGTATAAACATGGAAATATCTACACAACCATCTGTATATACATGGAAATATCTACACCGCTATCTGTATAAACATGGAAATAACTACACCGCTATTAGTATAAACAAGGAAATATCTACACCGTGATCTGTATAAACATGGAAATATCTACACCGCTATCTCTATAAACATGGAAATATCTACACCCCTATCTGTATAAGCATGGAAATATCCACACCGCTATCTCTATAAACATGGAAAAATCAACACCGCTATCTCTATGAACATGGAAATATCTACACCGAAATCTCTATAAACATGGAAATATCTACACCACGATCAGAATAAACACGGAAATATCTGCACCGCTATCTGTATAAACATGGAAATATCTCCACTGCTATCTCTATAAACATCGAAATATCTACTCCGCCATCTGTATAAACATGGAAATACTTACAAAGTTATCTGTATAAACATGGAAATAACTACACCGCCATCTGTGTAACCATGGAAATATCTAAACAGCCATGTGTATATACATGGAAATAACTACACCGCTATCTATATAAACATGGAAATAACTACACCGCTATCTGTATAAACATGGAAATATCTACACCGCCATCTACATATCCATGGAAATATCTGCGCTGCCATCTGTATAAACATGGAAATATCTACACGGTCATCTGTGTATAGATGGAAATATCAACACCGTCATCTCTACAAACATGGAAATATCTGCACCGCTATTTGTATAAACATGAAAATATCTACACCGCTGTCTGTATAAACATGGAAATATCTACACCGCTATCTGTATAAACATGGAAATATCTACACCGCTATCTCTATAAACATGGAAATATCTACACCGTGATCCGTATAAACATGGAAATATTTACACCGCTATCTGTATAAGCATGGAAATTTCTAAACCGTTATCTGTATAAATATGGAAATAACTACACCGCTATCTCTATAAACATGGAAATATCTACACCACCATCTGTATAAACATGGAAATACCTATACAGTCATCTGTGTAAACATGGAAATATCTACACCACCATCTGTATAAACATGGAAATATCTTCAATGCCATCTGTATACACATGGAAATACCTACAGGGCAATCTGTGTATAGATGGAAACATCAACACCGCCATCTGTACAAACATGGAAATATCTACACTGCTATCTCAATAAACATGGAAATATCTACACTGCGGTCTGTATAAACATGGAAATACCTACACTGGTATCTGTATAAACATAGAAATATCAACACAATGATCTGTATAAACATGGAAATATCTACACCGCTATCTGTATAAACATGGAAATATCTGCACCGCTATCTCTATAAACATGGAAATATCTACAAAGACATCTGTATAAACATGGAAATACCTACACAGTCATGTGTAGGAACATTTAAATATCTACACTGCCATCTGTATAAACAAAGAAATATCTACAAAGCCCTCTGTATATATATGGAAGTATCTGCATAGGCATCCGTGTAAACATGGAAATATCTGCACCGCTATCTGTATAAACATGGAAATACCTACACCGCTGTCTCTATAAACATGGAAATATGTACACCGCTATGTGTATAAACATGGAAATATCTCCACTGCTCTCTGTATAAACATGGAAATATCTCCACCGTTATCTGTATAAACATGGAAATATCTACAGCGCCATCTCTAAAAACATTGAAATATCTACACTGCCATCTGTAAAAACATGGAAATAACTACACCGCCAACTGTATAAGCATGGAAATATCTACACCACCATCTGTATAAACATGGAAATACCTACAATACCATCTGTATACACATGGAAATATCTACACAGACATCTGTATAAATATGGAAATAACTACACGGCCATCTGTATAAACATGCAAATATCTACACTGCCATCTGTAGAAAGATGGAAATATCTACACCGCTATCTCTATAAATATGGAAATATCTACACCGCCATCTCTATAAACATGAAAATATCTACACTGCCATCTCCATAAAGATGGAGGTATCTACTCTGCCATGTGTATAAACACGGAAATATCTACACCACTATCTGTGAAAACATGGGAATATCTACACCGCTATCTGTTTAAACATGGAAATATCTACACGGCCATCTGTGTATAGATGGAAATATCAACACCGCCATCTGTAGAAACATGGAAATATCTACACCGCTATCTCTATAAACATGGAAATATCTGCACTGCCATCTGTAAAAACATGGAAATACGTATACAGTCATCTGTATAAACATGGAAATATCTACAATGCCATCTGTATACACATGGAAATATCTACACAGCCATCTGTATAAACATGGAAATATCAACACTGCTATCTCTATAAACATGGAAATATCTACACCGCCATCTCTATAAACATGCAATTATCTACACTGCCATCTCCATAAACATGGAACTAACTACTCTGCCATCTGTATAAACATGGAAACATCTAAACCGCCATCTGTGTGAATAAGGAAATATCTACAATGACATCTGTACAAAAATATAAATATCTGCACCGCGAGCTGTATAAACATGGAAATATCTACATCGCTATCTGTATAAACGTGGAAATACCGACACCGCTGTCGGTATAAACATGGAAATATCTACAACGCCATCTATATAAACATGGAAATATCTACACCGCTATGTCTATAAACATGGAAATACCTACACCGCTATCCCAATAAACATGGAAATATCTACACTGCTATCTGTATAAACATGGAAATATCTACACTGCTATCTGTATAAACATGGAAATATCTACACCGCGATCTGTATAAACATGGAAATATCTACAACACGATCTGTATAAACATGGAAATATCTTCACCACGATCTGTATAAACATGGAAATATCTACACCGCTATCTGTAAAAACATGGTAATATCTACACCACCATCTATATAAACATGGAAATATCTACACCACCATCTGTATAAACATGGAAATATCTACAATGCCATCTGTAGAAAGATGGAAATATCTACACCGCAATCTGTGTAAACATGGAAATATCTACACCGATATCTGTAAAAACATGGAAATATCTACACCGCTATCTCTATAAACATGGAAATATCTACACCGCGATCTGTATAAACATGGAAATATCTACACCGCGATCTGTATAAACATGGAAATATCTACACCGCTATCTGTATAAACATGGAAATATCTACACAGCTATCACTATAAACATGGAAAATCTACACCGCCATCTGTATAAACATGGAAATACCTACAAAGTCATCTGTATAAACATGGAAATATCTACACAGCCATCTGTATAAACATGGAAATATCTACACAACCATCTGTATATACATGGAAATATCTACACCGCTATCTGTATAAACATGGAAATAACTACACCGCTATTAGTATAAACAAGGAAATATCTACACCGTGATCTGTATAAACATGGAAATATCTACACCGCTATCTCTATAAACATGGAAATATCTACACCCCTATCTGTATAAGCATGGAAATATCCACACCGCTATCTCTATAAACATGGAAAAATCAACACCGCTATCTCTATGAACATGGAAATATCTACACCGAAATCTCTATAAACATGGAAATATCTACACCACGATCAGAATAAACACGGAAATATCTGCACCGCTATCTGTATAAACATGGAAATATCTCCACTGCTATCTCTATAAACATCGAAATATCTACTCCGCCATCTGTATAAACATGGAAATACTTACAAAGTTATCTGTATAAACATGGAAATAACTACACCGCCATCTGTGTAACCATGGAAATATCTAAACAGCCATGTGTATATACATGGAAATAACTACACCGCTATCTATATAAACATGGAAATAACTACACCGCTATCTGTATAAACATGGAAATATCTACACCGCCATCTACATATCCATGGAAATATCTGCGCTGCCATCTGTATAAACATGGAAATATCTACACGGTCATCTGTGTATAGATGGAAATATCAACACCGTCATCTCTACAAACATGGAAATATCTGCACCGCTATTTGTATAAACATGAAAATATCTACACCGCTGTCTGTATAAACATGGAAATATCTACACCGCTATCTGTATAAACATGGAAATATCTACACCGCTATCTCTATAAACATGGAAATATCTACACCGTGATCTGTATAAACATGGAAATATTTACACCGCTATCTGTATAAGCATGGAAATTTCTAAACCGTTATCTGTATAAATATGGAAATAACTACACCGCTATCTCTATAAACATGGAAATATCTACACCACCATCTGTATAAACATGGAAATACCTATACAGTCATCTGTGTAAACATGGAAATATCTACACCACCATCTGTATAAACATGGAAATATCTTCAATGCCATCTGTATACACATGGAAATACCTACAGGGCAATCTGTGTATAGATGGAAACATCAACACCGCCATCTGTACAAACATGGAAATATCTACACTGCTATCTCAATAAACATGGAAATATCTACACTGCGGTCTGTATAAACATGGAAATACCTACACTGGTATCTGTATAAACATAGAAATATCAACACAATGATCTGTATAAACATGGAAATATCTACACCGCTATCTGTATAAACATGGAAATATCTGCACCGCTATCTCTATAAACATGGAAATATCTACAAAGACATCTGTATAAACATGGAAATACCTACACAGTCATGTGTAGGAACATTTAAATATCTACACTGCCATCTGTATAAACAAAGAAATATCTACAAAGCCCTCTGTATATATATGGAAGTATCTGCATAGGCATCTGTGTAAACATGGAAATATCTGCACCGCTATCTGTATAAACATGGAAATACCTACACCGCTGTCTCTATAAACATGGAAATATGTACACCGCTATGTGTATAAACATGGAAATATCTCCACTGCTCTCTGTATAAACATGGAAATATCTCCACCGTTATCTGTATAAACATGGAAATATCTACAGCGCCATCTCTAAAAACATTGAAATATCTACACTGCCATCTGTAAAAACATGGAAATAACTACACCGCCAACTGTATAAGCATGGAAATATCTACACCACCATCTGTATAAACATGGAAATACCTACAATACCATCTGTATACACATGGAAATATCTACACAGACATCTGTATAAATATGGAAATAACTACACGGCCATCTGTATAAACATGCAAATATCTACACTGCCATCTGTAGAAAGATGGAAATATCTACACCGCTATCTCTATAAATATGGAAATATCTACACCGCCATCTCTATAAACATGAAAATATCTACACTGCCATCTCCATAAAGATGGAGGTATCTACTCTGCCATGTGTATAAACACGGAAATATCTACACCACTATCTGTGAAAACATGGGAATATCTACACCGCTATCTGTTTAAACATGGAAATATCTACACGGCCATCTGTGTATAGATGGAAATATCAACACCGCCATCTGTAGAAACATGGAAATATCTACACCGCTATCTCTATAAACATGGAAATATCTGCACTGCCATCTGTAAAAACATGGAAATACGTATACAGTCATCTGTATAAACATGGAAATATCTACAATGCCATCTGTATACACATGGAAATATCTACACAGCCATCTGTATAAACATGGAAATATCAACACTGCTATCTCTATAAACATGGAAATATCTACACCGCCATCTCTATAAACATGCAATTATCTACACTGCCATCTCCATAAACATGGAACTAACTACTCTGCCATCTGTATAAACATGGAAACATCTAAACCGCCATCTGTGTGAATAAGGAAATATCTACAATGACATCTGTACAAAAATATAAATATCTGCACCGCGAGCTGTATAAACATGGAAATATCTACATCGCTATCTGTATAAACGTGGAAATACCGACACCGCTGTCGGTATAAACATGGAAATATCTACAACGCCATCTATATAAACATGGAAATATCTACACCGCTATGTCTATAAACATGGAAATACCTACACCGCTATCCCAATAAACATGGAAATATCTACACCGCTATCTGTATAAACATGGAAATATCTACACTGCTATCTGTATAAACATGGAAATATCTACACCGCGATCTGTATAAACATGGAAATATCTACAACACGATCTGTATAAACATGGAAATATCTTCACCACGATCTGTATAAACATGGAAATATCTACACCGCTATCTGTAAAAACATGGTAATATCTACACCACCATCTATATAAACATGGAAATATCTACACCACCATCTGTATAAACATGGAAATATCTACAATGCCATCTGTAGAAAGATGGAAATATCTACACCGCAATCTGTGTAAACATGGAAATATCTACACCGATATCTGTAAAAACATGGAAATATCTACACCGCTATCTCTATAAACATGGAAATATCTACACCGCGATCTGTATAAACATGGAAATATCTACACCGCGATCTGTATAAACATGGAAATATCTACACCGCTATCTGTATAAACATGGAAATATCTACACAGCTATCACTATAAACATGGAAAATCTACACCGCCATCTGTATAAACATGGAAATACCTACAAAGTCATCTGTATAAACATGGAAATATCTACACAGCCATCTGTATAAACATGGAAATATCTACACAACCATCTGTATATACATGGAAATATCTACACCGCTATCTGTATAAACATGGAAATAACTACACCGCTATTAGTATAAACAAGGAAATATCTACACCGTGATCTGTATAAACATGGAAATATCTACACCGCTATCTCTATAAACATGGAAATATCTACACCCCTATCTGTATAAGCATGGAAATATCCACACCGCTATCTCTATAAACATGGAAAAATCAACACCGCTATCTCTATGAACATGGAAATATCTACACCGAAATCTCTATAAACATGGAAATATCTACACCACGATCAGAATAAACACGGAAATATCTGCACCGCTATCTGTATAAACATGGAAATATCTCCACTGCTATCTCTATAAACATCGAAATATCTACTCCGCCATCTGTATAAACATGGAAATACTTACAAAGTTATCTGTATAAACATGGAAATAACTACACCGCCATCTGTGTAACCATGGAAATATCTAAACAGCCATGTGTATATACATGGAAATAACTACACCGCTATCTATATAAACATGGAAATAACTACACCGCTATCTGTATAAACATGGAAATATCTACACCGCCATCTACATATCCATGGAAATATCTGCGCTGCCATCTGTATAAACATGGAAATATCTACACGGTCATCTGTGTATAGATGGAAATATCAACACCGTCATCTCAACAAACATGGAAATATCTGCACCGCTATTTGTATAAACATGAAAATATCTACACCGCTGTCTGTATAAACATGGAAATATTTACACCGCTATCTGTATAAGCATGGAAATTTCTAAACCGTTATCTGTATAAATATGGAAATAACTACACCGCTATCTCTATAAACATGGAAATATCTACACCACCATCTGTATAAACATGGAAATACCTATACAGTCATCTGTGTAAACATGGAAATATCTACACCACCATCTGTATAAACATGGAAATATCTTCAATGCCATCTGTATACACATGGAAATACCTACAGGGCAATCTGTGTATAGATGGAAACATCAACACCGCCATCTGTACAAACATGGAAATATCTACACTGCTATCTCAATAAACATGGAAATATCTACACTGTGGTCTGTATAAACATGGAAATACCTACACTGGTATCTGTATAAACATAGAAATATCAACACAATGATCTGTATAAACATGGAAATATCTACACCGCTATCTGTATAAACATGGAAATATCTGCACCGCTATCTCTATAAACATGGAAATATCTACAAAGACATCTGTATAAACATGGAAATACCTACACAGTCATGTGTAGGAACATTTAAATATCTACACTGCCATCTGTATAAACAAAGAAATATCTACAAAGCCCTCTGTATATATATGGAAGTATCTGCATAGGCATCCGTGTAAACATGGAAATATCTGCACCGCTATCTGTATAAACATGGAAATACCTACACCGCTGTCTCTATAAACATGGAAATATGTACACCGCTATGTGTATAAACATGGAAATATCTCCACTGCTCTCTGTATAAACATGGAAATATCTCCACCGTTATCTGTATAAACATGGAAATATCTACAGCGCCATCTCTAAAAACATTGAAATATCTACACTGCCATCTGTAAAAACATGGAAATAACTACACCGCCAACTGTATAAGCATGGAAATATCTACACCACCATCTGTATAAACATGGAAATACCTACAATACCATCTGTATACACATGGAAATATCTACACAGACATCTGTATAAATATGGAAATAACTACACGGCCATCTGTATAAACATGCAAATATCTACACTGCCATCTGTAGAAAGATGGAAATATCTACACCGCTATCTCTATAAATATGGAAATATCTACACCGCCATCTCTATAAACATGAAAATATCTACACTGCCATCTCCATAAAGATGGAGGTATCTACTCTGCCATGTGTATAAACACGGAAATATCTACACCACTATCTGTGAAAACATGGGAATATCTACACCGCTATCTGTTTAAACATGGAAATATCTACACGGCCATCTGTGTATAGATGGAAATATCAACACCGCCATCTGTAGAAACATGGAAATATCTACACCGCTATCTCTATAAACATGGAAATATCTGCACTGCCATCTGTAAAAACATGGAAATACGTATACAGTCATCTGTATAAACATGGAAATATCTACAATGCCATCTGTATACACATGGAAATATCTACACAGCCATCTGTATAAACATGGAAATATCAACACTGCTATCTCTATAAACATGGAAATATCTACACCGCCATCTCTATAAACATGCAATTATCTACACTGCCATCTCCATAAACATGGAACTAACTACTCTGCCATCTGTATAAACATGGAAACATCTAAACCGCCATCTGTGTGAATAAGGAAATATCTACAATGACATCTGTACAAAAATATAAATATCTGCACCGCGAGCTGTATAAACATGGAAATATCTACATCGCTATCTGTATAAACGTGGAAATACCGACACCGCTGTCGGTATAAACATGGAAATATCTACAACGCCATCTATATAAACATGGAAATATCTACACCGCTATGTCTATAAACATGGAAATACCTACACCGCTATCCCAATAAACATGGAAATATCTACACCGCTATCTGTATAAACATGGAAATATCTACACTGCTATCTGTATAAACATGGAAATATCTACACCGCGATCTGTATAAACATGGAAATATCTACAACACGATCTGTATAAACATGGAAATATCTTCACCACGATCTGTATAAACATGGAAATATCTACACCGCTATCTGTAAAAACATGGTAATATCTACACCACCATCTATATAAACATGGAAATATCTACACCACCATCTGTATAAACATGGAAATATCTACAATGCCATCTGTAGAAAGATGGAAATATCTACACCGCAATCTGTGTAAACATGGAAATATCTACACCGATATCTGTAAAAACATGGTAATATCTACACCACCATCTATATAAACATGGAAATATCTACACCACCATCTGTATAAACATGGAAATATCTACAATGCCATCTGTAGAAAGATGGAAATATCTACACCGCAATCTGTGTAAACATGGAAATATCTACACCGATATCTGTAAAAACATGGAAATATCTACACCGCTATCTCTATAAACATGGAAATATCTACACCGCGATCTGTATAAACATGGAAATATCTACACCGCGATCTGTATAAACATGGAAATATCTACACCGCTATCTGTATAAACATGGAAATATCTACACAGCTATCACTATAAACATGGAAAATCTACACCGCCATCTGTATAAACATGGAAATACCTACAAAGTCATCTGTATAAACATGGAAATATCTACACAGCCATCTGTATAAACATGGAAATATCTACACAACCATCTGTATATACATGGAAATATCTACACCGCTATCTGTATAAACATGGAAATAACTACACCGCTATTAGTATAAACAAGGAAATATCTACACCGTGATCTGTATAAACATGGAAATATCTACACCGCTATCTCTATAAACATGGAAATATCTACACCCCTATCTGTATAAGCATGGAAATATCCACACCGCTATCTCTATAAACATGGAAAAATCAACACCGCTATCTCTATGAACATGGAAATATCTACACCGAAATCTCTATAAACATGGAAATATCTACACCACGATCAGAATAAACACGGAAATATCTGCACCGCTATCTGTATAAACATGGAAATATCTCCACTGCTATCTCTATAAACATCGAAATATCTACTCCGCCATCTGTATAAACATGGAAATACTTACAAAGTTATCTGTATAAACATGGAAATAACTACACCGCCATCTGTGTAACCATGGAAATATCTAAACAGCCATGTGTATATACATGGAAATAACTACACCGCTATCTATATAAACATGGAAATAACTACACCGCTATCTGTATAAACATGGAAATATCTACACCGCCATCTACATATCCATGGAAATATCTGCGCTGCCATCTGTATAAACATGGAAATATCTACACGGTCATCTGTGTATAGATGGAAATATCAACACCGTCATCTCTACAAACATGGAAATATCTGCACCGCTATTTGTATAAACATGAAAATATCTACACCGCTGTCTGTATAAACATGGAAATATCTACACCGCTATCTGTATAAACATGGAAATATCTACACCGCTATCTCTATAAACATGGAAATATCTACACCGTGATCCGTATAAACATGGAAATATTTACACCGCTATCTGTATAAGCATGGAAATTTCTAAACCGTTATCTGTATAAATATGGAAATAACTACACCGCTATCTCTATAAACATGGAAATATCTACACCACCATCTGTATAAACATGGAAATACCTATACAGTCATCTGTGTAAACATGGAAATATCTACACCACCATCTGTATAAACATGGAAATATCTTCAATGCCATCTGTATACACATGGAAATACCTACAGGGCAATCTGTGTATAGATGGAAACATCAACACCGCCATCTGTACAAACATGGAAATATCTACACTGCTATCTCAATAAACATGGAAATATCTACACTGCGGTCTGTATAAACATGGAAATACCTACACTGGTATCTGTATAAACATAGAAATATCAACACAATGATCTGTATAAACATGGAAATATCTACACCGCTATCTGTATAAACATGGAAATATCTGCACCGCTATCTCTATAAACATGGAAATATCTACAAAGACATCTGTATAAACATGGAAATACCTACACAGTCATGTGTAGGAACATTTAAATATCTACACTGCCATCTGTATAAACAAAGAAATATCTACAAAGCCCTCTGTATATATATGGAAGTATCTGCATAGGCATCCGTGTAAACATGGAAATATCTGCACCGCTATCTGTATAAACATGGAAATACCTACACCGCTGTCTCTATAAACATGGAAATATGTACACCGCTATGTGTATAAACATGGAAATATCTCCACTGCTCTCTGTATAAACATGGAAATATCTCCACCGTTATCTGTATAAACATGGAAATATCTACAGCGCCATCTCTAAAAACATTGAAATATCTACACTGCCATCTGTAAAAACATGGAAATAACTACACCGCCAACTGTATAAGCATGGAAATATCTACACCACCATCTGTATAAACATGGAAATACCTACAATACCATCTGTATACACATGGAAATATCTACACAGACATCTGTATAAATATGGAAATAACTACACGGCCATCTGTATAAACATGCAAATATCTACACTGCCATCTGTAGAAAGATGGAAATATCTACACCGCTATCTCTATAAATATGGAAATATCTACACCGCCATCTCTATAAACATGAAAATATCTACACTGCCATCTCCATAAAGATGGAGGTATCTACTCTGCCATGTGTATAAACACGGAAATATCTACACCACTATCTGTGAAAACATGGGAATATCTACACCGCTATCTGTTTAAACATGGAAATATCTACACGGCCATCTGTGTATAGATGGAAATATCAACACCGCCATCTGTAGAAACATGGAAATATCTACACCGCTATCTCTATAAACATGGAAATATCTGCACTGCCATCTGTAAAAACATGGAAATACGTATACAGTCATCTGTATAAACATGGAAATATCTACAATGCCATCTGTATACACATGGAAATATCTACACAGCCATCTGTATAAACATGGAAATATCAACACTGCTATCTCTATAAACATGGAAATATCTACACCGCCATCTCTATAAACATGCAATTATCTACACTGCCATCTCCATAAACATGGAACTAACTACTCTGCCATCTGTATAAACATGGAAACATCTAAACCGCCATCTGTGTGAATAAGGAAATATCTACAATGACATCTGTACAAAAATATAAATATCTGCACCGCGAGCTGTATAAACATGGAAATATCTACATCGCTATCTGTATAAACGTGGAAATACCGACACCGCTGTCGGTATAAACATGGAAATATCTACAACGCCATCTATATAAACATGGAAATATCTACACCGCTATGTCTATAAACATGGAAATACCTACACCGCTATCCCAATAAACATGGAAATATCTACACTGCTATCTGTATAAACATGGAAATATCTACACTGCTATCTGTATAAACATGGAAATATCTACACCGCGATCTGTATAAACATGGAAATATCTACAACACGATCTGTATAAACATGGAAATATCTTCACCACGATCTGTATAAACATGGAAATATCTACACCGCTATCTGTAAAAACATGGTAATATCTACACCACCATCTATATAAACATGGAAATATCTACACCACCATCTGTATAAACATGGAAATATCTACAATGCCATCTGTAGAAAGATGGAAATATCTACACCGCAATCTGTGTAAACATGGAAATATCTACACCGATATCTGTAAAAACATGGAAATATCTACACCGCTATCTCTATAAACATGGAAATATCTACACCGCGATCTGTATAAACATGGAAATATCTACACCGCGATCTGTATAAACATGGAAATATCTACACCGCTATCTGTATAAACATGGAAATATCTACACAGCTATCACTATAAACATGGAAAATCTACACCGCCATCTGTATAAACATGGAAATACCTACAAAGTCATCTGTATAAACATGGAAATATCTACACAGCCATCTGTATAAACATGGAAATATCTACACAACCATCTGTATATACATGGAAATATCTACACCGCTATCTGTATAAACATGGAAATAACTACACCGCTATTAGTATAAACAAGGAAATATCTACACCGTGATCTGTATAAACATGGAAATATCTACACCGCTATCTCTATAAACATGGAAATATCTACACCCCTATCTGTATAAGCATGGAAATATCCACACCGCTATCTCTATAAACATGGAAAAATCAACACCGCTATCTCTATGAACATGGAAATATCTACACCGAAATCTCTATAAACATGGAAATATCTACACCACGATCAGAATAAACACGGAAATATCTGCACCGCTATCTGTATAAACATGGAAATATCTCCACTGCTATCTCTATAAACATCGAAATATCTACTCCGCCATCTGTATAAACATGGAAATACTTACAAAGTTATCTGTATAAACATGGAAATAACTACACCGCCATCTGTGTAACCATGGAAATATCTAAACAGCCATGTGTATATACATGGAAATAACTACACCGCTATCTATATAAACATGGAAATAACTACACCGCTATCTGTATAAACATGGAAATATCTACACCGCCATCTACATATCCATGGAAATATCTGCGCTGCCATCTGTATAAACATGGAAATATCTACACGGTCATCTGTGTATAGATGGAAATATCAACACCGTCATCTCTACAAACATGGAAATATCTGCACCGCTATTTGTATAAACATGAAAATATCTACACCGCTGTCTGTATAAACATGGAAATATCTACACCGCTATCTGTATAAACATGGAAATATCTACACCGCTATCTCTATAAACATGGAAATATCTACACCGTGATCTGTATAAACATGGAAATATTTACACCGCTATCTGTATAAGCATGGAAATTTCTAAACCGTTATCTGTATAAATATGGAAATAACTACACCGCTATCTCTATAAACATGGAAATATCTACACCACCATCTGTATAAACATGGAAATACCTATACAGTCATCTGTGTAAACATGGAAATATCTACACCACCATCTGTATAAACATGGAAATATCTTCAATGCCATCTGTATACACATGGAAATACCTACAGGGCAATCTGTGTATAGATGGAAACATCAACACCGCCATCTGTACAAACATGGAAATATCTACACTGCTATCTCAATAAACATGGAAATATCTACACTGCGGTCTGTATAAACATGGAAATACCTACACTGGTATCTGTATAAACATAGAAATATCAACACAATGATCTGTATAAACATGGAAATATCTACACCGCTATCTGTATAAACATGGAAATATCTGCACCGCTATCTCTATAAACATGGAAATATCTACAAAGACATCTGTATAAACATGGAAATACCTACACAGTCATGTGTAGGAACATTTAAATATCTACACTGCCATCTGTATAAACAAAGAAATATCTACAAAGCCCTCTGTATATATATGGAAGTATCTGCATAGGCATCTGTGTAAACATGGAAATATCTGCACCGCTATCTGTATAAACATGGAAATACCTACACCGCTGTCTCTATAAACATGGAAATATGTACACCGCTATGTGTATAAACATGGAAATATCTCCACTGCTCTCTGTATAAACATGGAAATATCTCCACCGTTATCTGTATAAACATGGAAATATCTACAGCGCCATCTCTAAAAACATTGAAATATCTACACTGCCATCTGTAAAAACATGGAAATAACTACACCGCCAACTGTATAAGCATGGAAATATCTACACCACCATCTGTATAAACATGGAAATACCTACAATACCATCTGTATACACATGGAAATATCTACACAGACATCTGTATAAATATGGAAATAACTACACGGCCATCTGTATAAACATGCAAATATCTACACTGCCATCTGTAGAAAGATGGAAATATCTACACCGCTATCTCTATAAATATGGAAATATCTACACCGCCATCTCTATAAACATGAAAATATCTACACTGCCATCTCCATAAAGATGGAGGTATCTACTCTGCCATGTGTATAAACACGGAAATATCTACACCACTATCTGTGAAAACATGGGAATATCTACACCGCTATCTGTTTAAACATGGAAATATCTACACGGCCATCTGTGTATAGATGGAAATATCAACACCGCCATCTGTAGAAACATGGAAATATCTACACCGCTATCTCTATAAACATGGAAATATCTGCACTGCCATCTGTAAAAACATGGAAATACGTATACAGTCATCTGTATAAACATGGAAATATCTACAATGCCATCTGTATACACATGGAAATATCTACACAGCCATCTGTATAAACATGGAAATATCAACACTGCTATCTCTATAAACATGGAAATATCTACACCGCCATCTCTATAAACATGCAATTATCTACACTGCCATCTCCATAAACATGGAACTAACTACTCTGCCATCTGTATAAACATGGAAACATCTAAACCGCCATCTGTGTGAATAAGGAAATATCTACAATGACATCTGTACAAAAATATAAATATCTGCACCGCGAGCTGTATAAACATGGAAATATCTACATCGCTATCTGTATAAACGTGGAAATACCGACACCGCTGTCGGTATAAACATGGAAATATCTACAACGCCATCTATATAAACATGGAAATATCTACACCGCTATGTCTATAAACATGGAAATACCTACACCGCTATCCCAATAAACATGGAAATATCTACACCGCTATCTGTATAAACATGGAAATATCTACACTGCTATCTGTATAAACATGGAAATATCTACACCGCGATCTGTATAAACATGGAAATATCTACAACACGATCTGTATAAACATGGAAATATCTTCACCACGATCTGTATAAACATGGAAATATCTACACCGCTATCTGTAAAAACATGGTAATATCTACACCACCATCTATATAAACATGGAAATATCTACACCACCATCTGTATAAACATGGAAATATCTACAATGCCATCTGTAGAAAGATGGAAATATCTACACCGCAATCTGTGTAAACATGGAAATATCTACACCGATATCTGTAAAAACATGGAAATATCTACACCGCTATCTCTATAAACATGGAAATATCTACACCGTGATCTGTATAAACATGGAAATATCTACACCGCGATCTGTATAAACATGGAAATATCTACACCGCTATCTGTATAAACATGGAAATATCTACACAGCTATCACTATAAACATGGAAAATCTACACCGCCATCTGTATAAACATGGAAATACCTACAAAGTCATCTGTATAAACATGGAAATATCTACACAGCCATCTGTATAAACATGGAAATATCTACACAACCATCTGTATATACATGGAAATATCTACACCGCTATCTGTATAAACATGGAAATAACTACACCGCTATTAGTATAAACAAGGAAATATCTACACCGTGATCTGTATAAACATGGAAATATCTACACCGCTATCTCTATAAACATGGAAATATCTACACCCCTATCTGTATAAGCATGGAAATATCCACACCGCTATCTCTATAAACATGGAAAAATCAACACCGCTATCTCTATGAACATGGAAATATCTACACCGAAATCTCTATAAACATGGAAATATCTACACCACGATCAGAATAAACACGGAAATATCTGCACCGCTATCTGTATAAACATGGAAATATCTCCACTGCTATCTCTATAAACATCGAAATATCTACTCCGCCATCTGTATAAACATGGAAATACTTACAAAGTTATCTGTATAAACATGGAAATAACTACACCGCCATCTGTGTAACCATGGAAATATCTAAACAGCCATGTGTATATACATGGAAATAACTACACCGCTATCTATATAAACATGGAAATAACTACACCGCTATCTGTATAAACATGGAAATATCTACACCGCCATCTACATATCCATGGAAATATCTGCGCTGCCATCTGTATAAACATGGAAATATCTACACGGTCATCTGTGTATAGATGGAAATATCAACACCGTCATCTCTACAAACATGGAAATATCTGCACCGCTATTTGTATAAACATGAAAATATCTACACCGCTGTCTGTATAAACATGGAAATATCTACACCGCTATCTGTATAAACATGGAAATATCTACACCGCTATCTCTATAAACATGGAAATATCTACACCGTGATCTGTATAAACATGGAAATATTTACACCGCTATCTGTATAAGCATGGAAATTTCTAAACCGTTATCTGTATAAATATGGAAATAACTACACCGCTATCTCTATAAACATGGAAATATCTACACCACCATCTGTATAAACATGGAAATACCTATACAGTCATCTGTGTAAACATGGAAATATCTACACCACCATCTGTATAAACATGGAAATATCTTCAATGCCATCTGTATACACATGGAAATACCTACAGGGCAATCTGTGTATAGATGGAAACATCAACACCGCCATCTGTACAAACATGGAAATATCTACACTGCTATCTCAATAAACATGGAAATATCTACACTGCGGTCTGTATAAACATGGAAATACCTACACTGGTATCTGTATAAACATAGAAATATCAACACAATGATCTGTATAAACATGGAAATATCTACACCGCTATCTGTATAAACATGGAAATATCTGCACCGCTATCTCTATAAACATGGAAATATCTACAAAGACATCTGTATAAACATGGAAATACCTACACAGTCATGTGTAGGAACATTTAAATATCTACACTGCCATCTGTATAAACAAAGAAATATCTACAAAGCCCTCTGTATATATATGGAAGTATCTGCATAGGCATCTGTGTAAACATGGAAATATCTGCACCGCTATCTGTATAAACATGGAAATACCTACACCGCTGTCTCTATAAACATGGAAATATGTACACCGCTATGTGTATAAACATGGAAATATCTCCACTGCTCTCTGTATAAACATGGAAATATCTCCACCGTTATCTGTATAAACATGGAAATATCTACAGCGCCATCTCTAAAAACATTGAAATATCTACACTGCCATCTGTAAAAACATGGAAATAACTACACCGCCAACTGTATAAGCATGGAAATATCTACACCACCATCTGTATAAACATGGAAATACCTACAATACCATCTGTATACACATGGAAATATCTACACAGACATCTGTATAAATATGGAAATAACTACACGGCCATCTGTATAAACATGCAAATATCTACACTGCCATCTGTAGAAAGATGGAAATATCTACACCGCTATCTCTATAAATATGGAAATATCTACACCGCCATCTCTATAAACATGAAAATATCTACACTGCCATCTCCATAAAGATGGAGGTATCTACTCTGCCATGTGTATAAACACGGAAATATCTACACCACTATCTGTGAAAACATGGGAATATCTACACCGCTATCTGTTTAAACATGGAAATATCTACACGGCCATCTGTGTATAGATGGAAATATCAACACCGCCATCTGTAGAAACATGGAAATATCTACACCGCTATCTCTATAAACATGGAAATATCTGCACTGCCATCTGTAAAAACATGGAAATACGTATACAGTCATCTGTATAAACATGGAAATATCTACAATGCCATCTGTATACACATGGAAATATCTACACAGCCATCTGTATAAACATGGAAATATCAACACTGCTATCTCTATAAACATGGAAATATCTACACCGCCATCTCTATAAACATGCAATTATCTACACTGCCATCTCCATAAACATGGAACTAACTACTCTGCCATCTGTATAAACATGGAAACATCTAAACCGCCATCTGTGTGAATAAGGAAATATCTACAATGACATCTGTACAAAAATATAAATATCTGCACCGCGAGCTGTATAAACATGGAAATATCTACATCGCTATCTGTATAAACGTGGAAATACCGACACCGCTGTCGGTATAAACATGGAAATATCTACAACGCCATCTATATAAACATGGAAATATCTACACCGCTATGTCTATAAACATGGAAATACCTACACCGCTATCCCAATAAACATGGAAATATCTACACCGCTATCTGTATAAACATGGAAATATCTACACTGCTATCTGTATAAACATGGAAATATCTACACCGCGATCTGTATAAACATGGAAATATCTACAACACGATCTGTATAAACATGGAAATATCTTCACCACGATCTGTATAAACATGGAAATATCTACACCGCTATCTGTAAAAACATGGTAATATCTACACCACCATCTATATAAACATGGAAATATCTACACCACCATCTGTATAAACATGGAAATATCTACAATGCCATCTGTAGAAAGATGGAAATATCTACACCGCAATCTGTGTAAACATGGAAATATCTACACCGATATCTGTAAAAACATGGAAATATCTACACCGCTATCTCTATAAACATGGAAATATCTACACCGTGATCTGTATAAACATGGAAATATCTACACCGCGATCTGTATAAACATGGAAATATCTACACCGCTATCTGTATAAACATGGAAATATCTACACAGCTATCACTATAAACATGGAAAATCTACACCGCCATCTGTATAAACATGGAAATACCTACAAAGTCATCTGTATAAACATGGAAATATCTACACAGCCATCTGTATAAACATGGAAATATCTACACAACCATCTGTATATACATGGAAATATCTACACCGCTATCTGTATAAACATGGAAATAACTACACCGCTATTAGTATAAACAAGGAAATATCTACACCGTGATCTGTATAAACATGGAAATATCTACACCGCTATCTCTATAAACATGGAAATATCTACACCCCTATCTGTATAAGCATGGAAATATCCACACCGCTATCTCTATAAACATGGAAAAATCAACACCGCTATCTCTATGAACATGGAAATATCTACACCGAAATCTCTATAAACATGGAAATATCTACACCACGATCAGAATAAACACGGAAATATCTGCACCGCTATCTGTATAAACATGGAAATATCTCCACTGCTATCTCTATAAACATCGAAATATCTACTCCGCCATCTGTATAAACATGGAAATACTTACAAAGTTATCTGTATAAACATGGAAATAACTACACCGCCATCTGTGTAACCATGGAAATATCTAAACAGCCATGTGTATATACATGGAAATAACTACACCGCTATCTATATAAACATGGAAATAACTACACCGCTATCTGTATAAACATGGAAATATCTACACCGCCATCTACATATCCATGGAAATATCTGCGCTGCCATCTGTATAAACATGGAAATATCTACACGGTCATCTGTGTATAGATGGAAATATCAACACCGTCATCTCTACAAACATGGAAATATCTGCACCGCTATTTGTATAAACATGAAAATATCTACACCGCTGTCTGTATAAACATGGAAATATCTACACCGCTATCTGTATAAACATGGAAATATCTACACCGCTATCTCTATAAACATGGAAATATCTACACCGTGATCTGTATAAACATGGAAATATTTACACCGCTATCTGTATAAGCATGGAAATTTCTAAACCGTTATCTGTATAAATATGGAAATAACTACACCGCTATCTCTATAAACATGGAAATATCTACACCACCATCTGTATAAACATGGAAATACCTATACAGTCATCTGTGTAAACATGGAAATATCTACACCACCATCTGTATAAACATGGAAATATCTTCAATGCCATCTGTATACACATGGAAATACCTACAGGGCAATCTGTGTATAGATGGAAACATCAACACCGCCATCTGTACAAACATGGAAATATCTACACTGCTATCTCAATAAACATGGAAATATCTACACTGCGGTCTGTATAAACATGGAAATACCTACACTGGTATCTGTATAAACATAGAAATATCAACACAATGATCTGTATAAACATGGAAATATCTACACCGCTATCTGTATAAACATGGAAATATCTGCACCGCTATCTCTATAAACATGGAAATATCTACAAAGACATCTGTATAAACATGGAAATACCTACACAGTCATGTGTAGGAACATTTAAATATCTACACTGCCATCTGTATAAACAAAGAAATATCTACAAAGCCCTCTGTATATATATGGAAGTATCTGCATAGGCATCTGTGTAAACATGGAAATATCTGCACCGCTATCTGTATAAACATGGAAATACCTACACCGCTGTCTCTATAAACATGGAAATATGTACACCGCTATGTGTATAAACATGGAAATATCTCCACTGCTCTCTGTATAAACATGGAAATATCTCCACCGTTATCTGTATAAACATGGAAATATCTACAGCGCCATCTCTAAAAACATTGAAATATCTACACTGCCATCTGTAAAAACATGGAAATAACTACACCGCCAACTGTATAAGCATGGAAATATCTACACCACCATCTGTATAAACATGGAAATACCTACAATACCATCTGTATACACATGGAAATATCTACACAGACATCTGTATAAATATGGAAATAACTACACGGCCATCTGTATAAACATGCAAATATCTACACTGCCATCTGTAGAAAGATGGAAATATCTACACCGCTATCTCTATAAATATGGAAATATCTACACCGCCATCTCTATAAACATGAAAATATCTACACTGCCATCTCCATAAAGATGGAGGTATCTACTCTGCCATGTGTATAAACACGGAAATATCTACACCACTATCTGTGAAAACATGGGAATATCTACACCGCTATCTGTTTAAACATGGAAATATCTACACGGCCATCTGTGTATAGATGGAAATATCAACACCGCCATCTGTAGAAACATGGAAATATCTACACCGCTATCTCTATAAACATGGAAATATCTGCACTGCCATCTGTAAAAACATGGAAATACGTATACAGTCATCTGTATAAACATGGAAATATCTACAATGCCATCTGTATACACATGGAAATATCTACACAGCCATCTGTATAAACATGTAAATATCAACACTGCTATCTCTATAAACATGGAAATATCTACACCGCCATCTCTATAAACATGCAATTATCTACACTGCCATCTCCATAAACATGGAACTAACTACTCTGCCATCTGTATAAACATGGAAACATCTAAACCGCCATCTGTGTGAATAAGGAAATATCTACAATGACATCTGTACAAAAATATAAATATCTGCACCGCGAGCTGTATAAACATGGAAATATCTACATCGCTATCTGTATAAACGTGGAAATACCGACACCGCTGTCGGTATAAACATGGAAATATCTACAACGCCATCTATATAAACATGGAAATATCTACACCGCTATGTCTATAAACATGGAAATACCTACACCGCTATCCCAATAAACATGGAAATATCTACACCGCTATCTGTATAAACATGGAAATATCTACACTGATATCTGTATAAACATGGAAATATCTACACCGCGATCTGTATAAACATGGAAATATCTACAACACGATCTGTATAAACATGGAAATATCTTCACCACGATCTGTATAAACATGGAAATATCTACACCGCTATCTGTAAAAACATGGTAATATCTACACCACCATCTATATAAACATGGAAATATCTACACCACCATCTGTATAAACATGGAAATATCTACAATGCCATCTGTAGAAAGATGGAAATATCTACACCGCAATCTGTGTAAACATGGAAATATCTACACCGATATCTGTAAAAACATGGAAATATCTTCACCGCTATCTCTATAAACATGGAAATATCTACACCGCGATCTGTATAAACATGGAAATATCTACACCGCGATCTGTATAAACATGGAAATATCTACACCGCTATCTGTATAAACATGGAAATATCTACACAGCTATCACTATAAACATGGAAAATCTACACCGCCATCTGTATAAACATGGAAATATCTACAATGCCATCTGTAGAAAGATGGAAATATCTACACCGCAATCTGTGTAAACATGGAAATATCTACACCGGTATCTGTAAAAACATGGAAATATCTACACCGCTATCTCTATAAACATGGAAATATCTACACCGCGATCTGTATAAACATGGAAATATCTACACCGCGATCTGTATAAACATGGAAATATCTACACCGCTATCTGTATAAACATGGAAATATCTACACAGCTATCACTATAAACATGGAAAATCTACACCGCCATCTGTATAAACATGGAAATACCTACAAAGTCATCTGTATAAACATGGAAATATCTACACAGCCATCTGTATAAACATGGAAATATCTACACAGCCATCTGTATATACATGGAAATATCTACACCGCTATCTGTATAAACATGGAAATAACTACACCGCTATTAGTATAAACAAGGAAATATCTACACCGTGATCTGTATAAACATGGAAATATCTACACCGCTATCTCTATAAACATGGAAATATCTACACCCCTATCTGTATAAGCATGGAAATATCCACACCGCTATCTCTATAAACATGGAAAAATCAACACCGCTATCTCTATGAACATGGAAATATCTACACCGAAATCTCTATAAACATGGAAATATCTACACCACGATCAGAATAAACACGGAAATATCTGCACCGCTATCTTTATAAACATGGAAATATCTCCACTGCTATCTCTATAAACATCGAAATATCTACTCCGCCATCTGTATAAACATGGAAATACTTACAAAGTTATCTGTATAAACATGGAAATAACTACACCGCCATCTGTGTAACCATGGAAATATCTAAACAGCCATGTGTATATACATGGAAATAACTACACCGCTATCTATATAAACATGGAAATAACTACACCGCTATCTGTATAAACATGGAAATATCTACACCGCCATCTACATATCCATGGAAATATCTGCGCTGCCATCTGTATAAACATGGAAATATCTACACGGTCATCTGTGTATAGATGGAAATATCAACACCGTCATCTCTACAAACATGGAAATATCTGCACCGCTATTTGTATAAACATGAAAATATCTACACCGCTGTCTGTATAAACATGGAAATATCTACACCGCTATCTGTATAAACATGGAAATATCTACACCGCTATCTCTATAAACATGGAAATATCTACACCGTGATCTGTATAAACATGGAAATATTTACACCGCTATCTGTATAAGCATGGAAATTTCTAAACCGTTATCTGTATAAATATGGAAATAACTACACCGCTATCTCTATAAACATGGAAATATCTACACCACCATCTGTATAAACATGGAAATACCTATACAGTCATCTGTGTAAACATGGAAATATCTACACCACCATCTGTATAAACATGGAAATATCTTCAATGCCATCTGTATACACATGGAAATACCTACAGGGCAATCTGTGTATAGATGGAAACATCAACACCGCCATCTGTACAAACATGGAAATATCTACACTGCTATCTCAATAAACATGGAAATATCTACACTGCGGTCTGTATAAACATGGAAATACCTACACTGGTATCTGTATAAACATAGAAATATCAACACAATGATCTGTATAAACATGGAAATATCTACACCGCTATCTCTATAAACATGGAAATATCTACAAAGACATCTGTATAAACATGGAAATACCTACACAGTCATGTGTAGGAACATTTAAATATCTACACTGCCATCTGTATAAACAAAGAAATATCTACAAAGCCCTCTGTATATATATGGAAGTATCTGCATAGGCATCTGTGTAAACATGGAAATATCTGCACCGCTATCTGTATAAACATGGAAATACCTACACCGCTGTCTCTATAAACATGGAAATATGTACACCGCTATGTGTATAAACATGGAAATATCTCCACTGCTCTCTGTATAAACATGGAAATATCTCCACCGTTATCTGTATAAACATGGAAATATCTACAGCGCCATCTCTAAAAACATTGAAATATCTACACTGCCATCTGTAAAAACATGGAAATAACTACACCGCCAACTGTATAAGCATGGAAATATCTACACCACCATCTGTATAAACATGGAAATACCTACAATACCATCTGTATACACATGGAAATATCTACACAGACATCTGTATAAATATGGAAATAACTACACGGCCATCTGTATAAACATGCAAATATCTACACTGCCATCTGTAGAAAGATGGAAATATCTACACCGCTATCTCTATAAATATGGAAATATCTACACCGCCATCTCTATAAACATGAAAATATCTACACTGCCATCTCCATAAAGATGGAGGTATCTACTCTGCCATGTGTATAAACACGGAAATATCTACACCACTATCTGTGAAAACATGGGAATATCTACACCGCTATCTGTTTAAACATGGAAATATCTACACGGCCATCTGTGTATAGATGGAAATATCAACACCGCCATCTGTAGAAACATGGAAATATCTACACCGCTATCTCTATAAACATGGAAATATCTGCACTGCCATCTGTAAAAACATGGAAATACGTATACAGTCATCTGTATAAACATGGAAATATCTACAATGCCATCTGTATACACATGGAAATATCTACACAGCCATCTGTATAAACATGTAAATATCAACACTGCTATCTCTATAAACATGGAAATATCTACACCGCCATCTCTATAAACATGCAATTATCTACACTGCCATCTCCATAAACATGGAACTAACTACTCTGCCATCTGTATAAACATGGAAACATCTAAACCGCCATCTGTGTGAATAAGGAAATATCTACAATGACATCTGTACAAAAATATAAATATCTGCACCGCGAGCTGTATAAACATGGAAATATCTACATCGCTATCTGTATAAACGTGGAAATACCGACACCGCTGTCGGTATAAACATGGAAATATCTACAACGCCATCTATATAAACATGGAAATATCTACACCGCTATGTCTATAAACATGGAAATACCTACACCGCTATCCCAATAAACATGGAAATATCTACACCGCTATCTGTATAAACATGGAAATATCTACACTGCTATCTGTATAAACATGGAAATATCTACACCGCGATCTGTATAAACATGGAAATATCTACAACACGATCTGTATAAACATGGAAATATCTTCACCACGATCTGTATAAACATGGAAATATCTACACCGCTATCTGTAAAAACATGGTAATATCTACACCACCATCTATATAAACATGGAAATATCTACACCTCCATCTGTATAAACATGGAAATATCTACAATGCCATCTGTAGAAAGATGGAAATATCTACACCGCAATCTGTGTAAACATGGAAATATCTACACCGATATCTGTAAAAACATGGAAATATCTACACCGCTATCTCTATAAACATGGAAATATCTACACCGCGATCTGTATAAACATGGAAATATCTACACCGCGATCTGTATAAACATGGAAATATCTACACCGCTATCTGTATAAACATGGAAATATCTACACAGCTATCACTATAAACATGGAAAATCTACACCGCCATCTGTATAAACATGGAAATACCTACAAAGTCATCTGTATAAACATGGAAATATCTACACAGCCATCTGTATAAACATGGAAATATCTACACAACCATCTGTATATACATGGAAATATCTACACCGCTATCTGTATAAACATGGAAATAACTACACCGCTATTAGTATAAACAAGGAAATATCTACACCGTGATCTGTATAAACATGGAAATATCTACACCGCTATCTCTATAAACATGGAAATATCTACACCCCTATCTGTATAAGCATGGAAATATCCACACCGCTATCTCTATAAACATGGAAAAATCAACACCGCTATCTCTATGAACATGGAAATATCTACACCGAAATCTCTATAAACATGGAAATATCTACACCACGATCAGAATAAACACGGAAATATCTGCACCGCTATCTGTATAAACATGGAAATATCTCCACTGCTATCTCTATAAACATCGAAATATCTACTCCGCCATCTGTATAAACATGGAAATACTTACAAAGTTATCTGTATAAACATGGAAATAACTACACCGCCATCTGTGTAACCATGGAAATATCTAAACAGCCATGTGTATATACATGGAAATAACTACACCGCTATCTATATAAACATGGAAATAACTACACCGCTATCTGTATAAACATGGAAATATCTACACCGCCATCTACATATCCATGGAAATATCTGCGCTGCCATCTGTATAAACATGGAAATATCTACACAGTCATCTGTGTATAGATGGAAATATCAACACCGTCATCTCTACAAACATGGAAATATCTGCACCGCTATTTGTATAAACATGAAAATATCTACACCGCTGTCTGTATAAACATGGAAATATCTACACCGCTATCTGTATAAACATGGAAATATCTACACCGCTATCTCTATAAACATGGAAATATCTACACCGTGATCTGTATAAACATGGAAATATTTACACCGCTATCTGTATAAGCATGGAAATTTCTAAACCGTTATCTGTATAAATATGGAAATAACTACACCGCTATCTCTATAAACATGGAAATATCTACACCACCATCTGTATAAACATGGAAATACCTATACAGTCATCTGTGTAAACATGGAAATATCTACACCACCATCTGTATAAACATGGAAATATCTTCAATGCCATCTGTATACACATGGAAATACCTACAGGGCAATCTGTGTATAGATGGAAACATCAACACCGCCATCTGTACAAACATGGAAATATCTACACTGCTATCTCAATAAACATGGAAATATCTACACTGCGGTCTGTATAAACATGGAAATACCTACACTGGTATCTGTATAAACATAGAAATATCAACACAATGATCTGTATAAACATGGAAATATCTACACCGCTATCTGTATAAACATGGAAATATCTGCACCGCTATCTCTATAAACATGGAAATATCTACAAAGACATCTGTATAAACATGGAAATACCTACACAGTCATGTGTAGGAACATTTAAATATCTACACTGCCATCTGTATAAACAAAGAAATATCTACAAAGCCCTCTGTATATATATGGAAGTATCTGCATAGGCATCCGTGTAAACATGGAAATATCTGCACCGCTATCTGTATAAACATGGAAATACCTACACCGCTGTCTCTATAAACATGGAAATATGTACACCGCTATGTGTATAAACATGGAAATATCTCCACTGCTCTCTGTATAAACATGGAAATATCTCCACCGTTATCTGTATAAACATGGAAATATCTACAGCGCCATCTCTAAAAACATTGAAATATCTACACTGCCATCTGTAAAAACATGGAAATAACTACACCGCCAACTGTATAAGCATGGAAATATCTACACCACCATCTGTATAAACATGGAAATACCTACAATACCATCTGTATACACATGGAAATATCTACACAGACATCTGTATAAATATGGAAATAACTACACGGCCATCTGTATAAACATGCAAATATCTACACTGCCATCTGTAGAAAGATGGAAATATCTACACCGCTATCTCTATAAATATGGAAATATCTACACCGCCATCTCTATAAACATGAAAATATCTACACTGCCATCTCCATAAAGATGGAGGTATCTACTCTGCCATGTGTATAAACACGGAAATATCTACACCACTATCTGTGAAAACATGGGAATATCTACACCGCTATCTGTTTAAACATGGAAATATCTACACGGCCATCTGTGTATAGATGGAAATATCAACACCGCCATCTGTAGAAACATGGAAATATCTACACCGCTATCTCTATAAACATGGAAATATCTGCACTGCCATCTGTAAAAACATGGAAATACGTATACAGTCATCTGTATAAACATGGAAATATCTACAATGCCATCTGTATACACATGGAAATATCTACACAGCCATCTGTATAAACATGGAAATATCAACACTGCTATCTCTATAAACATGGAAATATCTACACCGCCATCTCTATAAACATGCAATTATCTACACTGCCATCTCCATAAACATGGAACTAACTACTCTGCCATCTGTATAAACATGGAAACATCTAAACCGCCATCTGTGTGAATAAGGAAATATCTACAATGACATCTGTACAAAAATATAAATATCTGCACCGCGAGCTGTATAAACATGGAAATATCTACATCGCTATCTGTATAAACGTGGAAATACCGACACCGCTGTCGGTATAAACATGGAAATATCTACAACGCCATCTATATAAACATGGAAATATCTACACCGCTATGTCTATAAACATGGAAATACCTACACCGCTATCCCAATAAACATGGAAATATCTACACCGCTATCTGTATAAACATGGAAATATCTACACTGCTATCTGTATAAACATGGAAATATCTACACCGCGATCTGTATAAACATGGAAATATCTACAACACGATCTGTATAAACATGGAAATATCTTCACCACGATCTGTATAAACATGGAAATATCTACACCGCTATCTGTAAAAACATGGTAATATCTACACCACCATCTATATAAACATGGAAATATCTACACCACCATCTGTATAAACATGGAAATATCTACAATGCCATCTGTAGAAAGATGGAAATATCTACACCGCAATCTGTGTAAACATGGAAATATCTACACCGATATCTGTAAAAACATGGAAATATCTACACCGCTATCTCTATAAACATGGAAATATCTACACTGCGGTCTGTATAAACATGGAAATACCTACACTGGTATCTGTATAAACATAGAAATATCAACACAATGATCTGTATAAACATGGAAATATCTACACCGCTATCTGTATAAACATGGAAATATCTGCACCGCTATCTCTATAAACATGGAAATATCTACAAAGACATCTGTATAAACATGGAAATACCTACACAGTCATGTGTAGGAACATTTAAATATCTACACTGCCATCTGTATAAACAAAGAAATATCTACAAAGCCCTCTGTATATATATGGAAGTATCTGCATAGGCATCCGTGTAAACATGGAAATATCTGCACCGCTATCTGTATAAACATGGAAATACCTACACCGCTGTCTCTATAAACATGGAAATATGTACACCGCTATGTGTATAAACATGGAAATATCTCCACTGCTCTCTGTATAAACATGGAAATATCTCCACCGTTATCTGTATAAACATGGAAATATCTACAGCGCCATCTCTAAAAACATTGAAATATCTACACTGCCATCTGTAAAAACATGGAAATAACTACACCGCCAACTGTATAAGCATGGAAATATCTACACCACCATCTGTATAAACATGGAAATACCTACAATACCATCTGTATACACATGGAAATATCTACACAGACATCTGTATAAATATGGAAATAACTACACGGCCATCTGTATAAACATGCAAATATCTACACTGCCATCTGTAGAAAGATGGAAATATCTACACCGCTATCTCTATAAATATGGAAATATCTACACCGCCATCTCTATAAACATGAAAATATCTACACTGCCATCTCCATAAAGATGGAGGTATCTACTCTGCCATGTGTATAAACACGGAAATATCTACACCACTATCTGTGAAAACATGGGAATATCTACACCGCTATCTGTTTAAACATGGAAATATCTACACGGCCATCTGTGTATAGATGGAAATATCAACACCGCCATCTGTAGAAACATGGAAATATCTACACCGCTATCTCTATAAACATGGAAATATCTGCACTGCCATCTGTAAAAACATGGAAATACGTATACAGTCATCTGTATAAACATGGAAATATCTACAATGCCATCTGTATACACATGGAAATATCTACACAGCCATCTGTATAAACATGGAAATATCAACACTGCTATCTCTATAAACATGGAAATATCTACACCGCCATCTCTATAAACATGCAATTATCTACACTGCCATCTCCATAAACATGGAACTAACTACTCTGCCATCTGTATAAACATGGAAACATCTAAACCGCCATCTGTGTGAATAAGGAAATATCTACAATGACATCTGTACAAAAATATAAATATCTGCACCGCGAGCTGTATAAACATGGAAATATCTACATCGCTATCTGTATAAACGTGGAAATACCGACACCGCTGTCGGTATAAACATGGAAATATCTACAACGCCATCTATATAAACATGGAAATATCTACACCGCTATGTCTATAAACATGGAAATACCTACACCGCTATCCCAATAAACATGGAAATATCTACACCGCTATCTGTATAAACATGGAAATATCTACACTGCTATCTGTATAAACATGGAAATATCTACACCGCGATCTGTATAAACATGGAAATATCTACAACACGATCTGTATAAACATGGAAATATCTTCACCACGATCTGTATAAACATGGAAATATCTACACCGCTATCTGTAAAAACATGGTAATATCTACACCACCATCTATATAAACATGGAAATATCTACACCACCATCTGTATAAACATGGAAATATCTACAATGCCATCTGTAGAAAGATGGAAATATCTACACCGCAATCTGTGTAAACATGGAAATATCTACACCGATATCTGTAAAAACATGGAAATATCTACACCGCTATCTCTATAAACATGGAAATATCTACACTGCGGTCTGTATAAACATGGAAATACCTACACTGGTATCTGTATAAACATAGAAATATCAACACAATGATCTGTATAAACATGGAAATATCTACACCGCTATCTGTATAAACATGGAAATATCTGCACCGCTATCTCTATAAACATGGAAATATCTACAAAGACATCTGTATAAACATGGAAATACCTACACAGTCATGTGTAGGAACATTTAAATATCTACACTGCCATCTGTATAAACAAAGAAATATCTACAAAGCCCTCTGTATATATATGGAAGTATCTGCATAGGCATCCGTGTAAACATGGAAATATCTGCACCGCTATCTGTATAAACATGGAAATACCTACACCGCTGTCTCTATAAACATGGAAATATGTACACCGCTATGTGTATAAACATGGAAATATCTCCACTGCTCTCTGTATAAACATGGAAATATCTCCACCGTTATCTGTATAAACATGGAAATATCTACAGCGCCATCTCTAAAAACATTGAAATATCTACACTGCCATCTGTAAAAACATGGAAATAACTACACCGCCAACTGTATAAGCATGGAAATATCTACACCACCATCTGTATAAACATGGAAATACCTACAATACCATCTGTATACACATGGAAATATCTACACAGACATCTGTATAAATATGGAAATAACTACACGGCCATCTGTATAAACATGCAAATATCTACACTGCCATCTGTAGAAAGATGGAAATATCTACACCGCTATCTCTATAAATATGGAAATATCTACACCGCCATCTCTATAAACATGAAAATATCTACACTGCCATCTCCATAAAGATGGAGGTATCTACTCTGCCATGTGTATAAACACGGAAATATCTACACCACTATCTGTGAAAACATGGGAATATCTACACCGCTATCTGTTTAAACATGGAAATATCTACACGGCCATCTGTGTATAGATGGAAATATCAACACCGCCATCTGTAGAAACATGGAAATATCTACACCGCTATCTCTATAAACATGGAAATATCTGCACTGCCATCTGTAAAAACATGGAAATACGTATACAGTCATCTGTATAAACATGGAAATATCTACAATGCCATCTGTATACACATGGAAATATCTACACAGCCATCTGTATAAACATGGAAATATCAACACTGCTATCTCTATAAACATGGAAATATCTACACCGCCATCTCTATAAACATGCAATTATCTACACTGCCATCTCCATAAACATGGAACTAACTACTCTGCCATCTGTATAAACATGGAAACATCTAAACCGCCATCTGTGTGAATAAGGAAATATCTACAATGACATCTGTACAAAAATATAAATATCTGCACCGCGAGCTGTATAAACATGGAAATATCTACATCGCTATCTGTATAAACGTGGAAATACCGACACCGCTGTCGGTATAAACATGGAAATATCTACAACGCCATCTATATAAACATGGAAATATCTACACCGCTATGTCTATAAACATGGAAATACCTACACCGCTATCCCAATAAACATGGAAATATCTACACCGCTATCTGTATAAACATGGAAATATCTACACTGCTATCTGTATAAACATGGAAATATCTACACCGCGATCTGTATAAACATGGAAATATCTACAACACGATCTGTATAAACATGGAAATATCTTCACCACGATCTGTATAAACATGGAAATATCTACACCGCTATCTGTAAAAACATGGTAATATCTACACCACCATCTATATAAACATGGAAATATCTACACCACCATCTGTATAAACATGGAAATATCTACAATGCCATCTGTAGAAAGATGGAAATATCTACACCGCAATCTGTGTAAACATGGAAATATCTACACCGATATCTGTAAAAACATGGAAATATCTACACCGCTATCTCTATAAACATGGAAATATCTACACCGCGATCTGTATAAACATGGAAATATCTACACCGCGATCTGTATAAACATGGAAATATCTACACCGCTATCTGTATAAACATGGAAATATCTACACAGCTATCACTATAAACATGGAAAATCTACACCGCCATCTGTATAAACATGGAAATACCTACAAAGTCATCTGTATAAACATGGAAATATCTACACAGCCATCTGTATAAACATGGAAATATCTACACAACCATCTGTATATACATGGAAATATCTACACCGCTATCTGTATAAACATGGAAATAACTACACCGCTATTAGTATAAACAAGGAAATATCTACACCGTGATCTGTATAAACATGGAAATATCTACACCGCTATCTCTATAAACATGGAAATATCTACACCCCTATCTGTATAAGCATGGAAATATCCACACCGCTATCTCTATAAACATGGAAAAATCAACACCGCTATCTCTATGAACATGGAAATATCTACACCGAAATCTCTATAAACATGGAAATATCTACACCACGATCAGAATAAACACGGAAATATCTGCACCGCTATCTGTATAAACATGGAAATATCTCCACTGCTATCTCTATAAACATCGAAATATCTACTCCGCCATCTGTATAAACATGGAAATACTTACAAAGTTATCTGTATAAACATGGAAATAACTACACCGCCATCTGTGTAACCATGGAAATATCTAAACAGCCATGTGTATATACATGGAAATAACTACACCGCTATCTATATAAACATGGAAATAACTACACCGCTATCTGTATAAACATGGAAATATCTACACCGCCATCTACATATCCATGGAAATATCTGCGCTGCCATCTGTATAAACATGGAAATATCTACACGGTCATCTGTGTATAGATGGAAATATCAACACCGTCATCTCTACAAACATGGAAATATCTGCACCGCTATTTGTATAAACATGAAAATATCTACACCGCTGTCTGTATAAACATGGAAATATCTACACCGCTATCTGTATAAACATGGAAATATCTACACCGCTATCTCTATAAACATGGAAATATCTACACCGTGATCCGTATAAACATGGAAATATTTACACCGCTATCTGTATAAGCATGGAAATTTCTAAACCGTTATCTCTATAAATATGGAAATAACTACACCGCTATCTCTATAAACATGGAAATATCTACACCACCATCTGTATAAACATGGAAATACCTATACAGTCATCTGTGTAAACATGGAAATATCTACACCACCATCTGTATAAACATGGAAATATCTTCAATGCCATCTGTATACACATGGAAATACCTACAGGGCAATCTGTGTATAGATGGAAACATCAACACCGCCATCTGTACAAACATGGAAATATCTACACTGCTATCTCAATAAACATGGAAATATCTACACTTCGGTCTGTATAAACATGGAAATACCTACACTGGTATCTGTATAAACATAGAAATATCAACACAATGATCTGTATAAACATGGAAATATCTACACCGCTATCTGTATAAACATGGAAATATCTGCACCGCTATCTCTATAAACATGGAAATATCTACAAAGACATCTGTATAAACATGGAAATACCTACACAGTCATGTGTAGGAACATTTAAATATCTACACTGCCATCTGTATAAACAAAGAAATATCTACAAAGCCCTCTGTATATATATGGAAGTATCTGCATAGGCATCCGTGTAAACATGGAAATATCTGCACCGCTATCTGTATAAACATGGAAATACCTACACCGCTGTCTCTATAAACATGGAAATATGTACACCGCTATGTGTATAAACATGGAAATATCTCCACTGCTCTCTGTATAAACATGGAAATATCTCCACCGTTATCTGTATAAACATGGAAATATCTACAGCGCCATCTCTAAAAACATTGAAATATCTACACTGCCATCTGTAAAAACATGGAAATAACTACACCGCCAACTGTATAAGCATGGAAATATCTACACCACCATCTGTATAAACATGGAAATACCTACAATACCATCTGTATACACATGGAAATATCTACACAGACATCTGTATAAATATGGAAATAACTACACGGCCATCTGTATAAACATGCAAATATCTACACTGCCATCTGTAGAAAGATGGAAATATCTACACCGCTATCTCTATAAATATGGAAATATCTACACCGCCATCTCTATAAACATGAAAATATCTACACTGCCATCTCCATAAAGATGGAGGTATCTACTCTGCCATGTGTATAAACACGGAAATATCTACACCACTATCTGTGAAAACATGGGAATATCTACACCGCTATCTGTTTAAACATGGAAATATCTACACGGCCATCTGTGTATAGATGGAAATATCAACACCGCCATCTGTAGAAACATGGAAATATCTACACCGCTATCTCTATAAACATGGAAATATCTGCACTGCCATCTGTAAAAACATGGAAATACGTATACAGTCATCTGTATAAACATGGAAATATCTACAATGCCATCTGTATACACATGGAAATATCTACACAGCCATCTGTATAAACATGGAAATATCAACACTGCTATCTCTATAAACATGGAAATATCTACACCGCCATCTCTATAAACATGCAATTATCTACACTGCCATCTCCATAAACATGGAACTAACTACTCTGCCATCTGTATAAACATGGAAACATCTAAACCGCCATCTGTGTGAATAAGGAAATATCTACAATGACATCTGTACAAAAATATAAATATCTGCACCGCGAGCTGTATAAACATGGAAATATCTACATCGCTATCTGTATAAACGTGGAAATACCGACACCGCTGTCGGTATAAACATGGAAATATCTACAACGCCATCTATATAAACATGGAAATATCTACACCGCTATGTCTATAAACATGGAAATACCTACACCGCTATCCCAATAAACATGGAAATATCTACACCGCTATCTGTATAAACATGGAAATATCTACACTGCTATCTGTATAAACATGGAAATATCTACACCGCGATCTGTATAAACATGGAAATATCTACAACACGATCTGTATAAACATGGAAATATCTTCACCACGATCTGTATAAACATGGAAATATCTACACCGCTATCTGTAAAAACATGGTAATATCTACACCACCATCTATATAAACATGGAAATATCTACACCACCATCTGTATAAACATGGAAATATCTACAATGCCATCTGTAGAAAGATGGAAATATCTACACCGCAATCTGTGTAAACATGGAAATATCTACACCGATATCTGTAAAAACATGGAAATATCTACACCGCTATCTCTATAAACATGGAAATATCTACACCGCGATCTGTATAAACATGGAAATATCTACACCGCGATCTGTATAAACATGGAAATATCTACACCGCTATCTGTATAAACATGGAAATATCTACACAGCTATCACTATAAACATGGAAAATCTACACCGCCATCTGTATAAACATGGAAATACCTACAAAGTCATCTGTATAAACATGGAAATATCTACACAGCCATCTGTATAAACATGGAAATATCTACACAACCATCTGTATATACATGGAAATATCTACACCGCTATCTGTATAAACATGGAAATAACTACACCGCTATTAGTATAAACAAGGAAATATCTACACCGTGATCTGTATAAACATGGAAATATCTACACCGCTATCTCTATAAACATGGAAATATCTACACCCCTATCTGTATAAGCATGGAAATATCCACACCGCTATCTCTATAAACATGGAAAAATCAACACCGCTATCTCTATGAACATGGAAATATCTACACCGAAATCTCTATAAACATGGAAATATCTACACCACGATCAGAATAAACACGGAAATATCTGCACCGCTATCTGTATAAACATGGAAATATCTCCACTGCTATCTCTATAAACATCGAAATATCTACTCCGCCATCTGTATAAACATGGAAATACTTACAAAGTTATCTGTATAAACATGGAAATAACTACACCGCCATCTGTGTAACCATGGAAATATCTAAACAGCCATGTGTATATACATGGAAATAACTACACCGCTATCTATATAAACATGGAAATAACTACACCGCTATCTGTATAAACATGGAAATATCTACACCGCCATCTACATATCCATGGAAATATCTGCGCTGCCATCTGTATAAACATGGAAATATCTACACGGTCATCTGTGTATAGATGGAAATATCAACACCGTCATCTCTACAAACATGGAAATATCTGCACCGCTATTTGTATAAACATGAAAATATCTACACCGCTGTCTGTATAAACATGGAAATATCTACACCGCTATCTGTATAAACATGGAAATATCTACACCGCTATCTCTATAAACATGGAAATATCTACACCGTGATCTGTATAAACATGGAAATATTTACACCGCTATCTGTATAAGCATGGAAATTTCTAAACCGTTATCTGTATAAATATGGAAATAACTACACCGCTATCTCTATAAACATGGAAATATCTACACCACCATCTGTATAAACATGGAAATACCTATACAGTCATCTGTGTAAACATGGAAATATCTACACCACCATCTGTATAAACATGGAAATATCTTCAATGCCATCTGTATACACATGGAAATACCTACAGGGCAATCTGTGTATAGATGGAAACATCAACACCGCCATCTGTACAAACATGGAAATATCTACACTGCTATCTCAATAAACATGGAAATATCTACACTGCGGTCTGTATAAACATGGAAATACCTACACTGGTATCTGTATAAACATAGAAATATCAACACAATGATCTGTATAAACATGGAAATATCTACACCGCTATCTGTATAAACATGGAAATATCTGCACCGCTATCTCTATAAACATGGAAATATCTACAAAGACATCTGTATAAACATGGAAATACCTACACAGTCATGTGTAGGAACATTTAAATATCTACACTGCCATCTGTATAAACAAAGAAATATCTACAAAGCCCTCTGTATATATATGGAAGTATCTGCATAGGCATCTGTGTAAACATGGAAATATCTGCACCGCTATCTGTATAAACATGGAAATACCTACACCGCTGTCTCTATAAACATGGAAATATGTACACCGCTATGTGTATAAACATGGAAATATCTCCACTGCTCTCTGTATAAACATGGAAATATCTCCACCGTTATCTGTATAAACATGGAAATATCTACAGCGCCATCTCTAAAAACATTGAAATATCTACACTGCCATCTGTAAAAACATGGAAATAACTACACCGCCAACTGTATAAGCATGGAAATATCTACACCACCATCTGTATAAACATGGAAATACCTACAATACCATCTGTATACACATGGAAATATCTACACAGACATCTGTATAAATATGGAAATAACTACACGGCCATCTGTATAAACATGCAAATATCTACACTGCCATCTGTAGAAAGATGGAAATATCTACACCGCTATCTCTATAAATATGGAAATATCTACACCGCCATCTCTATAAACATGAAAATATCTACACTGCCATCTCCATAAAGATGGAGGTATCTACTCTGCCATGTGTATAAACACGGAAATATCTACACCACTATCTGTGAAAACATGGGAATATCTACACCGCTATCTGTTTAAACATGGAAATATCTACACGGCCATCTGTGTATAGATGGAAATATCAACACCGCCATCTGTAGAAACATGGAAATATCTACACCGCTATCTCTATAAACATGGAAATATCTGCACTGCCATCTGTAAAAACATGGAAATACGTATACAGTCATCTGTATAAACATGGAAATATCTACAATGCCATCTGTATACACATGGAAATATCTACACAGCCATCTGTATAAACATGTAAATATCAACACTGCTATCTCTATAAACATGGAAATATCTACACCGCCATCTCTATAAACATGCAATTATCTACACTGCCATCTCCATAAACATGGAACTAACTACTCTGCCATCTGTATAAACATGGAAACATCTAAACCGCCATCTGTGTGAATAAGGAAATATCTACAATGACATCTGTACAAAAATATAAATATCTGCACCGCGAGCTGTATAAACATGGAAATATCTACATCGCTATCTGTATAAACGTGGAAATACCGACACCGCTGTCGGTATAAACATGGAAATATCTACAACGCCATCTATATAAACATGGAAATATCTACACCGCTATGTCTATAAACATGGAAATACCTACACCGCTATCCCAATAAACATGGAAATATCTACACCGCTATCTGTATAAACATGGAAATATCTACACTGATATCTGTATAAACATGGAAATATCTACACCGCGATCTGTATAAACATGGAAATATCTACAACACGATCTGTATAAACATGGAAATATCTTCACCACGATCTGTATAAACATGGAAATATCTACACCGCTATCTGTAAAAACATGGTAATATCTACACCACCATCTATATAAACATGGAAATATCTACACCACCATCTGTATAAACATGGAAATATCTACAATGCCATCTGTAGAAAGATGGAAATATCTACACCGCAATCTGTGTAAACATGGAAATATCTACACCGATATCTGTAAAAACATGGAAATATCTTCACCGCTATCTCTATAAACATGGAAATATCTACACCGCGATCTGTATAAACATGGAAATATCTACACCGCGATCTGTATAAACATGGAAATATCTACACCGCTATCTGTATAAACATGGAAATATCTACACAGCTATCACTATAAACATGGAAAATCTACACCGCCATCTGTATAAACATGGAAATATCTACAATGCCATCTGTAGAAAGATGGAAATATCTACACCGCAATCTGTGTAAACATGGAAATATCTACACCGGTATCTGTAAAAACATGGAAATATCTACACCGCTATCTCTATAAACATGGAAATATCTACACCGCGATCTGTATAAACATGGAAATATCTACACCGCGATCTGTATAAACATGGAAATATCTACACCGCTATCTGTATAAACATGGAAATATCTACACAGCTATCACTATAAACATGGAAAATCTACACCGCCATCTGTATAAACATGGAAATACCTACAAAGTCATCTGTATAAACATGGAAATATCTACACAGCCATCTGTATAAACATGGAAATATCTACACAACCATCTGTATATACATGGAAATATCTACACCGCTATCTGTATAAACATGGAAATAACTACACCGCTATTAGTATAAACAAGGAAATATCTACACCGTGATCTGTATAAACATGGAAATATCTACACCGCTATCTCTATAAACATGGAAATATCTACACCCCTATCTGTATAAGCATGGAAATATCCACACCGCTATCTCTATAAACATGGAAAAATCAACACCGCTATCTCTATGAACATGGAAATATCTACACCGAAATCTCTATAAACATGGAAATATCTACACCACGATCAGAATAAACACGGAAATATCTGCACCGCTATCTGTATAAACATGGAAATATCTCCACTGCTATCTCTATAAACATCGAAATATCTACTCCGCCATCTGTATAAACATGGAAATACTTACAAAGTTATCTGTATAAACATGGAAATAACTACACCGCCATCTGTGTAACCATGGAAATATCTAAACAGCCATGTGTATATACATGGAAATAACTACACCGCTATCTATATAAACATGGAAATAACTACACCGCTATCTGTATAAACATGGAAATATCTACACCGCCATCTACATATCCATGGAAATATCTGCGCTGCCATCTGTATAAACATGGAAATATCTACACGGTCATCTGTGTATAGATGGAAATATCAACACCGTCATCTCTACAAACATGGAAATATCTGCACCGCTATTTGTATAAACATGAAAATATCTACACCGCTGTCTGTATAAACATGGAAATATCTACACCGCTATCTGTATAAACATGGAAATATCTACACCGCTATCTCTATAAACATGGAAATATCTACACCGTGATCTGTATAAACATGGAAATATTTACACCGCTATCTGTATAAGCATGGAAATTTCTAAACCGTTATCTGTATAAATATGGAAATAACTACACCGCTATCTCTATAAACATGGAAATATCTACACCACCATCTGTATAAACATGGAAATACCTATACAGTCATCTGTGTAAACATGGAAATATCTACACCACCATCTGTATAAACATGGAAATATCTTCAATGCCATCTGTATACACATGGAAATACCTACAGGGCAATCTGTGTATAGATGGAAACATCAACACCGCCATCTGTACAAACATGGAAATATCTACACTGCTATCTCAATAAACATGGAAATATCTACACTGCGGTCTGTATAAACATGGAAATACCTACACTGGTATCTGTATAAACATAGAAATATCAACACAATGATCTGTATAAACATGGAAATATCTACACCGCTATCTGTATAAACATGGAAATATCTGCACCGCTATCTCTATAAACATGGAAATATCTACAAAGACATCTGTATAAACATGGAAATACCTACACAGTCATGTGTAGGAACATTTAAATATCTACACTGCCATCTGTATAAACAAAGAAATATCTACAAAGCCCTCTGTATATATATGGAAGTATCTGCATAGGCATCTGTGTAAACATGGAAATATCTGCACCGCTATCTGTATAAACATGGAAATACCTACACCGCTGTCTCTATAAACATGGAAATATGTACACCGCTATGTGTATAAACATGGAAATATCTCCACTGCTCTCTGTATAAACATGGAAATATCTCCACCGTTATCTGTATAAACATGGAAATATCTACAGCGCCATCTCTAAAAACATTGAAATATCTACACTGCCATCTGTAAAAACATGGAAATAACTACACCGCCAACTGTATAAGCATGGAAATATCTACACCACCATCTGTATAAACATGGAAATACCTACAATACCATCTGTATACACATGGAAATATCTACACAGACATCTGTATAAATATGGAAATAACTACACGGCCATCTGTATAAACATGCAAATATCTACACTGCCATCTGTAGAAAGATGGAAATATCTACACCGCTATCTCTATAAATATGGAAATATCTACACCGCCATCTCTATAAACATGAAAATATCTACACTGCCATCTCCATAAAGATGGAGGTATCTACTCTGCCATGTGTATAAACACGGAAATATCTACACCACTATCTGTGAAAACATGGGAATATCTACACCGCTATCTGTTTAAACATGGAAATATCTACACGGCCATCTGTGTATAGATGGAAATATCAACACCGCCATCTGTAGAAACATGGAAATATCTACACCGCTATCTCTATAAACATGGAAATATCTGCACTGCCATCTGTAAAAACATGGAAATACGTATACAGTCATCTGTATAAACATGGAAATATCTACAATGCCATCTGTATACACATGGAAATATCTACACAGCCATCTGTATAAACATGTAAATATCAACACTGCTATCTCTATAAACATGGAAATATCTACACCGCCATCTCTATAAACATGCAATTATCTACACTGCCATCTCCATAAACATGGAACTAACTACTCTGCCATCTGTATAAACATGGAAACATCTAAACCGCCATCTGTGTGAATAAGGAAATATCTACAATGACATCTGTACAAAAATATAAATATCTGCACCGCGAGCTGTATAAACATGGAAATATCTACATCGCTATCTGTATAAACGTGGAAATACCGACACCGCTGTCGGTATAAACATGGAAATATCTACAACGCCATCTATATAAACATGGAAATATCTACACCGCTATGTCTATAAACATGGAAATACCTACACCGCTATCCCAATAAACATGGAAATATCTACACCGCTATCTGTATAAACATGGAAATATCTACACTGCTATCTGTATAAACATGGAAATATCTACACCGCGATCTGTATAAACATGGAAATATCTACAACACGATCTGTATAAACATGGAAATATCTTCACCACGATCTGTATAAACATGGAAATATCTACACCGCTATCTGTAAAAACATGGTAATATCTACACCACCATCTATATAAACATGGAAATATCTACACCTCCATCTGTATAAACATGGAAATATCTACAATGCCATCTGTAGAAAGATGGAAATATCTACACCGCAATCTGTGTAAACATGGAAATATCTACACCGATATCTGTAAAAACATGGAAATATCTACACCGCTATCTCTATAAACATGGAAATATCTACACCGCGATCTGTATAAACATGGAAATATCTACACCGCGATCTGTATAAACATGGAAATATCTACACCGCTATCTGTATAAACATGGAAATATCTACACAGCTATCACTATAAACATGGAAAATCTACACCGCCATCTGTATAAACATGGAAATACCTACAAAGTCATCTGTATAAACATGGAAATATCTACACAGCCATCTGTATAAACATGGAAATATCTACACAACCATCTGTATATACATGGAAATATCTACACCGCTATCTGTATAAACATGGAAATAACTACACCGCTATTAGTATAAACAAGGAAATATCTACACCGTGATCTGTATAAACATGGAAATATCTACACCGCTATCTCTATAAACATGGAAATATCTACACCCCTATCTGTATAAGCATGGAAATATCCACACCGCTATCTCTATAAACATGGAAAAATCAACACCGCTATCTCTATGAACATGGAAATATCTACACCGAAATCTCTATAAACATGGAAATATCTACACCACGATCAGAATAAACACGGAAATATCTGCACCGCTATCTGTATAAACATGGAAATATCTCCACTGCTATCTCTATAAACATCGAAATATCTACTCCGCCATCTGTATAAACATGGAAATACTTACAAAGTTATCTGTATAAACATGGAAATAACTACACCGCCATCTGTGTAACCATGGAAATATCTAAACAGCCATGTGTATATACATGGAAATAACTACACCGCTATCTATATAAACATGGAAATAACTACACCGCTATCTGTATAAACATGGAAATATCTACACCGCCATCTACATATCCATGGAAATATCTGCGCTGCCATCTGTATAAACATGGAAATATCTACACGGTCATCTGTGTATAGATGGAAATATCAACACCGTCATCTCTACAAACATGGAAATATCTGCACCGCTATTTGTATAAACATGAAAATATCTACACCGCTGTCTGTATAAACATGGAAATATCTACACCGCTATCTGTATAAACATGGAAATATCTACACCGCTATCTCTATAAACATGGAAATATCTACACCGTGATCTGTATAAACATGGAAATATTTACACCGCTATCTGTATAAGCATGGAAATTTCTAAACCGTTATCTGTATAAATATGGAAATAACTACACCGCTATCTCTATAAACATGGAAATATCTACACCACCATCTGTATAAACATGGAAATACCTATACAGTCATCTGTGTAAACATGGAAATATCTACACCACCATCTGTATAAACATGGAAATATCTTCAATGCCATCTGTATACACATGGAAATACCTACAGGGCAATCTGTGTATAGATGGAAACATCAACACCGCCATCTGTACAAACATGGAAATATCTACACTGCTATCTCAATAAACATGGAAATATCTACACTGCGGTCTGTATAAACATGGAAATACCTACACTGGTATCTGTATAAACATAGAAATATCAACACAATGATCTGTATAAACATGGAAATATCTACACCGCTATCTGTATAAACATGGAAATATCTGCACCGCTATCTCTATAAACATGGAAATATCTACAAAGACATCTGTATAAACATGGAAATACCTACACAGTCATGTGTAGGAACATTTAAATATCTACACTGCCATCTGTATAAACAAAGAAATATCTACAAAGCCCTCTGTATATATATGGAAGTATCTGCATAGGCATCCGTGTAAACATGGAAATATCTGCACCGCTATCTGTATAAACATGGAAATACCTACACCGCTGTCTCTATAAACATGGAAATATGTACACCGCTATGTGTATAAACATGGAAATATCTCCACTGCTCTCTGTATAAACATGGAAATATCTCCACCGTTATCTGTATAAACATGGAAATATCTACAGCGCCATCTCTAAAAACATTGAAATATCTACACTGCCATCTGTAAAAACATGGAAATAACTACACCGCCAACTGTATAAGCATGGAAATATCTACACCACCATCTGTATAAACATGGAAATACCTACAATACCATCTGTATACACATGGAAATATCTACACAGACATCTGTATAAATATGGAAATAACTACACGGCCATCTGTATAAACATGCAAATATCTACACTGCCATCTGTAGAAAGATGGAAATATCTACACTGCTATCTCTATAAATATGGAAATATCTACACCGCCATCTCTATAAACATGAAAATATCTACACTGCCATCTCCATAAAGATGGAGGTATCTACTCTGCCATGTGTATAAACACGGAAATATCTACACCACTATCTGTGAAAACATGGGAATATCTACACCGCTATCTGTTTAAACATGGAAATATCTACACGGCCATCTGTGTATAGATGGAAATATCAACACCGCCATCTGTAGAAACATGGAAATATCTACACCGCTATCTCTATAAACATGGAAATATCTGCACTGCCATCTGTAAAAACATGGAAATACGTATACAGTCATCTGTATAAACATGGAAATATCTACAATGCCATCTGTATACACATGGAAATATCTACACAGCCATCTGTATAAACATGGAAATATCAACACTGCTATCTCTATAAACATGGAAATATCTACACCGCCATCTCTATAAACATGCAATTATCTACACTGCCATCTCCATAAACATGGAACTAACTACTCTGCCATCTGTATAAACATGGAAACATCTAAACCGCCATCTGTGTGAATAAGGAAATATCTACAATGACATCTGTACAAAAATATAAATATCTGCACCGCGAGCTGTATAAACATGGAAATATCTACATCGCTATCTGTATAAACATGGAAATACCGACACCGCTGTCGGTATAAACATGGAAATATCTACAACGCCATCTATATAAACATGGAAATATCTACACCGCTATGTCTATAAACATGGAAATACCTACACCGCTATCCCAATAAACATGGAAATATCTACACCGCTATCTGTATAAACATGGAAATATCTACACTGCTATCTGTATAAACATGGAAATATCTACACCGCGATCTGTATAAACATGGAAATATCTACAACACGATCTGTATAAACATGGAAATATCTTCACCACGATCTGTATAAACATGGAAATATCTACACCGCTATCTGTAAAAACATGGTAATATCTACACCACCATCTATATAAACATGGAAATATCTACACCACCATCTGTATAAACATGGAAATATCTACAATGCCATCTGTAGAAAGATGGAAATATCTACACCGCAATCTGTGTAAACATGGAAATATCTACACCGATATCTGTAAAAACATGGAAATATCTACACCGCTATCTCTATAAACATGGAAATATCTACACTGCGGTCTGTATAAACATGGAAATACCTACACTGGTATCTGTATAAACATAGAAATATCAACACAATGATCTGTATAAACATGGAAATATCTACACTGCTATCTGTATAAACATGGAAATATCTGCACCGCTATCTCTATAAACATGGAAATATCTACAAAGACATCTGTATAAACATGGAAATACCTACACAGTCATGTGTAGGAACATTTAAATATCTACACTGCCATCTGTATAAACAAAGAAATATCTACAAAGCCCTCTGTATATATATGGAAGTATCTGCATAGGCATCCGTGTAAACATGGAAATATCTGCACCGCTATCTGTATAAACATGGAAATACCTACACCGCTGTCTCTATAAACATGGAAATATGTACACCGCTATGTGTATAAACATGGAAATATCTCCACTGCTCTCTGTATAAACATGGAAATATCTCCACCGTTATCTGTATAAACATGGAAATATCTACAGCGCCATCTCTAAAAACATTGAAATATCTACACTGCCATCTGTAAAAACATGGAAATAACTACACCGCCAACTGTATAAGCATGGAAATATCTACACCACCATCTGTATAAACATGGAAATACCTACAATACCATCTGTATACACATGGAAATATCTACACAGACATCTGTATAAATATGGAAATAACTACACGGCCATCTGTATAAACATGCAAATATCTACACTGCCATCTGTAGAAAGATGGAAATATCTACACCGCTATCTCTATAAATATGGAAATATCTACACCGCCATCTCTATAAACATGAAAATATCTACACTGCCATCTCCATAAAGATGGAGGTATCTACTCTGCCATGTGTATAAACACGGAAATATCTACACCACTATCTGTGAAAACATGGGAATATCTACACCGCTATCTGTTTAAACATGGAAATATCTACACGGCCATCTGTGTATAGATGGAAATATCAACACCGCCATCTGTAGAAACATGGAAATATCTACACCGCTATCTCTATAAACATGGAAATATCTGCACTGCCATCTGTAAAAACATGGAAATACGTATACAGTCATCTGTATAAACATGGAAATATCTACAATGCCATCTGTATACACATGGAAATATCTACACAGCCATCTGTATAAACATGTAAATATCAACACTGCTATCTCTATAAACATGGAAATATCTACACCGCCATCTGTATAAACATGCAATTATCTACACTGCCATCTCCATAAACATGGAACTAACTACTCTGCCATCTGTATAAACATGGAAACATCTAAACCGCCATCTGTGTGAATAAGGAATTATCTACAATGACATCTGTACAAAAATATAAATATCTGCACCGCGAGCTGTATAAACATGGAAATATCTACATCGCTATCTGTATAAACGTGGAAATACCGACACCGCTGTCGGTATAAACATGGAAATATCTACAACGCCATCTATATAAACATGGAAATATCTACACCGCTATGTCTATAAACATGGAAATACCTACACCGCTATCCCAATAAACATGGAAATATCTACACCGCTATCTGTATAAACATGGAAATATCTACACTGCTATCTGTATAAACATGGAAATATCTACACCGCGATCTGTATAAACATGGAAATATCTACAACACGATCTGTATAAACATGGAAATATCTTCACCACGATCTGTATAAACATGGAAATATCTACACCGCTATCTGTAAAAACATGGTAATATCTACACCACCATCTATATAAACATGGAAATATCTACACCACCATCTGTATAAACATGGAAATATCTACAATGCCATCTGTAGAAAGATGGAAATATCTACACCGCAATCTGTGTAAACATGGAAATATCTACACCGATATCTGTAAAAACATGGAAATATCTACACCGCTATCTCTATAAACATGGAAATATCTACACCGCGATCTGTATAAACATGGAAATATCTACACCGCGATCTGTATAAACATGGAAATATCTACACCGCTATCTGTATAAACATGGAAATATCTACACAGCTATCACTATAAACATGGAAAATCTACACCGCCATCTGTATAAACATGGAAATACCTACAAAGTCATCTGTATAAACATGGAAATATCTACACAGCCATCTGTATAAACATGGAAATATCTACACAACCATCTGTATATACATGGAAATATCTACACCGCTATCTGTATAAACATGGAAATAACTACACCGCTATTAGTATAAACAAGGAAATATCTACACCGTGATCTGTATAAACATGGAAATATCTACACCGCTATCTCTATAAACATGGAAATATCTACACCCCTATCTGTATAAGCATGGAAATATCCACACCGCTATCTCTATAAACATGGAAAAATCAACACCGCTATCTCTATGAACATGGAAATATCTACACCGAAATCTCTATAAACATGGAAATATCTACACCACGATCAGAATAAACACGGAAATATCTGCACCGCTATCTGTATAAACATGGAAATATCTCCACTGCTATCTCTATAAACATCGAAATATCTACTCCGCCATCTGTATAAACATGGAAATACTTACAAAGTTATCTGTATAAACATGGAAATAACTACACCGCCATCTGTGTAACCATGGAAATATCTAAACAGCCATGTGTATATACATGGAAATAACTACACCGCTATCTATATAAACATGGAAATAACTACACCGCTATCTGTATAAACATGGAAATATCTACACCGCCATCTACATATCCATGGAAATATCTGCGCTGCCATCTGTATAAACATGGAAATATCTACACGGTCATCTGTGTATAGATGGAAATATCAACACCGTCATCTCTACAAACATGGAAATATCTGCACCGCTATTTGTATAAACATGAAAATATCTACACCGCTGTCTGTATAAACATGGAAATATCTACACCGCTATCTGTATAAACATGGAAATATCTACACCGCTATCTCTATAAACATGGAAATATCTACACCGTGATCTGTATAAACATGGAAATATTTACACCGCTATCTGTATAAGCATGGAAATTTCTAAACCGTTATCTGTATAAATATGGAAATAACTACACCGCTATCTCTATAAACATGGAAATATCTACACCACCATCTGTATAAACATGGAAATACCTATACAGTCATCTGTGTAAACATGGAAATATCTACACCACCATCTGTATAAACATGGAAATATCTTCAATGCCATCTGTATACACATGGAAATACCTACAGGGCAATCTGTGTATAGATGGAAACATCAACACCGCCATCTGTACAAACATGGAAATATCTACACTGCTATCTCAATAAACATGGAAATATCTACACTGCGGTCTGTATAAACATGGAAATACCTACACTGGTATCTGTATAAACATAGAAATATCAACACAATGATCTGTATAAACATGGAAATATCTACACCGCTATCTGTATAAACATGGAAATATCTGCACCGCTATCTCTATAAACATGGAAATATCTACAAAGACATCTGTATAAACATGGAAATACCTACACAGTCATGTGTAGGAACATTTAAATATCTACACTGCCATCTGTATAAACAAAGAAATATCTACAAAGCCCTCTGTATATATATGGAAGTATCTGCATAGGCATCTGTGTAAACATGGAAATATCTGCACCGCTATCTGTATAAACATGGAAATACCTACACCGCTGTCTCTATAAACATGGAAATATGTACACCGCTATGTGTATAAACATGGAAATATCTCCACTGCTCTCTGTATAAACATGGAAATATCTCCACCGTTATCTGTATAAACATGGAAATATCTACAGCGCCATCTCTAAAAACATTGAAATATCTACACTGCCATCTGTAAAAACATGGAAATAACTACACCGCCAACTGTATAAGCATGGAAATATCTACACCACCATCTGTATAAACATGGAAATACCTACAATACCATCTGTATACACATGGAAATATCTACACAGACATCTGTATAAATATGGAAATAACTACACGGCCATCTGTATAAACATGCAAATATCTACACTGCCATCTGTAGAAAGATGGAAATATCTACACCGCTATCTCTATAAATATGGAAATATCTACACCGCCATCTCTATAAACATGAAAATATCTACACTGCCATCTCCATAAAGATGGAGGTATCTACTCTGCCATGTGTATAAACACGGAAATATCTACACCACTATCTGTGAAAACATGGGAATATCTACACCGCTATCTGTTTAAACATGGAAATATCTACACGGCCATCTGTGTATAGATGGAAATATCAACACCGCCATCTGTAGAAACATGGAAATATCTACACCGCTATCTCTATAAACATGGAAATATCTGCACTGCCATCTGTAAAAACATGGAAATACGTATACAGTCATCTGTATAAACATGGAAATATCTACAATGCCATCTGTATACACATGGAAATATCTACACAGCCATCTGTATAAACATGTAAATATCAACACTGCTATCTCTATAAACATGGAAATATCTACACCGCCATCTCTATAAACATGCAATTATCTACACTGCCATCTCCATAAACATGGAACTAACTACTCTGCCATCTGTGTAAACATGGAAACATCTAAACCGCCATCTGTGTGAATAAGGAAATATCTACAATGACATCTGTACAAAAATATAAATATCTGCACCGCGAGCTGTATAAACATGGAAATATCTACATCGCTATCTGTATAAACGTGGAAATACCGACACCGCTGTCGGTATAAACATGGAAATAACTACAACGCCATCTATATAAACATGGAAATATCTACACCGCTATGTCTATAAACATGGAAATACCTACACCGCTATCCCAATAAACATGGAAATATCTACACCGCTATCTGTATAAACATGGAAATATCTACACTGCTATCTGTATAAACATGGAAATATCTACACCGCGATCTGTATAAACATGGAAATATCTACAACACGATCTGTATAAACATGGAAATATCTTCACCACGATCTGTATAAACATGGAAATATCTACACCGCTATCTGTAAAAACATGGTAATATCTACACCACCATCTATATAAACATGGAAATATCTACACCACCATCTGTATAAACATGGAAATATCTACAATGCCATCTGTAGAAAGATGGAAATATCTACACCGCAATCTGTGTAAACATGGAAATATCTACACCGATATCTGTAAAAACATGGAAATATCTTCACCGCTATCTCTATAAACATGGAAATATCTACACCGCGATCTGTATAAACATGGAAATATCTACACCGCGATCTGTATAAACATGGAAATATCTACACCGCTATCTGTATAAACATGGAAATATCTACACAGCTATCACTATAAACATGGAAAATCTACACCGCCATCTGTATAAACATGGAAATATCTACAATGCCATCTGTAGAAAGATGGAAATATCTACACCGCAATCTGTGTAAACATGGAAATATCTACACCGGTATCTGTAAAAACATGGAAATATCTACACCGCTATCTCTATAAACATGGAAATATCTACACCGCGATCTGTATAAACATGGAAATATCTACACCGCGATCTGTATAAACATGGAAATATCTACAACGCTATCTGTATAAACATGGAAATACCTACACAGCTATCACTATAAACATGGAAAATCTACACCGCCATCTGTATAAACATGGAAATACCTACAAAGTCATCTGTATAAACATGGAAATATCTACACAGCCATCTGTATAAACATGGAAATATCTACACAACCATCTGTATATACATGGAAATATCTACACCGCTATCTGTATAAACATGGAAATAACTACACCGCTATTAGTATAAACAAGGAAATATCTACACCGTGATCTGTATAAACATGGAAATATCTACACCGCTATCTCTATAAACATGGAAATATCTACACCCCTATCTGTATAAGCATGGAAATATCCACACCGCTATCTCTATAAACATGGAAAAATCAACACCGCTATCTCTATGAACATGGAAATATCTACACCGAAATCTCTATAAACATGGAAATATCTACACCACGATCAGAATAAACACGGAAATATCTGCACCGCTATCTGTATAAACATGGAAATATCTCCACTGCTATCTCTATAAACATCGAAATATCTACTCCGCCATCTGTATAAACATGGAAATACTTACAAAGTTATCTGTATAAACATGGAAATAACTACACCGCCATCTGTGTAACCATGGAAATATCTAAACAGCCATGTGTATATACATGGAAATAACTACACCGCTATCTATATAAACATGGAAATAACTACACCGCTATCTGTATAAACATGGAAATATCTACACCGCCATCTACATATCCATGGAAATATCTGCGCTGCCATCTGTATAAACATGGAAATATCTACACGGTCATCTGTGTATAGATGGAAATATCAACACCGTCATCTCTACAAACATGCTAATATCTGCACCGCTATTTGTATAAACATGAAAATATCTACACCGCTGTCTGTATAAACATGGAAATATCTACACCGCTATCTGTATAAACATGGAAATATCTACACCGCTATCTCTATAAACATGGAAATATCTACACCGTGATCTGTATAAACATGGAAATATTTACACCGCTATCTGTATAAGCATGGAAATTTCTAAACCGTTATCTGTATAAATATGGAAATAACTACACCGCTATCTCTATAAACATGGAAATATCTACACCACCATCTGTATAAACATGGAAATACCTATACAGTCATCTGTGTAAACATGGAAATATCTACACCACCATCTGTATAAACATGGAAATATCTTCAATGCCATCTGTATACACATGGAAATACCTACAGGGCAATCTGTGTATAGATGGAAACATCAACACCGCCATCTGTACAAACATGGAAATATCTACACTGCTATCTCAATAAACATGGAAATATCTACACTGCGGTCTGTATAAACATGGAAATACCTACACTGGTATCTGTATAAACATAGAAATATCAACACAATGATCTGTATAAACATGGAAATATCTACACCGCTATCTGTATAAACATGGAAATATCTGCACCGCTATCTCTATAAACATGGAAATATCTACAAAGACATCTGTATAAACATGGAAATACCTACACAGTCATGTGTAGGAACATTTAAATATCTACACTGCCATCTGTATAAACAAAGAAATATCTACAAAGCCCTCTGTATATATATGGAAGTATCTGCATAGGCATCTGTGTAAACATGGAAATATCTGCACCGCTATCTGTATAAACATGGAAATACCTACACCGCTGTCTCTATAAACATGGAAATATGTACACCGCTATGTGTATAAACATGGAAATATCTCCACTGCTCTCTGTATAAACATGGAAATATCTCCACCGTTATCTGTATAAACATGGAAATATCTACAGCGCCATCTCTAAAAACATTGAAATATCTACACTGCCATCTGTAAAAACATGGAAATAACTACACCGCCAACTGTATAAGCATGGAAATATCTACACCACCATCTGTATAAACATGGAAATACCTACAATACCATCTGTATACACATGGAAATATCTACACAGACATCTGTATAAATATGGAAATAACTACACGGCCATCTGTATAAACATGCAAATATCTACACTGCCATCTGTAGAAAGATGGAAATATCTACACCGCTATCTCTATAAATATGGAAATATCTACACCGCCATCTCTATAAACATGAAAATATCTACACTGCCATCTCCATAAAGATGGAGGTATCTACTCTGCCATGTGTATAAACACGGAAATATCTACACCACTATCTGTGAAAACATGGGAATATCTACACCGCTATCTGTTTAAACATGGAAATATCTACACGGCCATCTGTGTATAGATGGAAATATCAACACCGCCATCTGTAGAAACATGGAAATATCTACACCGCTATCTCTATAAACATGGAAATATCTGCACTGCCATCTGTAAAAACATGGAAATACGTATACAGTCATCTGTATAAACATGGAAATATCTACAATGCCATCTGTATACACATGGAAATATCTACACAGCCATCTGTATAAACATGTAAATATCAACACTGCTATCTCTATAAACATGGAAATATCTACACCGCCATCTCTATAAACATGCAATTATCTACACTGCCATCTCCATAAACATGGAACTAACTACTCTGCCATCTGTGTAAACATGGAAACATCTAAACCGCCATCTGTGTGAATAAGGAAATATCTACAATGACATCTGTACAAAAATATAAATATCTGCACCGCGAGCTGTATAAACATGGAAATATCTACATCGCTATCTGTATAAACGTGGAAATACCGACACCGCTGTCGGTATAAACATGGAAATAACTACAACGCCATCTATATAAACATGGAAATATCTACACCGCTATGTCTATAAACATGGAAATACCTACACCGCTATCCCAATAAACATGGAAATATCTACACCGCTATCTGTATAAACATGGAAATATCTACACTGCTATCTGTATAAACATGGAAATATCTACACCGCGATCTGTATAAACATGGAAATATCTACAACACGATCTGTATAAACATGGAAATATCTTCACCACGATCTGTATAAACATGGAAATATCTACACCGCTATCTGTAAAAACATGGTAATATCTACACCACCATCTATATAAACATGGAAATATCTACACCACCATCTGTATAAACATGGAAATATCTACAATGCCATCTGTAGAAAGATGGAAATATCTACACCGCAATCTGTGTAAACATGGAAATATCTACACCGATATCTGTAAAAACATGGAAATATCTTCACCGCTATCTCTATAAACATGGAAATATCTACACCGCGATCTGTATAAACATGGAAATATCTACACCGCGATCTGTATAAACATGGAAATATCTACACCGCTATCTGTATAAACATGGAAATATCTACACAGCTATCACTATAAACATGGAAAATCTACACCGCCATCTGTATAAACATGGAAATATCTACAATGCCATCTGTAGAAAGATGGAAATATCTACACCGCAATCTGTGTAAACATGGAAATATCTACACCGGTATCTGTAAAAACATGGAAATATCTACACCGCTATCTCTATAAACATGGAAATATCTACACCGCGATCTGTATAAACATGGAAATATCTACACCGCGATCTGTATAAACATGGAAATATCTACAACGCTATCTGTATAAACATGGAAATACCTACACAGCTATCACTATAAACATGGAAAATCTACACCGCCATCTGTATAAACATGGAAATACCTACAAAGTCATCTGTATAAACATGGAAATATCTACACAGCCATCTGTATAAACATGGAAATATCTACACAACCATCTGTATATACATGGAAATATCTACACCGCTATCTGTATAAACATGGAAATAACTACACCGCTATTAGTATAAACAAGGAAATATCTACACCGTGATCTGTATAAACATGGAAATATCTACACCGCTATCTCTATAAACATGGAAATATCTACACCCCTATCTGTATAAGCATGGAAATATCCACACCGCTATCTCTATAAACATGGAAAAATCAACACCGCTATCTCTATGAACATGGAAATAGCTACACCGAAATCTCTATAAACATGGAAATATCTACACCACGATCAGAATAAACACGGAAATATCTGCACCGCTATCTGTATAAACATGGAAATATCTCCACTGCTATCTCTATAAACATCGAAATATCTACTCCGCCATCTGTATAAACATGGAAATACTTACAAAGTTATCTGTATAAACATGGAAATAACTACACCGCCATCTGTGTAACCATGGAAATATCTAAACAGCCATGTGTATATACATGGAAATAACTACACCGCTATCTATATAAACATGGAAATAACTACACCGCTATCTGTATAAACATGGAAATATCTACACCGCCATCTACATATCCATGGAAATATCTGCGCTGCCATCTGTATAAACATGGAAATATCTACACGGTCATCTGTGTATAGATGGAAATATCAACACCGTCATCTCTACAAACATGCTAATATCTGCACCGCTATTTGTATAAACATGAAAATATCTACACCGCTGTCTGTATAAACATGGAAATATCTACACCGCTATCTGTATAAACATGGAAATATCTACACCGCTATCTCTATAAACATGGAAATATCTACACCGTGATCTGTATAAACATGGAAATATTTACACCGCTATCTGTATAAGCATGGAAATTTCTAAACCGTTATCTGTATAAATATGGAAATAACTACACCGCTATCTCTATAAACATGGAAATATCTACACCACCATCTGTATAAACATGGAAATACCTATACAGTCATCTGTGTAAACATGGAAATATCTACACCACCATCTGTATAAACATGGAAATATCTTCAATGCCATCTGTATACACATGGAAATACCTACAGGGCAATCTGTGTATAGATGGAAACATCAACACCGCCATCTGTACAAACATGGAAATATCTACACTGCTATCTCAATAAACATGGAAATATCTACACTGCGGTCTGTATAAACATGGAAATACCTACACTGGTATCTGTATAAACATAGAAATATCAACACAATGATCTGTATAAACATGGAAATATCTACACCGCTATCTGTATAAACATGGAAATATCTGCACCGCTATCTCTATAAACATGGAAATATCTACAAAGACATCTGTATAAACATGGAAATACCTACACAGTCATGTGTAGGAACATTTAAATATCTACACTGCCATCTGTATAAACAAAGAAATATCTACAAAGCCCTCTGTATATATATGGAAGTATCTGCATAGGCATCTGTGTAAACATGGAAATATCTGCACCGCTATCTGTATAAACATGGAAATACCTACACCGCTGTCTCTATAAACATGGAAATATGTACACCGCTATGTGTATAAACATGGAAATATCTCCACTGCTCTCTGTATAAACATGGAAATATCTCCACCGTTATCTGTATAAACATGGAAATATCTACAGCGCCATCTCTAAAAACATTGAAATATCTACACTGCCATCTGTAAAAACATGGAAATAACTACACCGCCAACTGTATAAGCATGGAAATATCTACACCACCATCTGTATAAACATGGAAATACCTACAATACCATCTGTATACACATGGAAATATCTACACAGACATCTGTATAAATATGGAAATAACTACACGGCCATCTGTATAAACATGCAAATATCTACACTGCCATCTGTAGAAAGATGGAAATATCTACACCGCTATCTCTATAAATATGGAAATATCTACACCGCCATCTCTATAAACATGAAAATATCTACACTGCCATCTCCATAAAGATGGAGGTATCTACTCTGCCATGTGTATAAACACGGAAATATCTACACCACTATCTGTGAAAACATGGGAATATCTACACCGCTATCTGTTTAAACATGGAAATATCTACACGGCCATCTGTGTATAGATGGAAATATCAACACCGCCATCTGTAGAAACATGGAAATATCTACACCGCTATCTCTATAAACATGGAAATATCTGCACTGCCATCTGTAAAAACATGGAAATACGTATACAGTCATCTGTATAAACATGGAAATATCTACAATGCCATCTGTATACACATGGAAATATCTACACAGCCATCTGTATAAACATGTAAATATCAACACTGCTATCTCTATAAACATGGAAATATCTACACCGCCATCTCCATAAACATGCAATTATCTACACTGCCATCTCCATAAACATGGAACTAACTACTCTGCCATCTGCATAAACATGGAAACATCTAAACCGCCATCTGTGTGAATAAGGAAATATCTACAATGACATCTGTACAAAAATATAAATATCTGCACCGCGAGCTGTATAAACATGGAAATATCTACATCGCTATCTGTATAAACGTGGAAATACCGACACCGCTGTCGGTATAAACATGGAAATATCTACAACGCCATCTATATAAACATGGAAATATCTACACCGCTATGTCTATAAACATGGAAATACCTACACCGCTATCCCAATAAACATGGAAATATCTACACCGCTATCTGTATAAACATGGAAATATCTACACTGCTATCTGTATAAACATGGAAATATCTACACCGCGATCTGTATAAACATGGAAATATCTACAACACGATCTGTATAAACATGGAAATATCTTCACCACGATCTGTATAAACATGGAAATATCTACACCGCTATCTGTAAAAACATGGTAATATCTACACCACCATCTATATAAACATGGAAATATCTACACCTCCATCTGTATAAACATGGAAATATCTACAATGCCATCTGTAGAAAGATGGAAATATCTACACCGCAATCTGTGTAAACATGGAAATATCTACACCGATATCTGTAAAAACATGGAAATATCTACACCGCTATCTCTATAAACATGGAAATATCTACACCGCGATCTGTATAAACATGGAAATATCTACACCGCGATCTGTATAAACATGGAAATATCTACACCGCTATCTGTATAAACATGGAAATATCTACACAGCTATCACTATAAACATGGAAAATCTACACCGCCATCTGTATAAACATGGAAATACCTACAAAGTCATCTGTATAAACATGGAAATATCTACACAGCCATCTGTATAAACATGGAAATATCTACACAACCATCTGTATATACATGGAAATATCTACACCGCTATCTGTATAAACATGGAAATAACTACACCGCTATTAGTATAAACAAGGAAATATCTACACCGTGATCTGTATAAACATGGAAATATCTACACCGCTATCTCTATAAACATGGAAATATCTACACCCCTATCTGTATAAGCATGGAAATATCCACACCGCTATCTCTATAAACATGGAAAAATCAACACCGCTATCTCTATGAACATGGAAATATCTACACCGAAATCTCTATAAACATGGAAATATCTACACCACGATCAGAATAAACACGGAAATATCTGCACCGCTATCTGTATAAACATGGAAATATCTCCACTGCTATCTCTATAAACATCGAAATATCTACTCCGCCATCTGTATAAACATGGAAATACTTACAAAGTTATCTGTATAAACATGGAAATAACTACACCGCCATCTGTGTAACCATGGAAATATCTAAACAGCCATGTGTATATACATGGAAATAACTACACCGCTATCTATATAAACATGGAAATAACTACACCGCTATCTGTATAAACATGGAAATATCTACACCGCCATCTACATATCCATGGAAATATCTGCGCTGCCATCTGTATAAACATGGAAATATCTACACGGTCATCTGTGTATAGATGGAAATATCAACACCGTCATCTCTACAAACATGGAAATATCTGCACCGCTATTTGTATAAACATGAAAATATCTACACCGCTGTCTGTATAAACATGGAAATATCTACACCGCTATCTGTATAAACATGGAAATATCTACACCGCTATCTCTATAAACATGGAAATATCTACACCGTGATCTGTATAAACATGGAAATATTTACACCGCTATCTGTATAAGCATGGAAATTTCTAAACCGTTATCTGTATAAATATGGAAATAACTACACCGCTATCTCTATAAACATGGAAATATCTACACCACCATCTGTATAAACATGGAAATACCTATACAGTCATCTGTGTAAACATGGAAATATCTACACCACCATCTGTATAAACATGGAAATATCTTCAATGCCATCTGTATACACATGGAAATACCTACAGGGCAATCTGTGTATAGATGGAAACATCAACACCGCCATCTGTACAAACATGGAAATATCTACACTGCTATCTCAATAAACATGGAAATATCTACACTGCGGTCTGTATAAACATGGAAATACCTACACTGGTATCTGTATAAACATAGAAATATCAACACAATGATCTGTATAAACATGGAAATATCTACACCGCTATCTGTATAAACATGGAAATATCTGCACCGCTATCTCTATAAACATGGAAATATCTACAAAGACATCTGTATAAACATGGAAATACCTACACAGTCATGTGTAGGAACATTTAAATATCTACACTGCCATCTGTATAAACAAAGAAATATCTACAAAGCCCTCTGTATATATATGGAAGTATCTGCATAGGCATCCGTGTAAACATGGAAATATCTGCACCGCTATCTGTATAAACATGGAAATACCTACACCGCTGTCTCTATAAACATGGAAATATGTACACCGCTATGTGTATAAACATGGAAATATCTCCACTGCTCTCTGTATAAACATGGAAATATCTCCACCGTTATCTGTATAAACATGGAAATATCTACAGCGCCATCTCTAAAAACATTGAAATATCTACACTGCCATCTGTAAAAACATGGAAATAACTACACCGCCAACTGTATAAGCATGGAAATATCTACACCACCATCTGTATAAACATGGAAATACCTACAATACCATCTGTATACACATGGAAATATCTACACAGACATCTGTATAAATATGGAAATAACTACACGGCCATCTGTATAAACATGCAAATATCTACACTGCCATCTGTAGAAAGATGGAAATATCTACACCGCTATCTCTATAAATATGGAAATATCTACACCGCCATCTCTATAAACATGAAAATATCTACACTGCCATCTCCATAAAGATGGAGGTATCTACTCTGCCATGTGTATAAACACGGAAATATCTACACCACTATCTGTGAAAACATGGGAATATCTACACCGCTATCTGTTTAAACATGGAAATATCTACACGGCCATCTGTGTATAGATGGAAATATCAACACCGCCATCTGTAGAAACATGGAAATATCTACACCGCTATCTCTATAAACATGGAAATATCTGCACTGCCATCTGTAAAAACATGGAAATACGTATACAGTCATCTGTATAAACATGGAAATATCTACAATGCCATCTGTATACACATGGAAATATCTACACAGCCATCTGTATAAACATGTAAATATCAACACTGCTATCTCTATAAACATGGAAATATCTACACCGCCATCTGTATAAACATGCAATTATCTACACTGCCATCTCCATAAACATGGAACTAACTACTCTGCCATCTGTATAAACATGGAAACATCTAAACCGCCATCTGTGTGAATAAGGAATTATCTACAATGACATCTGTACAAAAATATAAATATCTGCACCGCGAGCTGTATAAACATGGAAATATCTACATCGCTATCTGTATAAACGTGGAAATACCGACACCGCTGTCGGTATAAACATGGAAATATCTACAACGCCATCTATATAAACATGGAAATATCTACACCGCTATGTCTATAAACATGGAAATACCTACACCGCTATCCCAATAAACATGGAAATATCTACACCGCTATCTGTATAAACATGGAAATATCTACACTGCTATCTGTATAAACATGGAAATATCTACACCGCGATCTGTATAAACATGGAAATATCTACAACACGATCTGTATAAACATGGAAATATCTTCACCACGATCTGTATAAACATGGAAATATCTACACCGCTATCTGTAAAAACATGGTAATATCTACACCACCATCTATATAAACATGGAAATATCTACACCACCATCTGTATAAACATGGAAATATCTACAATGCCATCTGTAGAAAGATGGAAATATCTACACCGCAATCTGTGTAAACATGGAAATATCTACACCGATATCTGTAAAAACATGGAAATATCTACACCGCTATCTCTATAAACATGGAAATATCTACACCGCGATCTGTATAAACATGGAAATATCTACACCGCGATCTGTATAAACATGGAAATATCTACACCGCTATCTGTATAAACATGGAAATATCTACACAGCTATCACTATAAACATGGAAAATCTACACCGCCATCTGTATAAACATGGAAATACCTACAAAGTCATCTGTATAAACATGGAAATATCTACACAGCCATCTGTATAAACATGGAAATATCTACACAACCATCTGTATATACATGGAAATATCTACACCGCTATCTGTATAAACATGGAAATAACTACACCGCTATTAGTATAAACAAGGAAATATCTACACCGTGATCTGTATAAACATGGAAATATCTACACCGCTATCTCTATAAACATGGAAATATCTACACCCCTATCTGTATAAGCATGGAAATATCCACACCGCTATCTCTATAAACATGGAAAAATCAACACCGCTATCTCTATGAACATGGAAATATCTACACCGAAATCTCTATAAACATGGAAATATCTACACCACGATCAGAATAAACACGGAAATATCTGCACCGCTATCTGTATAAACATGGAAATATCTCCACTGCTATCTCTATAAACATCGAAATATCTACTCCGCCATCTGTATAAACATGGAAATACTTACAAAGTTATCTGTATAAACATGGAAATAACTACACCGCCATCTGTGTAACCATGGAAATATCTAAACAGCCATGTGTATATACATGGAAATAACTACACCGCTATCTATATAAACATGGAAATAACTACACCGCTATCTGTATAAACATGGAAATATCTACACCGCCATCTACATATCCATGGAAATATCTGCGCTGCCATCTGTATAAACATGGAAATATCTACACGGTCATCTGTGTATAGATGGAAATATCAACACCGTCATCTCTACAAACATGGAAATATCTGCACCGCTATTTGTATAAACATGAAAATATCTACACCGCTGTCTGTATAAACATGGAAATATCTACACCGCTATCTGTATAAACATGGAAATATCTACACCGCTATCTCTATAAACATGGAAATATCTACACCGTGATCTGTATAAACATGGAAATATTTACACCGCTATCTGTATAAGCATGGAAATTTCTAAACCGTTATCTGTATAAATATGGAAATAACTACACCGCTATCTCTATAAACATGGAAATATCTACACCACCATCTGTATAAACATGGAAATACCTATACAGTCATCTGTGTAAACATGGAAATATCTACACCACCATCTGTATAAACATGGAAATATCTTCAATGCCATCTGTATACACATGGAAATACCTACAGGGCAATCTGTGTATAGATGGAAACATCAACACCGCCATCTGTACAAACATGGAAATATCTACACTGTTATCTCAATAAACATGGAAATATCTACACTGCGGTCTGTATAAACATGGAAATACCTACACTGGTATCTGTATAAACATAGAAATATCAACACAATGATCTGTATAAACATGGAAATATCTACACCGCTATCTGTATAAACATGGAAATATCTGCACCGCTATCTCTATAAACATGGAAATATCTACAAAGACATCTGTATAAACATGGAAATACCTACACAGTCATGTGTAGGAACATTTAAATATCTACACTGCCATCTGTATAAACAAAGAAATATCTACAAAGCCCTCTGTATATATATGGAAGTATCTGCATAGGCATCCGTGTAAACATGGAAATATCTGCACCGCTATCTGTATAAACATGGAAATACCTACACCGCTGTCTCTATAAACATGGAAATATGTACACCGCTATGTGTATAAACATGGAAATATCTCCACTGCTCTCTGTATAAACATGGAAATATCTCCACCGTTATCTGTATAAACATGGAAATATCTACAGCGCCATCTCTAAAAACATTGAAATATCTACACTGCCATCTGTAAAAACATGGAAATAACTACACCGCCAACTGTATAAGCATGGAAATATCTACACCACCATCTGTATAAACATGGAAATACCTACAATACCATCTGTATACACATGGAAATATCTACACAGACATCTGTATAAATATGGAAATAACTACACGGCCATCTGTATAAACATGCAAATATCTACACTGCCATCTGTAGAAAGATGGAAATATCTACACCGCTATCTCTATAAATATGGAAATATCTACACCGCCATCTCTATAAACATGAAAATATCTACACTGCCATCTCCATAAAGATGGAGGTATCTACTCTGCCATGTGTATAAACACGGAAATATCTACACCACTATCTGTGAAAACATGGGAATATCTACACCGCTATCTGTTTAAACATGGAAATATCTACACGGCCATCTGTGTATAGATGGAAATATCAACACCGCCATCTGTAGAAACATGGAAATATCTACACCGCTATCTCTATAAACATGGAAATATCTGCACTGCCATCTGTAAAAACATGGAAATACGTATACAGTCATCTGTATAAACATGGAAATATCTACAATGCCATCTGTATACACATGGAAATATCTACACAGCCATCTGTATAAACATGTAAATATCAACACTGCTATCTCTATAAACATGGAAATATCTACACCGCCATCTCGATAAACATGCAATTATCTACACTGCCATCTCCATAAACATGGAACTAACTACTCTGCCATCTGTATAAACATGGAAACATCTAAACCGCCATCTGTGTGAATAAGGAAATATCTACAATGACATCTGTACAAAAATATAAATATCTGCACCGCGAGCTGTATAAACATGGAAATATCTACATCGCTATCTGTATAAACGTGGAAATACCGACACCGCTGTCGGTATAAACATGGAAATATCTACAACGCCATCTATATAAACATGGAAATATCTACACCGCTATGTCTATAAACATGGAAATACCTACACCGCTATCCCAATAAACATGGAAATATCTACACCGCTATCTGTATAAACATGGAAATATCTACACTGCTATCTGTATAAACATGGAAATATCTACACCGCGATCTGTATAAACATGGAAATATCTACAACACGATCTGTATAAACATGGAAATATCTTCACCACGATCTGTATAAACATGGAAATATCTACACCGCTATCTGTAAAAACATGGTAATATCTACACCACCATCTATATAAACATGGAAATATCTACACCACCATCTGTATAAACATGGAAATATCTACAATGCCATCTGTAGAAAGATGGAAATATCTACACCGCAATCTGTGTAAACATGGAAATATCTACACCGATATCTGTAAAAACATGGAAATATCTTCACCGCTATCTCTATAAACATGGAAATATCTACACCGCGGTCTGTATAAACATGGAAATATCTACACCGCGATCTGTATAAACATGGAAATATCTACACCGCTATCTGTATAAACATGGAAATATCTACACAGCTATCACTATAAACATGGAAAATCTACACCGCCATCTGTATAAACATGGAAATATCTACAATGCCATCTGTAGAAAGATGGAAATATCTACACCGCAATCTGTGTAAACATGGAAATATCTACACCGGTATCTGTAAAAACATGGAAATATCTACACCGCTATCTCTATAAACATGGAAATATCTACACCGCGATCTGTATAAACATGGAAATATCTACACCGCGATCTGTATAAACATGGAAATATCTACACCGCTATCTGTATAAACATGGAAATATCTACACAGCTATCACTATAAACATGGAAAATCTACACCGCCATCTGTATAAACATGGAAATACCTACAAAGTCATCTGTATAAACATGGAAATATCTACACAGCCATCTGTATAAACATGGAAATATCTACACAACCATCTGTATATACATGGAAATATCTACACCGCTATCTGTATAAACATGGAAATAACTACACCGCTATTAGTATAAACAAGGAAATATCTACACCGTGATCTGTATAAACATGGAAATATCTACACCGCTATCTCTATAAACATGGAAATATCTACACCCCTATCTGTATAAGCATGGAAATATCCACACCGCTATCTCTATAAACATGGAAAAATCAACACCGCTATCTCTATGAACATGGAAATATCTACACCGAAATATCTATAAACATGGAAATATCTACACCACGATCAGAATAAACACGGAAATATCTGCACCGCTATCTGTATAAACATGGAAATATCTCCACTGCTATCTCTATAAACATCGAAATATCTACTCCGCCATCTGTATAAACATGGAAATACTTACAAAGTTATCTGTATAAACATGGAAATAACTACACCGCCATCTGTGTAACCATGGAAATATCTAAACAGCCATGTGTATATACATGGAAATAACTACACCGCTATCTATATAAACATGGAAATAACTACACCGCTATCTGTATAAACATGGAAATATCTACACCGCCATCTACATATCCATGGAAATATCTGCGCTGCCATCTGTATAAACATGGAAATATCTACACGGTCATCTGTGTATAGATGGAAATATCAACACCGTCATCTCTACAAACATGCTAATATCTGCACCGCTATTTGTATAAACATGAAAATATCTACACCGCTGTCTGTATAAACATGGAAATATCTACACCGCTATCTGTATAAACATGGAAATATCTACACCGCTATCTCTATAAACATGGAAATATCTACACCGTGATCTGTATAAACATGGAAATATTTACACCGCTATCTGTATAAGCATGGAAATTTCTAAACCGTTATCTGTATAAATATGGAAATAACTACACCGCTATCTCTATAAACATGGAAATATCTACACCACCATCTGTATAAACATGGAAATACCTATACAGTCATCTGTGTAAACATGGAAATATCTACACCACCATCTGTATAAACATGGAAATATCTTCAATGCCATCTGTATACACATGGAAATACCTACAGGGCAATCTGTGTATAGATGGAAACATCAACACCGCCATCTGTACAAACATGGAAATATCTACACTGCTATCTCAATAAACATGGAAATATCTACACTGCGGTCTGTATAAACATGGAAATACCTACACTGGTATCTGTATAAACATAGAAATATCAACACAATGATCTGTATAAACATGGAAATATCTACACCGCTATCTGTATAAACATGGAAATATCTGCACCGCTATCTCTATAAACATGGAAATATCTACAAAGACATCTGTATAAACATGGAAATACCTACACAGTCATGTGTAGGAACATTTAAATATCTACACTGCCATCTGTATAAACAAAGAAATATCTACAAAGCCCTCTGTATATATATGGAAGTATCTGCATAGGCATCTGTGTAAACATGGAAATATCTGCACCGCTATCTGTATAAACATGGAAATACCTACACCGCTGTCTCTATAAACATGGAAATATGTACACCGCTATGTGTATAAACATGGAAATATCTCCACTGCTCTCTGTATAAACATGGAAATATCTCCACCGTTATCTGTATAAACATGGAAATATCTACAGCGCCATCTCTAAAAACATTGAAATATCTACACTGCCATCTGTAAAAACATGGAAATAACTACACCGCCAACTGTATAAGCATGGAAATATCTACACCACCATCTGTATAAACATGGAAATACCTACAATACCATCTGTATACACATGGAAATATCTACACAGACATCTGTATAAATATGGAAATAACTACACGGCCATCTGTATAAACATGCAAATATCTACACTGCCATCTGTAGAAAGATGGAAATATCTACACCGCTATCTCTATAAATATGGAAATATCTACACCGCCATCTCTATAAACATGAAAATATCTACACTGCCATCTCCATAAAGATGGAGGTATCTACTCTGCCATGTGTATAAACACGGAAATATCTACACCACTATCTGTGAAAACATGGGAATATCTACACCGCTATCTGTTTAAACATGGAAATATCTACACGGCCATCTGTGTATAGATGGAAATATCAACACCGCCATCTGTAGAAACATGGAAATATCTACACCGCTATCTCTATAAACATGGAAATATCTGCACTGCCATCTGTAAAAACATGGAAATACGTATACAGTCATCTGTATAAACATGGAAATATCTACAATGCCATCTGTATACACATGGAAATATCTACACAGCCATCTGTATAAACATGGAAATATCAACACTGCTATCTCTATAAACATGGAAATATCTACACCGCCATCTCTATAAACATGCAATTATCTACACTGCCATCTCCATAAACATGGAACTAACTACTCTGCCATCTGTATAAACATGGAAACATCTAAACCGCCATCTGTGTGAATAAGGAAATATCTACAATGACATCTGTACAAAAATATAAATATCTGCACCGCGAGCTGTATAAACATGGAAATATCTACATCGCTATCTGTATAAACGTGGATATACCGACACCGCTGTCGGTATAAACATGGAAATATCTACAACGCCATCTATATAAACATGGAAATATCTACACCGCTATGTCTATAAACATGGAAATACCTACACCGCTATCCCAATAAACATGGAAATATCTACACCGCTATCTGTATAAACATGGAAATATCTACACTGCTATCTGTATAAACATGGAAATATCTACACCGCGATCTGTATAAACATGGAAATATCTACAACACGATCTGTATAAACATGGAAATATCTTCACCACGATCTGTATAAACATGGAAATATCTACACCGCTATCTGTAAAAACATGGTAATATCTACACCACCATCTATATAAACATGGAAATATCTACACCACCATCTGTATAAACATGGAAATATCTACAATGCCATCTGTAGAAAGATGGAAATATCTACACCGCAATCTGTGTAAACATGGAAATATCTACACCGATATCTGTAAAAACATGGAAATATCTACACCGCTATCTCTATAAACATGGAAATATCTACACCGCGATCTGTATAAACATGGAAATATCTACACCGCGATCTGTATAAACATGGAAATATCTACACCGCTATCTGTATAAACATGGAAATATCTACACAGCTATCACTATAAACATGGAAAATCTACACCGCCATCTGTATAAACATGGAAATACCTACAAAGTCATCTGTATAAACATGGAAATATCTACACAGCCATCTGTATAAACATGGAAATATCTACACAACCATCTGTATATACATGGAAATATCTACACCGCTATCTGTATAAACATGGAAATAACTACACCGCTATTAGTATAAACAAGGAAATATCTACACCGTGATCTGTATAAACATGGAAATATCTACACCGCTATCTCTATAAACATGGAAATATCTACACCCCTATCTGTATAAGCATGGAAATATCCACACCGCTATCTCTATAAACATGGAAAAATCAACACCGCTATCTCTATGAACATGGAAATATCTACACCGAAATCTCTATAAACATGGAAATATCTACACCACGATCAGAATAAACACGGAAATATCTGCACCGCTATCTGTATAAACATGGAAATATCTCCACTGCTATCTCTATAAACATCGAAATATCTACTCCGCCATCTGTATAAACATGGAAATACTTACAAAGTTATCTGTATAAACATGGAAATAACTACACCGCCATCTGTGTAACCATGGAAATATCTAAACAGCCATGTGTATATACATGGAAATAACTACACCGCTATCTATATAAACATGGAAATAACTACACCGCTATCTGTATAAACATGGAAATATCTACACCGCCATCTACATATCCATGGAAATATCTGCGCTGCCATCTGTATAAACATGGAAATATCTACACGGTCATCTGTGTATAGATGGAAATATCAACACCGTCATCTCTACAAACATGGAAATATCTGCACCGCTATTTGTATAAACATGAAAATATCTACACCGCTGTCTGTATAAACATGGAAATATCTACACCGCTATCTGTATAAACATGGAAATATCTACACCGCTATCTCTATAAACATGGAAATATCTACACCGTGATCTGTATAAACATGGAAATATTTACACCGCTATCTGTATAAGCATGGAAATTTCTAAACCGTTATCTGTATAAATATGGAAATAACTACACCGCTATCTCTATAAACATGGAAATATCTACACCACCATCTGTATAAACATGGAAATACCTATACAGTCATCTGTGTAAACATGGAAATATCTACACCACCATCTGTATAAACATGGAAATATCTTCAATGCCATCTGTATACACATGGAAATACCTACAGGGCAATCTGTGTATAGATGGAAACATCAACACCGCCATCTGTACAAACATGGAAATATCTACACTGCTATCTCAATAAACATGGAAATATCTACACTGCGGTCTGTATAAACATGGAAATACCTACACTGGTATCTGTATAAACATAGAAATATCAACACAATGATCTGTATAAACATGGAAATATCTACACCGCTATCTGTATAAACATGGAAATATCTGCACCGCTATCTCTATAAACATGGAAATATCTACAAAGACATCTGTATAAACATGGAAATACCTACACAGTCATGTGTAGGAACATTTAAATATCTACACTGCCATCTGTATAAACAAAGAAATATCTACAAAGCCCTCTGTATATATATGGAAGTATCTGCATAGGCATCCGTGTAAACATGGAAATATCTGCACCGCTATCTGTATAAACATGGAAATACCTACACCGCTGTCTCTATAAACATGGAAATATGTACACCACTATGTGTATAAACATGGAAATATCTCCACTGCTCTCTGTATAAACATGGAAATATCTCCACCGTTATCTGTATAAACATGGAAATATCTACAGCGCCATCTCTAAAAACATTGAAATATCTACACTGCCATCTGTAAAAACATGGAAATAACTACACCGCCAACTGTATAAGCATGGAAATATCTACACCACCATCTGTATAAACATGGAAATACCTACAATACCATCTGTATACACATGGAAATATCTACACAGACATCTGTATAAATATGGAAATAACTACACGGCCATCTGTATAAACATGCAAATATCTACACTGCCATCTGTAGAAAGATGGAAATATCTACACCGCTATCTCTATAAATATGGAAATATCTACACCGCCATCTCTATAAACATGAAAATATCTACACTGCCATCTCCATAAAGATGGAGGTATCTACTCTGCCATGTGTATAAACACGGAAATATCTACACCACTATCTGTGAAAACATGGGAATATCTACACCGCTATCTGTTTAAACATGGAAATATCTACACGGCCATCTGTGTATAGATGGAAATATCAACACCGCCATCTGTAGAAACATGGAAATATCTACACCGCTATCTCTATAAACATGGAAATATCTGCACTGCCATCTGTAAAAACATGGAAATACGTATACAGTCATCTGTATAAACATGGAAATATCTACAATGCCATCTGTATACACATGGAAATATCTACACAGCCATCTGTATAAACATGGAAATATCAACACTGCTATCTCTATAAACATGGAAATATCTACACCACCATCTCTATAAACATGCAATTATCTACACTGCCATCTCCATAAACATGGAACTAACTACTCTGCCATCTGTATAAACATGGAAACATCTAAACCGCCATCTGTGTGAATAAGGAAATATCTACAATGACATTTGTACAAAAATATAAATATCTGCACCGCGAGCTGTATAAACATGGAAATATCTACATCGCTATCTGTATAAACGTGGAAATACCGACACCGCTGTCGGTATAAACATGGAAATATCTACAACGCCATCTATATAAACATGGAAATATCTACACCGCTATGTCTATAAACATGGAAATACCTACACCGCTATCCCAATAAACATGGAAATATCTACACCGCTATCTGTATAAACATGGAAATATCTACACTGCTATCTGTATAAACATGGAAATATCTACACCGCGATCTGTATAAACATGGAAATATCTACAACACGATCTGTATAAACATGGAAATATCTTCACCACGATCTGTATAAACATGGAAATATCTACACCGCTATCTGTAAAAACATGGTAATATCTACACCACCATCTATATAAACATGGAAATATCTACACCACCATCTGTATAAACATGGAAATATCTACAATGCCATCTGTAGAAAGATGGAAATATCTACACCGCAATCTGTGTAAACATGGAAATATCTACACCGATATCTGTAAAAACATGGAAATATATACACCGCTATCTCTATAAACATGGAAATATCTACACCGCGATCTGTATAAACATGGAAATATCTACACCGCGATCTGTATAAACATGGAAATATCTACACCGCTATCTGTATAAACATGGAAATATCTACACAGCTATCACTATAAACATGGAAAATCTACACCGCCATCTGTATAAACATGGAAATACCTACAAAGTCATCTGTATAAACATGGAAATATCTACACAGCCATCTGTATAAACATGGAAATATCTACACAACCATCTGTATATACATGGAAATATCTACACCGCTATCTGTATAAACATGGAAATAACTACACCGCTATTAGTATAAACAAGGAAATATCTACACCATGATCTGTATAAACATGGAAATATCTACACCGCTATCTCTATAAACATGGAAATATCTACACCCCTATCTGTATAAGCATGGAAATATCCACACCGCTATCTCTATAAACATGGAAAAATCAACACCGCTATCTCTATGAACATGGAAATATCTACACCGAAATCTCTATAAACATGGAAATATCTACACCACGATCAGAATAAACACGGAAATATCTGCACCGCTATCTGTATAAACATGGAAATATCTCCACTGCTATCTCTATAAACATCGAAATATCTACTCCGCCATCTGTATAAACATGGAAATACTTACAAAGTTATCTGTATAAACATGGAAATAACTACACCGCCATCTGTGTAACCATGGAAATATCTAAACAGCCATGTGTATATACATGGAAATAACTACACCGCTATCTATATAAACATGGAAATAACTACACCGCTATCTGTATAAACATGGAAATATCTACACCGCCATCTACATATCCATGGAAATATCTGCGCTGCCATCTGTATAAACATGGAAATATCTACACGGTCATCTGTGTATAGATGGAAATATCAACACCGTCATCTCTACAAACATGGAAATATCTGCACCGCTATTTGTATAAACATGAAAATATCTACACCGCTGTCTGTATAAACATGGAAATATCTACACCGCTATCTGTATAAACATGGAAATATCTACACCGCTATCTCTATAAACATGGAAATATCTACACCGTGATCTGTATAAACATGGAAATATTTACACCGCTATCTGTATAAGCATGGAAATTTCTAAACCGTTATCTGTATAAATATGGAAATAACTACACCGCTATCTCTATAAACATGGAAATATCTACACCACCATCTGTATAAACATGGAAATACCTATACAGTCATCTGTGTAAACATGGAAATATCTACACCACCATCTGTATAAACATGGAAATATCTTCAATGCCATCTGTATACACATGGAAATACCTACAGGGCAATCTGTGTATAGATGGAAACATCAACACCGCCATCTGTACAAACATGGAAATATCTACACTGCTATCTCAATAAACATGGAAATATCTACACTGCGGTCTGTATAAACATGGAAATACCTACACTGGTATCTGTATAAACATAGAAATATCAACACAATGATCTGTATAAACATGGAAATATCTACACCGCTATCTGTATAAACATGGAAATATCTGCACCGCTATCTCTATAAACATGGAAATATCTACAAAGACATCTGTATAAACATGGAAATACCTACACAGTCATGTGTAGGAACATTTAAATATCTACACTGCCATCTGTATAAACAAAGAAATATCTACAAAGCCCTCTGTATATATATGGAAGTATCTGCATAGGCATCCGTGTAAACATGGAAATATCTGCACCGCTATCTGTATAAACATGGAAATACCTACACCGCTGTCTCTATAAACATGGAAATATGTACACCGCTATGTGTATAAACATGGAAATATCTCCACTGCTCTCTGTATAAACATGGAAATATCTCCACCGTTATCTGTATAAACATGGAAATATCTACAGCGCCATCTCTAAAAACATTGAAATATCTACACTGCCATCTGTAAAAACATGGAAATAACTACACCGCCAACTGTATAAGCATGGAAATATCTACACCACCATCTGTATAAACATGGAAATACCTACAATACCATCTGTATACACATGGAAATATCTACACAGACATCTGTATAAATATGGAAATAACTACACGGCCATCTGTATAAACATGCAAATATCTACACTGCCATCTGTAGAAAGATGGAAATATCTACACCGCTATCTCTATAAATATGGAAATATCTACACCGCCATCTCTATAAACATGAAAATATCTACACTGCCATCTCCATAAAGATGGAGGTATCTACTCTGCCATGTGTATAAACACGGAAATATCTACACCACTATCTGTGAAAACATGGGAATATCTACACCGCTATCTGTTTAAACATGGAAATATCTACACGGCCATCTGTGTATAGATGGAAATATCAACACCGCCATCTGTAGAAACATGGAAATATCTACACCGCTATCTCTATAAACATGGAAATATCTGCACTGCCATCTGTAAAAACATGGAAATACGTATACAGTCATCTGTATAAACATGGAAATATCTACAATGCCATCTGTATACACATGGAAATATCTACACAGCCATCTGTATAAACATGGAAATATCAACACTGCTATCTCTATAAACATGGAAATATCTACACCGCCATCTCTATAAACATGCAATTATCTACACTGCCATCTCCATAAACATGGAACTAACTACTCTGCCATCTGTATAAACATGGAAACATCTAAACCGCCATCTGTGTGAATAAGGAAATATCTACAATGACATCTGTACAAAAATATAAATATCTGCACCGCGAGCTGTATAAACATGGAAATATCTACATCGCTATCTGTATAAACGTGGAAATACCGACACCGCTGTCGGTATAAACATGGAAATATCTACAACGCCATCTATATAAACATGGAAATATCTACACCGCTATGTCTATAGACATGGAAATACCTACACCGCTATCCCAATAAACATGGAAATATCTACACCGCTATCTGTATAAACATGGAAATATCTACACTGCTATCTGTATAAACATGGAAATATCTACACCGCGATCTGTATAAACATGGAAATATCTACAACACGATCTGTATAAACATGGAAATATCTTCAACACGATCTGTATAAACATGGAAATATCTACACCGCTATCTGTAAAAACATGGTAATATCTACACCACCATCTATATAAACATGGAAATATCTACACCACCATCTGTATAAACATGGAAATATCTACAATGCCATCTGTAGAAAGATGGAAATATCTACACCGCAATCTGTGTAAACATGGAAATATCTACACCGATATCTGTAAAAACATGGAAATATCTACACCGCTATCTCTATAAACATGGAAATATCTACACCGCGATCTGTATAAACATGGAAATTTCTACACCGCGATCTGTATAAACATGGAAATATCTACAACGCTATCTGTATAAACATGGAAATATCTACACAGCTATCACTATAAACATGGAAAATCTACACCGCCATCTGTATAAACATGGAAATACCTACAAAGTCATCTGTATAAACATGGAAATATCTACACAGCCATCTGTATAAACATGGAAATATCTACACAACCATCTGTATATACATGGAAATATCTACACCGCTATCTGTATAAACATGGAAATAACTACACCGCTATTAGTATAAACAAGGAAATATCTACACCGTGATCTGTATAAACATGGAAATATCTACACCGCTATCTCTATAAACATGGAAATATCTACACCCCTATCTGTATAAGCATGGAAATATCCACACCGCTATCTCTATAAACATGGAAAAATCAACACCGCTATCTCTATGAACATGGAAATATCTACACCGAAATCTCTATAAACATGGAAATATCTACACCACGATCAGAATAAACACGGAAATATCTGCACCGCTATCTGTATAAACATGGAAATATCTCCACTGCTATCTCTATAAACATCGAAATATCTACTCCGCCATCTGTATAAACATGGAAATACTTACAAAGTTATCTGTATAAACATGGAAATAACTACACCGCCATCTGTGTAACCATGGAAATATCTAAACAGCCATGTGTATATACATGGAAATAACTACACCGCTATCTATATAAACATGGAAATAACTACACCGCTATCTGTATAAACATGGAAATATCTACACCGCCATCTACATATCCATGGAAATATCTGCGCTGCCATCTGTATAAACATGGAAATATCTACACGGTCATCTGTGTATAGATGGAAATATCAACACCGTCATCTCTACAAACATGGAAATATCTGCACCGCTATTTGTATAAACATGAAAATATCTACACCGCTGTCTGTATAAACATGGAAATATCTACACCGCTATCTGTATAAACATGGAAATATCTACACCGCTATCTCTATAAACATGGAAATATCTACACCGTGATCTGTATAAACATGGAAATATTTACACCGCTATCTGTATAAGCATGGAAATTTCTAAACCGTTATCTGTATAAATATGGAAATAACTACACCGCTATCTCTATAAACATGGAAATATCTACACCACCATCTGTATAAACATGGAAATACCTATACAGTCATCTGTGTAAACATGGAAATATCTACACCACCATCTGTATAAACATGGAAATATCTTCAATGCCATCTGTATACACATGGAAATACCTACAGGGCAATCTGTGTATAGATGGAAACATCAACACCGCCATCTGTACAAACATGGAAATATCTACACTGCTATCTCAATAAACATGGAAATATCTACACTGCGGTCTGTATAAACATGGAAATACCTACACTGGTATCTGTATAAACATAGAAATATCAACACAATGATCTGTATAAACATGGAAATATCTACACCGCTATCTGTATAAACATGGAAATATCTGCACCGCTATCTCTATAAACATGGAAATATCTACAAAGACATCTGTATAAACATGGAAATACCTACACAGTCATGTGTAGGAACATTTAAATATCTACACTGCCATCTGTATAAACAAAGAAATATCTACAAAGCCCTCTGTATATATATGGAAGTATCTGCGTAGGCATCCGTGTAAACATGGAAATATCTGCACCGCTATCTCTATAAACATGGAAATACCTACACCGCTGTCTCTATAAACATGGAAATATGTACACCGCTATGTGTATAAACATGGAAATATCTCCACTGCTCTCTGTATAAACATGGAAATATCTCCACCGTTATCTGTATAAACATGGAAATATCTACAGCGCCATCTCTAAAAACATTGAAATATCTACACTGCCATCTGTAAAAACATGGAAATAACTACACCGCCAACTGTATAAGCATGGAAATATCTACACCACCATCTGTATAAACATGGAAATACCTACAATACCATCTGTATACACATGGAAATATCTACACAGACATCTGTATAAATATGGAAATAACTACACGGCCATCTGTATAAACATGCAAATATCTACACTGCCATCTGTAGAAAGATGGAAATATCTACACCGCTATCTCTATAAATATGGAAATATCTACACCGCCATCTCTATAAACATGAAAATATCTACACTGCCATCTCCATAAAGATGGAGGTATCTACTCTGCCATGTGTATAAACACGGAAATATCTACACCACTATCTGTGAAAACATGGGAATATCTACACCGCTATCTGTTTAAACATGGAAATATCTACACGGCCATCTGTGTATAGATGGAAATATCAACACCGCCATCTGTAGAAACAAGGAAATATCTACACCGCTATCTCTATAAACATGGAAATATCTGCACTGCCATTTGTAAAAACATGGAAATACGTATACAGTCATCTGTATAAACATGGAAATATCTACAATGCCATCTGTATACACATGGAAATATCTACACAGCCATCTATATAAACATGTAAATATCAACACTGCTATCTCTATAAACATGGAAATATCTACACCGCCATCTCTATAAACATGCAATTATCTACACTGCCATCTCCATAAACATGGAACTAACTACTCTGCCATCTGTATAAACATGGAAACATCTAAACCGCCATCTGTGTGAATAAGGAAATATCTACAATGACATCTGTACAAAAATATAAATATCTGCACCGCGAGCTGTATAAACATGGAAATATCTACATCGCTATCTGTATAAACGTGGAAATACCGACACCGCTGTCGGTATAAACATGGAAATATCTACAATGCCATCTATATAAACATGGAAATATCTACACCGCTATGTCTATAAACATGGAAATACCTACACCGCTATCCCAATAAACATGGAAATATCTACACCGCTATCTGTATAAACATGGAAATATCTACACTGCTATCTGTATAAACATGGAAATATCTACACCGCGATCTGTATAAACATGGAAATATCTACAACACGATCTGTATAAACATGGAAATATCTTCACCACGATCTGTATAAACATGGAAATATCTACACCGCTATCTGTAAAAACATGGTAATATCTACACCACCATCTATATAAACATGGAAATATCTACACCACCATCTGTATAAACATGGAAATATCTACAATGCCATCTGTAGAAAGATGGAAATATCTACACCGCAATCTGTGTAAACATGGAAATATCTACACCGATATCTGTAAAAACATGGAAATATCTACACCGCTATCTCTATAAACATGGAAATATCTACACCGCGATCTGTATAAACATGGAAATATCTACACCGCGATCTGTATAAACATGGAAATATCTACACCGCTATCTGTATAAACATGGAAATATCTACACAGCTATCACTATAAACATGGAAAATCTACACCGCCATCTGTATAAACATGGAAATACCTACAAAGTCATCTGTATAAACATGGAAATATCTACACAGCCATCTGTATAAACATGGAAATATCTACACAACCATCTGTATATACATGGAAATATCTACACCGCTATCTGTATAAACATGGAAATAACTACACCGCTATTAGTATAAACAAGGAAATATCTACACCGTGATCTGTATAAACATGGAAATATCTACACCGCTATCTCTATAAACATGGAAATATCTACACCCCTATCTGTATAAGCATGGAAATATCCACACCGCTATCTCTATAAACATGGAAAAATCAACACCGCTATCTCTATGAACATGGAAATATCTACACCGAAATCTCTATAAACATGGAAATATCTACACCACGATCAGAATAAACACGGAAATATCTGCACCGCTATCTGTATAAACATGGAAATATCTCCACTGCTATCTCTATAAACATCGAAATATCTACTCCGCCATCTGTATAAACATGGAAATACTTACAAAGTTATCTGTATAAACATGGAAATAACTACACCGCCATCTGTGTAACCATGGAAATATCTAAACAGCCATGTGTATATACATGGAAATAACTACACCGCTATCTATATAAACATGGAAATAACTACACCGCTATCTGTATAAACATGGAAATATCTACACCGCCATCTACATATCCATGGAAATATCTGCGCTGCCATCTGTATAAACATGGAAATATCTACACGGTCATCTGTGTATAGATGGAAATATCAACACCGTCATCTCTACAAACATGGAAATATCTGCACCGCTATTTGTATAAACATGAAAATATCTACACCGCTGTCTGTATAAACATGGAAATATCTACACCGCTATCTGTATAAACATGGAAATATCTACACCGCTATCTCTATAAACATGGAAATATCTACACCGTGATCTGTATAAACATGGAAATATTTACACCGCTATCTGTATAAGCATGGAAATTTCTAAACCGTTATCTGTATAAATATGGAAATAACTACACCGCTATCTCTATAAACATGGAAATATCTACACCACCATCTGTATAAACATGGAAATACCTATACAGTCATCTGTGTAAACATGGAAATATCTACACCACCATCTGTATAAACATGGAAATATCTTCAATGCCATCTGTATACACATGGAAATACCTACAGGGCAATCTGTGTATAGATGGAAACATCAACACCGCCATCTGTACAAACATGGAAATATCTACACTGCTATCTCAATAAACATGGAAATATCTACACTGCGGTCTGTATAAACATGGAAATACCTACACTGGTATCTGTATAAACATAGAAATATCAACACAATGATCTGTATAAACATGGAAATATCTACACCGCTATCTGTATAAACATGGAAATATCTGCACCGCTATCTCTATAAACATGGAAATATCTACAAAGACATCTGTATAAACATGGAAATACCTACACAGTCATGTGTAGGAACATTTAAATATCTACACTGCCATCTGTATAAACAAAGAAATATCTACAAAGCCCTCTGTATATATATGGAAGTATCTGCGTAGGCATCCGTGTAAACATGGAAATATCTGCACCGCTATCTCTATAAACATGGAAATACCTACACCGCTGTCTCTATAAACATGGAAATATGTACACCGCTATGTGTATAAACATGGAAATATCTCCACTGCTCTCTGTATAAACATGGAAATATCTCCACCGTTATCTGTATAAACATGGAAATATCTACAGCGCCATCTCTAAAAACATTGAAATATCTACACTGCCATCTGTAAAAACATGGAAATAACTACACCGCCAACTGTATAAGCATGGAAATATCTACACCACCATCTGTATAAACATGGAAATACCTACAATACCATCTGTATACACATGGAAATATCTACACAGACATCTGTATAAATATGGAAATAACTACACGGCCATCTGTATAAACATGCAAATATCTACACTGCCATCTGTAGAAAGATGGAAATATCTACACCGCTATCTCTATAAATATGGAAATATCTACACCGCCATCTCTATAAACATGAAAATATCTACACTGCCATCTCCATAAAGATGGAGGTATCTACTCTGCCATGTGTATAAACACGGAAATATCTACACCACTATCTGTGAAAACATGGGAATATCTACACCGCTATCTGTTTAAACATGGAAATATCTACACGGCCATCTGTGTATAGATGGAAATATCAACACCGCCATCTGTAGAAACAAGGAAATATCTACACCGCTATCTCTATAAACATGGAAATATCTGCACTGCCATTTGTAAAAACATGGAAATACGTATACAGTCATCTGTATAAACATGGAAATATCTACAATGCCATCTGTATACACATGGAAATATCTACACAGCCATCTATATAAACATGTAAATATCAACACTGCTATCTCTATAAACATGGAAATATCTACACCGCCATCTCTATAAACATGCAATTATCTACACTGCCATCTCCATAAACATGGAACTAACTACTCTGCCATCTGTATAAACATGGAAACATCTAAACCGCCATCTGTGTGAATAAGGAAATATCTACAATGACATCTGTACAAAAATATAAATATCTGCACCGCGAGCTGTATAAACATGGAAATATCTACATCGCTATCTGTATAAACGTGGAAATACCGACACCGCTGTCGGTATAAACATGGAAATATCTACAATGCCATCTATATAAACATGGAAATATCTACACCGCTATGTCTATAAACATGGAAATACCTACACCGCTATCCCAATAAACATGGAAATATCTACACCGCTATCTGTATAAACATGGAAATATCTACACTGCTATCTGTATAAACATGGAAATATCTACACCGCGATCTGTATAAACATGGAAATATCTACAACACGATCTGTATAAACATGGAAATATCTTCACCACGATCTGTATAAACATGGAAATATCTACACCGCTATCTGTAAAAACATGGTAATATCTACACCACCATCTATATAAACATGGAAATATCTACACCACCATCTGTATAAACATGGAAATATCTACAATGCCATCTGTAGAAAGATGGAAATATCTACACCGCAATCTGTGTAAACATGGAAATATCTACACCGATATCTGTAAAAACATGGAAATATCTACACCGCTATCTCTATAAACATGGAAATATCTACACCGCGATCTGTATAAACATGGAAATATCTACACCGCGATCTGTATAAACATGGAAATATCTACACCGCTATCTGTATAAACATGGAAATATCTACACAGCTATCACTATAAACATGGAAAATCTACACCGCCATCTGTATAAACATGGAAATACCTACAAAGTCATCTGTATAAACATGGAAATATCTACACAGCCATCTGTATAAACATGGAAATATCTACACAACCATCTGTATATACATGGAAATATCTACACCGCTATCTGTATAAACATGGAAATAACTACACCGCTATTAGTATAAACAAGGAAATATCTACACCGTGATCTGTATAAACATGGAAATATCTACACCGCTATCTCTATAAACATGGAAATATCTACACCGCTATCTGTATAAGCATGGAAATATCCACACCGCTATCTCTATAAACATGGAAAAATCAACACCGCTATCTCTATGAACATGGAAATAACTACACCGAAATCTCTATAAACATGGAAATATCTACACCACGATCAGAATAAACACGGAAATATCTGCACCGCTATCTGTATAAACATGGAAATATCTCCACTGCTATCTCTATAAACATCGAAATATCTACTCCGCCATCTGTATAAACATGGAAATACTTACAAAGTTATCTGTATAAACATGGAAATAACTACACCGCCATCTGTGTAACCATGGAAATATCTAAACAGCCATGTGTATATACATGGAAATAACTACACCGCTATCTATATAAACATGGAAATAACTACACCGCTATCTGTATAAACATGGAAATACCTACACCGCCATCTACATATCCATGGAAATATCTGCGCTGCCATCTGTATAAACATGGAAATATCTACACGGTCATCTGTGTATAGATGGAAATATCAACACCGTCATCTCTACAAACATGGAAATATCTGCACCGCTATTTGTATAAACATGAAAATATCTACACCGCTGTCTGTATAAACATGGAAATATCTACACCGCTATCTGTATAAACATGGAAATATCTACACCGCTATCTCTATAAACATGGAAATATCTACACCGTGATCTGTATAAACATGGAAATATTTACACCGCTATCTGTATAAGCATGGAAATTTCTAAACCGTTATCTGTATAAATATGGAAATAACTACACCGCTATCTCTATAAACATGGAAATATCTACACCACCATCTGTATAAACATGGAAATACCTATACAGTCATCTGTGTAAACATGGAAATATCTACACCACCATCTGTATAAACATGGAAATATCTTCAATGCCATCTGTATACACATGGAAATACCTACAGGGCAATCTGTGTATAGATGGAAACATCAACACCGCCATCTGTACAAACATGGAAATATCTACACTGCTATCTCAATAAACATGGAAATATCTACACTGCGGTCTGTATAAACATGGAAATACCTACACTGGTATCTGTATAAACATAGAAATATCAACACAATGATCTGTATAAACATGGAAATATCTACACCGCTATCTGTATAAACATGGAAATATCTGCACCGCTATCTCTATAAACATGGAAATATCTACAAAGACATCTGTATAAACATGGAAATACCTACACAGTCATGTGTAGGAACATTTAAATATCTACACTGCCATCTGTATAAACAAAGAAATATCTACAAAGCCCTCTGTATATATATGGAAGTATCTGCGTAGGCATCCGTGTAAACATGGAAATATCTGCACCGCTATCTCTATAAACATGGAAATACCTACACCGCTGTCTCTATAAACATGGAAATATGTACACCGCTATGTGTATAAACATGGAAATATCTCCACTGCTCTCTGTATAAACATGGAAATATCTCCACCGTTATCTGTATAAACATGGAAATATCTACAGCGCCATCTCTAAAAACATTGAAATATCTACACTGCCATCTGTAAAAACATGGAAATAACTACACCGCCAACTGTATAAGCATGGAAATATCTACACCACCATCTGTATAAACATGGAAATACCTACAATACCATCTGTATACACATGGAAATATCTACACAGACATCTGTATAAATATGGAAATAACTACACGGCCATCTGTATAAACATGCAAATATCTACACTGCCATCTGTAGAAAGATGGAAATATCTACACCGCTATCTCTATAAATATGGAAATATCTACACCGCCATCTCTATAAACATGAAAATATCTACACTGCCATCTCCATAAAGATGGAGGTATCTACTCTGCCATGTGTATAAACACGGAAATATCTACACCACTATCTGTGAAAACATGGGAATATCTACACCGCTATCTGTTTAAACATGGAAATATCTACACGGCCATCTGTGTATAGATGGAAATATCAACACCGCCATCTGTAGAAACATGGAAATATCTACACCGCTATCTCTATAAACATGGAAATATCTGCACTGCCATCTGTAAAAACATGGAAATACGTATACAGTCATCTGTATAAACATGGAAATATCTACAATGCCATCTGTATACACATGGAAATATCTACACAGCCATCTGTATAAACATGTAAATATCAACACTGCTATCTCTATAAACATGGAAATATCTACACCGCCATCTCTATAAACATGCAATTATCTACACTGCCATCTCCATAAACATGGAACTAACTACTCTGCCATCTGTATAAACATGGAAACATCTAAACCGCCATCTGTGTGAATAAGGAAATATGTACAGTGACATCTGTACAAAAATATAAATATCTGCACCGCGAGCTGTATAAACATGGAAATATCTACATCGCTATCTGTATAAACGTGGAAATACCGACACCGCTGTCGGTATAAACATGGAAATATCTACAACGCCATCTATATAAACATGGAAATATCTACACCGTCTACACCGCTATGTCTATAAACATGGAAATACCTACACCGCTATCCCAATAAACATGGAAATATCTACACCGCTATCTGTATAAACATGGAAATATCTACACTGCTATCTGTATAAACATGGAAATATCTACACCGCGATCTGTATAAACATGGAAATATCTACAACACGATCTGTATAAACATGGAAATATCTTCACCACGATCTGTATAAACATGGAAATATCTACACCGCTATCTGTAAAAACATGGTAATATCTACACCACCATCTATATAGACATGGAAATATCTACACCACCATCTGTATAAACATGGAAATATCTACAATGCCATCTGTAGAAAGATGGAAATATCTACACCGCAATCTGTGTAAACATGGAAATATCTACACCGATATCTGTAAAAACATGGAAATATCTACACCGCTATCTCTATAAACATGGAAATATCTACACCGCGATCTGTATAAACATGGAAATATCTACACCGCGATCTGTATAAACATGGAAATATCTACACCGCTATCTGTATAAACATGGAAATATCTACACAGCTATCACTATAAACATGGAAAATCTACACCGCCATCTGTATAAACATGGAAATACCTACAAAGTCATCTGTATAAACATGGAAATATCTACACAGCCATCTGTATAAACATGGAAATATCTACACAACCATCTGTATATACATGGAAATATCTACACCGCTATCTGTATAAACATGGAAATAACTACACCGCTATTAGTATAAACAAGGAAATATCTACACCGTGATCTGTATAAACATGGAAATATCTACACCGCTATCTCTATAAACATGGAAATATCTACACCCCTATCTGTATAAGCATGGAAATATCCACACCGCTATCTCTATAAACATGGAAAAATCAACACCGCTATCTGTATGAACATGGAAATATCTACACCGAAATCTCTATAAACATGGAAATATCTACACCACGATCAGAATAAACACGGAAATATCTGCACCGCTATCTGTATAAACATGGAAATATCTCCACTGCTATCTCTATAAACATCGAAATATCTACTCCGCCATCTGTATAAACATGGAAATACTTACAAAGTTATCTGTATAAACATGGAAATAACTACACCGCCATCTGTGTAACCATGGAAATATCTAAACAGCCATGTGTATATACATGGAAATAACTACACCGCTATCTATATAAACATGGAAATAACTACACCGCTATCTGTATAAACATGGAAATATCTACACCGCCATCTACATATCCATGGAAATATCTGCGCTGCCATCTGTATAAACATGGAAATATCTACACGGTCATCTGTGTATAGATGGAAATATCAACACCGTCATCTCTACAAACATGGAAATATCTGCACCGCTATTTGTATAAACATGAAAATATCTAAACCGCTGTCTGTATAAACATGGAAATATCTACACCGCTATCTGTATAAACATGGAAATATCTACACCGCTATCTCTATAAACATGGAAATATCTACACCGTGATCTGTATAAACATGGAAATATTTACACCGCTATCTGTATAAGCATGGAAATTTCTAAACCGTTATCTGTATAAATATGGAAATAACTACACCGCTATCTCTATAAACATGGAAATATCTACACCACCATCTGTATAAACATGGAAATACCTATACAGTCATCTGTGTAAACATGGAAATATCTACACCACCATCTGTATAAACATGGAAATATCTTCAATGCCATCTGTATACACATGGAAATACCTACAGGGCAATCTGTGTATAGATGGAAACATCAACACCGCCATCTGTACAAACATGGAAATATCTACACTGCTATCTCAATAAACATGGAAATATCTACACTGCGGTCTGTATAAACATGGAAATACCTACACTGGTATCTGTATAAACATAGAAATATCAACACAATGATCTGTATAAACATGGAAATATCTACACCGCTATCTGTATAAACATGGAAATATCTGCACCGCTATCTCTATAAACATGGAAATATCTACAAAGACATCTGTATAAACATGGAAATACCTACACAGTCATGTGTAGGAACATTTAAATATCTACACTGCCATCTGTATAAACAAAGAAATATCTACAAAGCCCTCTGTATATATATGGAAGTATCTGCATAGGCATCTGTGTAAACATGGAAATATCTGCACCGCTATCTGTATAAACATGGAAATACCTACACCGCTGTCTCTATAAACATGGAAATATGTACACCGCTATGTGTATAAACATGGAAATATCTCCACTGCTCTCTGTATAAACATGGAAATATCTCCACCGTTATCTGTATAAACATGGAAATATCTACAGCGCCATCTCTAAAAACATTGAAATATCTACACTGCCATCTGTAAAAACATGGAAATAACTACACCGCCAACTGTATAAGCATGGAAATATCTACACCACCATCTGTATAAACATGGAAATACCTACAATACCATCTGTATACACATGGAAATATCTACACAGACATCTGTATAAATATGGAAATAACTACACGGCCATCTGTATAAACATGCAAATATCTACACTGCCATCTGTAGAAAGATGGAAATATCTACACCGCTATCTCTATAAATATGGAAATATCTACACCGCCATCTCTATAAACATGAAAATATCTACACTGCCATCTCCATAAAGATGGAGGTATCTACTCTGCCATGTGTATAAACACGGAAATATCTACACCACTATCTGTGAAAACATGGGAATATCTACACCGCTATCTGTTTAAACATGGAAATATCTACACGGCCATCTGTGTATAGATGGAAATATCAACACCGCCATCTGTAGAAACATGGAAATATCTACACCGCTATCTCTATAAACATGGAAATATCTGCACTGCCATCTGTAAAAACATGGAAATACGTATACAGTCATCTGTATAAACATGGAAATATCTACAATGCCATCTGTATACACATGGAAATATCTACACAGCCATCTGTATAAACATGGAAATATCAACACTGCTATCTCTATAAACATGGAAATATCTACACCGCCATCTCTATAAACATGCAATTATCTACACTGCCATCTCCATAAACATGGAACTAACTACTCTGCCATCTGTATAAACATGGAAACATCTAAACCGCCATCTGTGTGAATAAGGAAATATCTACAATGACATCTGTACAAAAATATAAATATCTGCACCGCGAGCTGTATAAACATGGAAATATCTACATCGCTATCTGTATAAACGTGGAAATACCGACACCGCTGTCGGTATAAACATGGAAATATCTACAACGCCATCTATATAAACATGGAAATATCTACACCGCTATGTCTATAAACATGGAAATACCTACACCGCTATCCCAATAAACATGGAAATATCTACACCGCTATCTGTATAAACATGGAAATATCTACACTGCTATCTGTATAAACATGGAAATATCTACACCGCGATCTGTATAAACATGGAAATATCTACAACACGATCTGTATAAACATGGAAATATCTTCACCACGATCTGTATAAACATGGAAATATCTACACCGCTATCTGTAAAAACATGGTAATATCTACACCACCATCTATATAAACATGGAAATATCTACACCACCATCTGTATAAACATGGAAATATCTACAATGCCATCTGTAGAAAGATGGAAATATCTACACCGCAATCTGTGTAAACATGGAAATATCTACACCGATATCTGTAAAAACATGGAAATATCTACACCGCTATCTCTATAAACATGGAAATATCTACACCGCGATCTGTATAAACATGGAAATATCTACACCGCGATCTGTATAAACATGGAAATATCTACACCGCTATCTGTATAAACATGGAAATATCTACACAGCTATCACTATAAACATGGAAAATCTACACCGCCATCTGTATAAACATGGAAATACCTACAAAGTCATCTGTATAAACATGGAAATATCTACACAGCCATCTGTATAAACATGGAAATATCTACACAACCATCTGTATATACATGGAAATATCTACACCGCTATCTGTATAAACATGGAAATAACTACACCGCTATTAGTATAAACAAGGAAATATCTACACCGTGATCTGTATAAACATGGAAATATCTACACCGCTATCTCTATAAACATGGAAATATCTACACCCCTATCTGTATAAGCATGGAAATATCCACACCGCTATCTCTATAAACATGGAAAAATCAACACCGCTATCTCTATGAACATGGAAATATCTACACCGAAATCTCTATAAACATGGAAATATCTACACCACGATCAGAATAAACACGGAAATATCTGCACCGCTATCTGTATAAACATGGAAATATCTCCACTGCTATCTCTATAAACATCGAAATATCTACTCCGCCATCTGTATAAACATGGAAATACTTACAAAGTTATCTGTATAAACATGGAAATATCTACACCGCCATCTGTGTAACCATGGAAATATCTAAACAGCCATGTGTATATACATGGAAATAACTACACCGCTATCTATATAAACATGGAAATAACTACACCGCTATCTGTATAAACATGGAAATACCTACACCGCCATCTACATATCCATGGAAATATCTGCGCTGCCATCTGTATAAACATGGAAATATCTACACGGTCATCTGTGTATAGATGGAAATATCAACACCGTCATCTCTACAAACATGGAAATATCTGCACCGCTATTTGTATAAACATGAAAATATCTACACCGCTGTCTGTATAAACATGGAAATATCTACACCGCTATCTGTATAAACATGGAAATATCTACACCGCTATCTCTATAAACATGGAAATATCTACACCGTGATCTGTATAAACATGGAAATATTTACACCGCTATCTGTATAAGCATGGAAATTTCTAAACCGTTATCTGTATAAATATGGAAATAACTACACCGCTATCTCTATAAACATGGAAATATCTACACCACCATCTGTATAAACATGGAAATACCTATACAGTCATCTGTGTAAACATGGAAATATCTACACCACCATCTGTATAAACATGGAAATATCTTCAATGCCATCTGTATACACATGGAAATACCTACAGGGCAATCTGTGTATAGATGGAAACATCAACACCGCCATCTGTACAAACATGGAAATATCTACACTGCTATCTCAATAAACATGGAAATATCTACACTGCGGTCTGTATAAACATGGAAATACCTACACTGGTATCTGTATAAACATAGAAATATCAACACAATGATCTGTATAAACATGGAAATATCTACACCGCTATCTGTATAAACATGGAAATATCTGCACCGCTATCTCTATAAACATGGAAATATCTACAAAGACATCTGTATAAACATGGAAATACCTACACAGTCATGTGTAGGAACATTTAAATATCTACACTGCCATCTGTATAAACAAAGAAATATCTACAAAGCCCTCTGTATATATATGGAAGTATCTGCATAGGCATCTGTGTAAACATGGAAATATCTGCACCGCTATCTGTATAAACATGGAAATACCTACACCGCTGTCTCTATAAACATGGAAATATGTACACCGCTATGTGTATAAACATGGAAATATCTCCACTGCTCTCTGTATAAACATGGAAATATCTCCACCGTTATCTGTATAAACATGGAAATATCTACAGCGCCATCTCTAAAAACATTGAAATATCTACACTGCCATCTGTAAAAACATGGAAATAACTACACCGCCAACTGTATAAGCATGGAAATATCTACACCACCATCTGTATAAACATGGAAATACCTACAATACCATCTGTATACACATGGAAATATCTACACAGACATCTGTATAAATATGGAAATAACTACACGGCCATCTGTATAAACATGCAAATATCTACACTGCCATCTGTAGAAAGATGGAAGTATCTACACCGCTATCTCTATAAATATGGAAATATCTACACCGCCATCTCTATAAACATGAAAATATCTACACTGCCATCTCCATAAAGATGGAGGTATCTACTCTGCCATGTGTATAAACACGGAAATATCTACACCACTATCTGTGAAAACATGGGAATATCTACACCGCTATCTGTTTAAACATGGAAATATCTACACGGCCATCTGTGTATAGATGGAAATATCAACACCGCCATCTGTAGAAACATGGAAATATCTACACCGCTATCTCTATAAACATGGAAATATCTGCACTGCCATCTGTAAAAACATGGAAATACGTATACAGTCATCTGTATAAACATGGAAATATCTACAATGCCATCTGTATAAACATGGAAATATCTACAATGCCATCTGTAGAAAGATGGAAATATCTACACCGCAATCTGTGTAAACATGGAAATATCTACACCGATATCTGTAAAAACATGGAAATATCTACACCGCTATCTCTATAAACATGGAAATATCTACACCGCGATCTGTATAAACATGGAAATATCTACACCGCGATCTGTATAAACATGGAAATATCTACACCGCTATCTGTATAAACATGGAAATATCTACACAGCTATCACTATAAACATGGAAAATCTACACCGCCATCTGTATAAACATGGAAATACCTACAAAGTCATCTGTATAAACATGGAAATATCTACACAGCCATCTGTATAAACATGGAAATATCTACACAACCATCTGTATATACATGGAAATATCTACACCGCTATCTGTATAAACATGGAAATAACTACACCGCTATTAGTATAAACAAGGAAATATCTACACCGTGATCTGTATAAACATGGAAATATCTACACCGCTATCTCTATAAACATGGAAATATCTACACCCCTATCTGTATAAGCATGGAAATATCCACACCGCTATCTCTATAAACATGGAAAAATCAACACCGCTATCTCTATGAACATGGAAATATCTACACCGAAATCTCTATAAACATGGAAATATCTACACCACGATCAGAATAAACACGGAAATATCTGCACCGCTATCTGTATAAACATGGAAATATCTCCACTGCTATCTCTATAAACATCGAAATATCTACTCCGCCATCTGTATAAACATGGAAATACTTACAAAGTTATCTGTATAAACATGGAAATAACTACACCGCCATCTGTGTAACCATGGAAATATCTAAACAGCCATGTGTATATACATGGAAATAACTACACCGCTATCTATATAAACATGGAAATAACTACACCGCTATCTGTATAAACATGGAAATACCTACACCGCCATCTACATATCCATGGAAATATCTGCGCTGCCATCTGTATAAACATGGAAATATCTACACGGTCATCTGTGTATAGATGGAAATATCAACACCGTCATCTCTACAAACATGGAAATATCTGCACCGCTATTTGTATAAACATGAAAATATCTACACCGCTGTCTGTATAAACATGGAAATATCTACACCGCTATCTGTATAAACATGGAAATATCTACACCGCTATCTCTATAAACATGGAAATATCTACACCGTGATCTGTATAAACATGGAAATATTTACACCGCTATCTGTATAAGCATGGAAATTTCTAAACCGTTATCTGTATAAATATGGAAATAACTACACCGCTATCTCTATAAACATGGAAATATCTACACCACCATCTGTATAAACATGGAAATACCTATAGAGTCATCTGTGTAAACATGGAAATATCTACACCACCATCTGTATAAACATGGAAATATCTTCAATGCCATCTGTATACACATGGAAATACCTACAGGGCAATCTGTGTATAGATGGAAACATCAACACCGCCATCTGTACAAACATGGAAATATCTACACTGCTATCTCAATAAACATGGAAATATCTACACTGCGGTCTGTATAAACATGGAAATACCTACACTGGTATCTGTATAAACATAGAAATATCAACACAATGATCTGTATAAACATGGAAATATCTACACCGCTATCTGTATAAACATGGAAATATCTGCACCGCTATCTCTATAAACATGGAAATATCTACAAAGACATCTGTATAAACATGGAAATACCTACACAGTCATGTGTAGGAACATTTAAATATCTACACTGCCATCTGTATAAACAAAGAAATATCTACAAAGCCCTCTGTATATATATGGAAGTATCTGCATAGGCATCTGTGTAAACATGGAAATATCTGCACCGCTATCTGTATAAACATGGAAATACCTACACCGCTGTCTCTATAAACATGGAAATATGTACACCGCTATGTGTATAAACATGGAAATATCTCCACTGCTCTCTGTATAAACATGGAAATATCTCCACCGTTATCTGTATAAACATGGAAATATCTACAGCGCCATCTCTAAAAACATTGAAATATCTACACTGCCATCTGTAAAAACATGGAAATAACTACACCGCCAACTGTATAAGCATGGAAATATCTACACCACCATCTGTATAAACATGGAAATACCTACAATACCATCTGTATACACATGGAAATATCTACACAGACATCTGTATAAATATGGAAATAACTACACGGCCATCTGTATAAACATGCAAATATCTACACTGCCATCTGTAGAAAGATGGAAGTATCTACACCGCTATCTCTATAAATATGGAAATATCTACACCGCCATCTCTATAAACATGAAAATATCTACACTGCCATCTCCATAAAGATGGAGTTATCTACTCTGCCATGTGTATAAACACGGAAATATCTACACCACTATCTGTGAAAACATGGGAATATCTACACCGCTATCTGTTTAAACATGGAAATATCTACACGGCCATCTGTGTATAGATGGAAATATCAACACCGCCATCTGTAGAAACATGGAAATATCTACACCGCTATCTCTATAAACATGGAAATATCTGCACTGCCATCTGTAAAAACATGGAAATACGTATACAGTCATCTGTATAAACATGGAAATATCTACAATGCCATCTGTATACACATGGAAATATCTACACAGCCATCTGTATAAACATGTAAATATCAACACTGCTATCTCTATAAACATGGAAATATCTACACCGCCATCTCTATAAACATGCAATTATCTACACTGCCATCTCCATAAACATGGAACTAACTACTCTGCCATCTGTATAAACATGGAAACATCTAAACCGCCATCTGTGTGAATAAGGAAATATCTACAATGACATCTGTACAAAAATATAAATATCTGCACCGCGAGCTGTATAAACATGGAAATATCTACATCGCTATCTGTATAAACGTGGAAATACCGACACCGCTGTCGGTACAAACATGGAAATATCTACAACGCCATCTATATAAACATGGAAATATCTACACCGCTATGTCTATAAACATGGAAATACCTACACCGCTATCCCAATAAACATGGAAATATCTACACCGCTATCTGTATAAACATGGAAATATCTACACTGCTATCTGTATAAACATGGGAATATCTACACCGTGATCTGTATAAACATGGAAATATCTACAACACGATCTGTATAAACATGGAAATATCTTCACCACGATCAGTATAAACATGGAAATATCTACACCGCTATCTGTAAAAACATGGTAATATCTACACCACCATCTATATAAACATGGAAATATCTACACCACCATCTGTATAAACATGGAAATATCTACAATGCCATCTGTAGAAAGATAGAAATATCTACATCGCAATCTGTGTAAACATGGAAATATCTACACCGATATCTGTAAAAACATGGAAATATCTACACCGCTATCTCTATAAACATGGAAATATCTACACCGCGATCTGTATAAACATGGAAATATCTACACCGCGATCTGTATAAACTTGGAAATATCTACACCGCTATCTGTATAAACATGGAAATATCTACACAGCTATCACTATAAACATGGAAAATCTACACCGCCATCTGTATAAACATGGAAATACCTACAAAGTCATCTGTATAAACATGGAAATATCTACACAGCCATCTGTATAAACATGGAAATATCTACAATGCCATTTGTAGAAAGATGGAAATATCTACACCGCAATCTGTGTAAACATGGAACTATCTACACCGCTATCTGTAAACTCATGGAAATATCTACACCGCTATCTGTATAAACACGGAAATATCTAAACCGCGATCTGTATAAACATGGAAATATCTACACCGCCGTCTACATATCCATGGAAATATCTGCGCCACCATCTGTATAAACATGGAAATATCTACACGGTCATCTGTGTACAGATGGAAATATCAAAAACGCCATCTGTACAAACATGGAAATATCTGCACCGCTATTTGTATAAACGTGAAAATATCTACACCGCGGTCTGTATAAACATGGAAATATGTACAAAGACATCTGTATAAACATGGCAATACCTACACAGTCATGTGTAGGAACATTTAAATAACTCCACTGCCTTCTGTATAAACATAGAAATATCTACACAGCCCTCTGTATAAATATGGAAATATCTGCATAGTCATCCGTGTAAACATGGAAATATCTGCACCGCTATCTGTATAAACATGGAAATACCTACACCGCTGTCTCTATAATCATGGAAATATGTACACCGCTATGTGTATAAACATGGAAATATCTCCACTGCTCTCTGTATAAACATGGAAATATCTCCACCGTTATCTGTATAAACATGGAAATATCAACAGCGCCATCTCTATAAACATTGAATTATCTACACTGCCATCTGTAAAAACATGGAAATATCTACACAGTCATCTGAATAAACATGGAAATATCTTCACGACCATCTGTATAAACATGGAAATACCTACAATACCATCTGTATACACATGGAAATATCTACACAGACATCTGTATAAATATGGAAATATCTACACCGCCATCTGTATAAACATGGAAATATCTACACTGCCATCTGTAGAAAGATGGAACTATCTTCACCGCTATCTCTATAAATATGGAAATATCTACACCGCCATCTCTATAAACATGAAAATATCTACACTGCCATCTCCATAAAGATGGAGGTATCTACTCTGCCATGTGTATAAACACGGAAATATCTACAACACTATCTCTGTAAACATGGAAATATCTACACCGCTATCTGTTTAAACATGGAAATATCTACACGGCCATCTGTGTATAGATGGAAATATCAACACCGCCATCTGTAGAAACATGGAAATATCTTCACCGCTATCTCTATAAACATGGAAATATCTGCACTGCCATCTGTAAAAACATGGAAATACGTAGACAGTCATCTGTATAAACATGGAAATATCTACAATGCCATCTGTATACACATGGAAGTATCTACACAGCCATCTGTATAAACATGTAAATATCTAAACTGCTATCTCTATAAACATGGAAATATCTACACCGCCACCTCTATAAACATGAAAATATCTACACTGCAATCTCCATAAACATGGAACTAACTACTCTGCCATCTGTATAAACATGGAAACATCTACACCGCCATCTGTGTGAATAAGGAAATATCTACAATGCCATCTGTACAAAAATATAAATATCTGCACCGCGAGCTGTATAAACATGGAAATATCTACATCGCTATATGTATAAACGTGGAAATACCGACACCGCTGTCGGTGAAGACATGGAAATATCTACAACGCCATCTATATAAACATGGAAATATCTACACCGCTATGTCTATAGACATGGAAATACCTACACCGCTATCTCTATAAACATGGAAATATCTACACCGCTATCTGTATAAACATGGAAATATCTACACCGCTATCTCTATAAACATGGAAATATCTACACCACGATCTGTATAAACATGGAAATATCTACACCACAATCTGTATAATCATGGAAATATCTTCACCACGATCTGTATTAACATGGAAATATCTACACCGCTATCTGTATAAACATGGTAATATCTACACCACCATCTATATAAACATGGAAATATCTACACCGCCATCTGTATAAACATGGAAATACCTACAAAGTCATCTGTATAAACATGGAAATATCTACACAGCCATCTGTATAAACATGGAAAAATCTACACAGCCATCTGTATATACATGGAAATATCTACACCGCTATCTGTATAAACATGGAAATAACTACACCGCTATTAGTGTAAACAAGGAAGTATCTACACCGTGATCTGTAAAAAAATGGAAATATCTACACCGCTATCTCTATAAACATGGAAATATCTACACCCCTATCTGTATAAGCATGGAAATATCCACACCGCTATCTGTATAAACGTGGAAAAATCAACACCGCTATCTCTATGAACATGGAAATATCTACACCGCCATCTCTATAAACATGGAAATATCTACACCACGATCAGTATAAACATGGAAACATCTACACTGCTATCTGTATAAACATGGAAATATCTCCACTGCTATCTCTATAAACATCGAAATATCTACACCGCCATCTGTATAAACATGGAAATACTTACAAAGTTGTCTGTATAAACATGGAAATATCTACACCGCCATCTGTATAAACATGGAAATATCTACACAGCCATGTGTATATACATGGAAATATCTACACCGCTATCTATATAAACATGGAAATAACTATAACACTATCTGTATAAACATGGAAATATCTACACCACCATCTACATATCCATGGAAATATCTGCGCCGCCATCTGTATAAACATGGAAATATCAACACTGTCATCTGTGTATAGATGGAAATATCAACACCGCCATCTGTACAAACATGGAATTATCTGCACCGCTATCTATATAACCATGGAAATATCTACACCGCGGTCTGTATAAACATGGAAATATCTACACTGCTATCTGTATAAACATGGAAATATCTACACCGCAAACTCTATAAACATAGAAATATCTACACCGTGATCTGTATAAACATGGAAAAATTTACACCGCTATCTGTATAAACATGGAAATTTCTACACCGTTATCTGTATAAATATGGAAATATCTACACCGCTATCTGTATAAACATGGAAACATCTACACCGCTATCTGTATAAACATGGAAATATCTACACCGAGATCTGTATAAACATGGAAATATCTACACCGCGATCTGTATAAACATGGAAATATCTTCACCACAATCTGTATAAACATGGTAATATCTACACCACCATCTATATAAACATGGAAATATCTACACCGCCATCTGTATAAACATGGAAATATCTACAATGCCATCTGTAGAAAGATGGAAATATCTAGACCGCAATCTGTGTAAACATGAAAATATCTACACCGCGATCTGTATAAACATGGAAATATCTTCACCACAATCTGTATAAACATGGAAATATCTACACTGCTAGCTGTATAAACATGGTAATATCTACACCACCGTCTATATAAACATGGAAATATCTACACCGCGATCTGTATAAACATGGAAATATCTACACCGCTATCTGTATAAACATGGAAATATCTACACAGCTATCAATATAAACATGGAAAATCTTCACCGCCATCTGTATAAACATGGAAATACCTACAAAGCCATCTGTATAAACATGGAAATATCTACACAGCCATCTGTATAAACATGGAAATATCTACACAACCATCTGTATATACATGGAAATATCTACACCGCTATCCGTATAGACATGGAAATAACTACACCGCTATTAGTATAAACAAGGAAATATCTACACCGTGATCTGTAAAAAAATGGAAATATCTACACTGCTATCTCTATAAACATGGAAATATCTACACCGCTATCTCTATAAACATGGAAATATCTACACTGCCATCCGCATCTCCATGGAAATATCTATGCCGCCATCTGTATAAACCTGGAAATATCTACACGGCCATCTGTGTATAGATGGAAATATCAACACCGCCATCTGTAGAAACTTGGAAATATCTACACCGCTATCTCCATAAACATGGAAATATCTGCACTGCCATCTGTAAAAACATGGAAATACGTACACAGCCATCTGTATAAACATGGAAATATCTACAATGCCATCTATATACACATGGAAATATATACACAGCCATCTGTATAAACATGTAAATATCTACACTGCTATCTCTATAAACATGGAAATATCTACACCGCCATCTCTATAAACATGAAATTATCTACAATGCCATCTCCATAAACATGGAACTAACTATTCTGCCATCTGTATAAACATGGAAACATCTAAACCGACATCTGTGTGAATAAGGAAATATCTACAATGCCATCTGTACAAAAATATAAATATCTGCACCGCGAGCTGTATAAACATGGAAATATCTACATCGCTATCTGTATGAACGTGGAAATACCGACACCGCTGTCGGTATAAAGATGGAAATATCTACAACGCCATCTATATAAACATGGAAATATCTACACCGCTATGTCTATAAACATGGAAATACCTACACCGCTATCCCTATAAACAAGGAAATATCTACATCGCTATCTGTATAAACATGGAAATATCTACACTGCTATCTGTATAAACATGGAAATATCTACACGGCGATATGTAAACATGGAAATATCTACACCACCATCTGTATTAACACGGAAATATCTACAATGCCATCTGTAGAAAGATGGAAATATCTACACCGCAATTTGTGTAAACATGAAAATATCTACACCGCGATCTGTATAAACATGGAAATATCTTCACCACAATCTCTATAAACATGGAAATATCTACACCGCTAGCTGTATAAACATGGAAATATCTTCACCACGATCTGTATAAACATGGAAATATCAACACCGCTATCTGTATAAACATGGTAATATCTACACCACCATCTATATAAACATGGAAATATCTACACCACCATCTGTATTAACACGGAAATATCTACAATGCCATCTGTAGAAAGATGGAAATATCTACACCGCAATCTGTGTAAACATGGAAATATCTACACCGCTATCTGTATAAACATGGAAATATCTACACAGCTATCACTATAAACATGGAAAATCTACACCGCCATCTGTATAAACATGGAAATACCTACAAACTCATCTGTATAAACATGGAAATATCTACACAACCATCTGTATAAACATGGAAATATCTACACAGCCATCTGTATATACATGGAAATATCTACACCGCTATCTGTATAAACATGGAAATAACTACACCGCTATAAGTATAAACAAGGAAATATCTCTACTGCTATCTCTATAAACATCGAAATATCTACACCGCCATCTGTATAAACATGGAAATATCTACACAGACATGTGTATATACATGGAAATAACTACACCGCTATCTATATAAACATGGAAATAACTACAACGCTATCTGTATAAATATGGAAATATCTACACCGCCATCTACATATCCCTGGAAATATCTGCGCTGCCATCTGTATAACCATGGAAAAATCTACAACACGGTCGGTATAAAAATGGAAATATCTACACCGCTATCTGTATAAACATGGAAATATCTACACCGCTATCTCTGTAAACATGGAAATATCTACACCGTGATCTGTATAAACATGGAAAAATTTACACCGCTATCTGTATAAACATGGAAATTTCTACACCGTTATTGTTATAAATATGGAAATATCTACACCGCTATCTATATAAACATGGAAATAATTACACCGCTATCTGTATAAACATGGAAATATCTACACTGTGATCTGTATAAACATGGAAATATCTACACCGCTACCTGTATAAACATGGTAATATCTACACCACCATCTATATAAACATGGAAATACCTACACCGCCATCTGTATAAACATGGAAATATCTACAATGCCATCTGTAGAAAGATGGAAATATCTACACCGCAATCTGTGTAAACATGGAAATATCTAAACCGCGATCTGTATAAACATGGAAATACCTTCACCACAAACTGTATAAACATGGAAATATCTAAACCGCGATCTGTATAAACATGGAAATACCTTCACCACAAACTGTATAAACATGGAAATATCTACACCGCTTCCTGAATATACATGGTAATATCTACACCACCATCTGTATAAACTTGGAAATATCTGCACCGCCATCTGTATAAACATGGAAATATCTAAAATGCCAACTGTAGAAAGATGGAAATATCTACACCGCAATCTGTGTAAACATGGAACTATGTACACCGCTATCTGTAAACACATGGAAATATCTACACCTCTATCTGTATAAAGATGGAAATATCTACACCGCGATCTGTATAAACATGGAAATATCTACACCGCTATCTGTATAAAGATGGAAATATCTACACCGCGATCTGTATAAACATGGAAATATCTACACCGCGATCTGTATAAACATGGAAATATCTACACCGCTATCTGTATAAACATGGAAATATCTACACAGCTATCTCTATAAACATGGAAATATCTACACAGCCGTCTGTATAAACATGGAAATACCTATACAGTCATCTGTGTAAAGATGGAAATATCTACACCACCATCTGTATAAACATGGAAATATCTTGAATGCCATCTGAATACACATGGAAATACCTACACGGCAATCTGTGTATACATGGAAACATCAACACCACCATCTGTACAAAGATGGAAACATCAACACCGCCATCTGTACAAACATGGAAATATCTACACTGCTATCTCTATAAATATGGAAATACCTACACTGCGGTCCGTATAAATATGGAAATATCCACACCGGTATCTGAATAAACATGGAAATATCTACACCATGATCTGTATAAACATGGAAATATATACACCGCTATCTGTCTAAACATGGAAATATCTGCACCGCTATCTCTATAAACATGGAAATATCTATAAAGACATCTCTATAAACATGGAAATACCTACACAGTCATGTGTAGGAACATTTAAATATTTACACTGCCATCTGTATAAACATAGAAATATCTACAAAGCCCTCTGGATAAATATGGAAATATCTGCATAGGCATCTGTGTAAACATGGAAATATCTGCATCGCTATTTGTATAAACATGGAAATACCTACACCGCTGTCTCTATAAACATGGAAATATGTACACCGCTATGTGTATAAACATGGAAATATCTCCAATGCTCTCTGTATAAACATGGAAATATCTCCACCGTTATTTATATAAACATGGAAATATCTAAAGTGCCATCTCCATAAACATTGAAATATCTACACTGCCATCTGTAAAAACATGGAAATATCTACACCGCTAACTGTGTAAGCATGGAAATATCTAACCACCATCTGTATAAACATGGAAATACCTACAATACCATCTGTATACACATGGAAATAACTACACAGACATCTGTATAAATAAGGAAATAACTACACGGCCATCTGTATAAACATGGAAATATCTACACTGCCATCTGCAGAAAGATGGATATATCAACACCGCTATCACTATAAATATGGAAATATCTACACCGCCATCTCTATAAACATGAAAATATCTACACTGCCATCTCCATAAAGATGGAGGCATCTCCTCTGCCATGTGTATAAACACGGAAATATCTACACCACTATCTGTGTAAACATGGAAATATCTACACCGCTATCTGTTTAAACATGGAAATATCTAAACCGCCATCTGCATCTCCATGGAAATATGTACGCCGCCATCTGTATAAACATGGAAATAACTACACGGCCATCTGTAGAAACATGGAAATATCTACACCGTTATCTCTATAAACATGGAAATATCTGCACTGCCATCTGTAAAAACATGGAAATACGTATACAGTCATCTGTATAAACATGGAAATATCTACAATGCCATCTGTATACCCATGGAAATATCTACACAGCCATCTGTATAAACATGAAATTATCTACACTGCTATCTCTATAAACATGGAAATATCTACACCGCCATCTCTATAAACATGAAAATATCTACACTGCCATTTCCATAAACATGGAACTAACTTCTCCGCCCTCTGTATAAACATGGAAACATCTACACCGCCATCTCTGTGAACAAGGAAATATCTACAATGCCATCTTTATAAAAATATAAATATCTGCACCGCGAGCTGTATAAACATGGAAATATCAACATCGCTATCTGTATAAACGCGGAAATACCAACACCGCTATCGGTATAAATATGGAAATATCTAAAATGCCATCAATATAAACATGGAAATATCTAAACCGCTATGTCTATAAATATGGAAATACCTACACCGCTATCTCTATAAACATGGAAATATCTACACCGCTATCTGTATAAACATGGAAATATCTACACACCCATGTGTTCATAGATGGAAATATTTACACCGCTATATATATAAACATGGAAATAACTACACCGCTATCTGTATAAACATGGAAATATCTACTCCGCCATCTACATATCCATGGAAATATCTGCGCCACCATCTGTATAAACATGGAAATATCTACACGGTCATCTGGGTATAGATGGAAATATCAACACCGCCATCTGTACAAACATGGAAATATCTGCACCGCTATCTGTATAAACATGGAAATATTTACACCGCGGTCTGTGTAAACATGGAAATATCTACACCGTGATCTGTATAAACATGGAAATATTTACACCGCTATCTGTATAAACATGGAAACTTCTACACCGCTATCTGTATAAATATGGATATATCTACACCGCTATCTCTATAAACTTGGAAATATCTACACCGCCATCTGTATAAACATGGAAATACCTATACAGTCATCAGTGTAAACATGGAAATATCTTCACCACCATCTGTATAAACGTGGAAATATCTACAATGACATCTGTATACACATGGAAATACCTACACGGCAATCTGTGTATAGATGGAAACAACATCACCGCCATATGTACAAACATGGAAATATCTACACTGCTATCTCTATAAACATGGATATATCTACACTGCGGTCTGTATAAACATTGATATATCTGCACCGGTTTCTGTTGAAACATGGAAATATCTACAGCGCCATGTATATAAACATGGAAATATCTACACCGCTATGTCTATAAACATGGAAATACCTACACCGCTATCTCTAGAAACATGGAAATATGTACACCGCTATCTGTATAAACATGGAAATATATACACCGCTATCTGTATAAACATGGAAATATCTACACAGCGATCTCTGTAAACATGGAAATACCTACACCGCCATCTGTATAAACATGGAAATACATACAAAGTCATCTGTATAAACATGGAAATATCTCCACAGCCATCTGTATAAACATCGAAATACCTACACAGCCATCTGTATATTCATGGAAACATATACACCCCTATCTGTAAAACATGGAAATAACTACACCGCTATTTGTATAAACAAGGAAATATCTACACCGCCATCTGTTTAAACTTGGAAATATATACACAGACATCTGTTTATACATGGAAATATCTACACTGCTTTCTGTATAAACATGCTAATAACTACACCGCTCTCTGTATAAATGTGGAAATATTTGCACCGCTATCCCTATAAACATGGTAATGTCAACACCTCGATCTGTATAAACATGGAAATATGTACATCATGACCTGTTTAAACATGGAAATATCTACACCGCCATCTCTATAAACATGGAAATATCTACACCCCTATCAGTATAAACATGGAAATATCTACAACGCCATCTTTATAAACATGGAAATATCTACACCTCTATCTGTATAAACATGGAAATATCCACACAGCTATCTCTATAAACATGGAAAAATCAACACCGCTATCTCTATGAACATGGAAATATCTACTCCGCCATCTCTATAAACATGGACATACCTACACCGCGATCAGTATAAACATGGAAATATCTACACCGCTATCTGTATAAACATGGAAATATCTCCACTGCTATCTCTATAAACATCGAAATATCTACACCGCCATCTGTATAAACATGGAAATACTTACAAAGTTATCTGTATAAACATGGAAATATCTACACCGCCATCTGTATAAACATGGAAATATCTACACAGCCATGTGTATATACATGGAAATATCTACACCGCTATATATATAAACATGGAAATAACTACACCGCTATCTGTGTAAACATGGAAATATCTCCACTGCTATCTCTATAAACATCGAAATATCTACACCGCCATCTGTATAAACATGGAAATACTTACTACGTTATCTGTATAAACATGGAAATATCTACACCGCCATCTGTATAAACATGGAAATATCTACACAGCCAAGTGTACATACATGGGAATATCTACACCGCTCTCTATATAAACATGGAAATAAGTACAGCGCTATCTGTATATACATGGAAATTTCTACACCACCATCTACATATCCATAGAAATATCTGCACCGGCATCTGTATAAACATGGAAATATCTACACAGTCATCTGTGTATAGATGGAAATATCAACACCGCCATCTGTACAAACATGGAAATATCTGCACCGCTATCTGTATAAACATGGAAATATCTACACCGCGGTCTGTATAAACATGGAAATATCTACTCAGCTATCTGTATAAACATGGAAATATCTACACCGCTATCTCTATAAACATGGAAATATCTACCCCGTGATCTGTATAAACATGGAAATATTTACACCGCTATCTGTATAAACATGGAAATTTCTACACCGTTATCTGTATAAATATGGAAATATCTACACCGCCATCTGTATAAACATGGAAATACGTACAATACCAGCTGTATACACATGGAAATATCTACACCGCCATCTGTATAAACATGGAAATATCTACATGGCCATCTGTGTATAGATGGAAATATCAGCACCGCCATCTGTACAAACATGGAAATATCTACACCGCTATCTCTATAAACATGGAAATATCTGCACTGCCATCTGTAAAAACATGGAAATACCTATACAGTCATCTGTATAAACATGGATATATCTACAAAGCCATCTGTATACCCGTGGAAATATCTGCACAGCCATCTGTATAAACATGTAAATATCTACACTGCTATCTCTCTAAACATGGAAATATCTACATCGCTATATGTATAAACATGGAAATATCTACACCGTGATCTGTATAGACATGGAAATATCTACACCGTGATCTGTATAAACATGGAAATATCTTCACCACGAGCTGTATAAACATGGAAATTTCTACACCGCTATCTGTATAAACATGGTAATATCTACACCACCATCTATATAAACATGGAAATACCTACACCGCCATCTGTATAAACATGGAAATATCTACAATGCCATCTGTAGAAAGATGGAAATATCTACACCGCAATCTGTGTAAACATGGAAATATCTACACCGATATCTGTAAAAACATGGAAATATCTACACCGCTATCTGTATAAACATGGAAATATCTACACCGCGATCTGTATAAACATGGAAGTATCTACACCGCGATCTGTATAAACTTGGAAATATCTACACCGCTATCTGTATAAACATGGAAATATCTACACAGCTATCTCTATAAACATGGAAATATCTACACCGCCATCTGTATAAACATGGAAATACCTACAAAGTCATCTGTATAAACATGGAAATATCTACAAAGCCATCTGTATAAACATGGAAATATCTACTCAGCCATCTGTATATACATGGAAATATCTACACCACTATCTGTATATACATGGAAATAACTACACCGCTATTTGTATAAACTAGGAAATATTCACACCGTGATCTGTATAAACATGGAAATATTTACACCGCTATCTGTATAATCATGGAAATTTCTACACCGTTATCTGTATAAATATGGAAATATCTACTCCGCTATCTCTATAAACATGGAAATATCTACACCGCCATCGGTATAAACATGGAAATACCTAAATAGACATCAGTGGAAACATGGAAATATCTACACCACCATCTGTATAAACATGGAAATATCTACAATGCCATCTGTATACACATGGAAATACCTACACGGCAATCTGTGTATAGATGGAAACATCAACACCGCCATCTGTACAAACTTGGAAATATCTACACTGCTATCTCTATAAACATGGAAATATCTACAATGCGGTCTGTATAACCATGGAAATATCCACACCGGCATCTGTATAAACATGGAAATATCTACACCACGATCTGTATAAACATGGAAATATCTACACCTCGATCTGTATAAACATGGAGATATCTGCACCGCTATCTCTATAGACATGGAAATATCTACAAAGCCATCTGTAAAACATGGAAATACCTACACAGTCATGTGTAGGAACATGGAAATATCTACACTGCCATCTGTATAAACATAGAAATATCTACACAGCCCTCTGTATAAATATGGAGATAACTGCATAGGCATCTGTATAAACATGGAAATATCTGCACCGCTATCTGTATAAACATGGAAATTCCTACACTGCTGTCTCTATAAACATGGAAATATGTACACCGCTATGTGTATAAACATGGAAATATCTTCACCACGATCTGTATAAACATGGAAATATCTACACTGCTATCTGTATAAACATGGTAATATCTACACCACCATCTATAAAATCATGGAAATATCTACACCGCCATCTGTATAAACATGGAAATATCTAGAATGCCATCTATAGATAGATGGATATATCTACACCGCAATCTGTGTAAACATGGAAATAACTACTCCGATATCTGGAAAAACATGGAAATATATACACTGCTATCTGTATAAACATGGAAATATCTACACCGCTATCTTTAGAAACATGGAAATATCTACACCACGATCTGTATAAACATGGAAATATCTACACCGCTATCTGTATAAACATGGAAATATCTACACAGCTATCTCTATAAACATGGAAATATCTACACCACGATCTGTATAAACATGGAAATATCTACACCGCCATCTGTATAAACATGGAAATACCTACAAAGTCATCTGTATAAACATGGAAATAACTACAAAGCCATCTGTATAAAAATGGAAATATCTACAAAGCCATCGGTATATACATGGAAATATCTACGCCGCTATCTGTATAAACATGGAAATAACTACACCGCTAGTTGTATAAACAAGGAAATATCTAAACCGTGACTTGTAAAAACATGGAAATATTTACACCGCTATCTGTATAAACATGGAATTTTCTACATCGTTATCTCTATAAATATGGAAATATCAACACCGCTATCTCTATAAACATGGAAATATCTACACCGCCATCTGTATAAACATGGAAATAACTATACAGTCATCTGTGTAAACTTGGAAATATCTACACCACCATCTGTATAAACATGGAAATATCTACACCAAGATCTGTATAAACATGGAAATATATACACCGCTCTCAGTATAAACATGGAAATATCTGCACCGCTATCTCCATAAACATGGAAATATCTACAAAGCCATTTGTATAAACATGGAAATACCTACACAGTCATGTGTAGGAACATGGAAATATCTACACTGCCATCTGTATACACAAAGAAATATCTACACAGCCCTCTGTATAAATATGGAGATATCTGCATAGGCATTTCTATAAACATGGAAATATCTACACCGCTATCTGTATAAACATGGAAATATCTACACCGCTATCTGTATAAATATGAAATATCTAAACCGCTATCTCTATAAAAGTGGAAATATCTCCACTGCTTCTGTATAAACTAGGAAATATCTTCAATTCTATCTGTATACACATTGAAATATCTACACCACCATCTGTATAAACATGGAAATATCTCCACTGCTATCTCTATAAACTTCGAAGTATCTACACCGCCATCTCTATAAACATGGAAATACTTACAAAGTTATCTGTATAAACATGGAAATATCTACACCGCTATCTGTATAAACATGGAAATATCTACACAGCCATGTGTATATAGATGGAAATATCTATACCGCTATCTATATAAACATGGAAATAACTACACCACTATCTGCATAAACATGGAAATATCTACAATGCCATCTGTATACACATGGAAATATCTACACAGCCATCTGTATAAACATGTTAATATCTACACTGCTATCTCTATAAACATGGCAATATCTACACCGCCATCTCTATAAACATGAAAATATCTACACTACCTTCTCCATAAACATGGAACTAACTACTCCGCCAGCTGTATAAACATGGAAACATCTACACCGCCATTAGTGTGAGTAAGGAAATATCTACAATGCCATCTGTATAAAGATATAAATATCTGCACCGCGAGCTGTATAAACATGGAAATATCTACATCGCTATCTGTATAAACGTGGAAATACCAACACCGCTATCGGTATAAACATGGAAATACCTACACAGCTATCTGTATAAACATGGAAATATCTCCACTGCTATCTCTGTAAACATTGAAATATCTACACCGCCATCTGTATAAACATGGAAATACTTACAAACTTATCTGTATAAACATGGAAATATCTACACCGGTATCTGTATAAACATGGAAATATCTACACCACAATCTGTATAAAGATGGAAATATTTACACCGCTATCTGTAAAACCTGGAAATATCTACACTGCTGTCTCTATAAATATGGAAATATCTACACCGCCATCTGTATAAACATGGAAATAATTACACAGTCATGTGTAGGAACATGGAAATATCTACACCACCGTTTGTATAAAGATGGAAAGATCTACAACGTTATCTGTATAAACATGGAAATATCTACATCGCTATCTGTATAAACAGGGAAATATCTCCACCGCTAACTGTGTAAACATGGAAATATCTACACCGCTGTCTGTATATAAATGGAAATATATACACCACTATCTGTATAAACAAGGAAATATCTACACCGCCGTCTTTAGAAACATGGAAATATCTACACCACCATCTGTATAAACATGGAAATACCTACACCGCTACCTGTATAAATATGGAAATGTCTACACTGCTATCTCTATAAATATGGAAATACCTACACCACTTGCACTATAAACATGGAAATACCTTCACTGCAATCTATATATACATGGAAATATCTACACCACCATCTCTATAAACATGAAAATATCTACACCGACATCTTCAGAAACATGGATGTATCTACACCGCCATCTGTATAAACTTGGAAATATCTACACCACTATCTGTATAAACATGGAAATATTTCAATTCGATCTGTATAAACATGGAAATACCTACACCGCCATCTGTATAAAGATGGAAGTATCTACACCCCTATCCGTATAAATATTGAAATACCTACGCCGCTATCTCTATAGACATGGAAATATCTACACCGCTATCTGTATACACATGGAAATATCTCCACTCCCATCTGTATAAAGATGGAAATATCTACACTGCGAGCTGTATAAACATGGAAATATCTACACCGCTATCTGTATAAACATAGAAGTATCAACACCGCTATCTGTATAAACATGGAAATATCTACACCGCTATCTCTATAAACATGAAAATACTTACACCACCATCTCTACAAACATGGAAATATTTACACCGCTATCTCTAGAGACATGGAAATATCTACACCGCCATCTGTATAAACATGGAAATATCTAGACCACTCTCTGTATAAAGATGGAAATATCTACATCACTATCTGTATAAACGTGGAAATACCAACACCGCTATCGGTATAAACATGGAAATAGCTACACAGCTATCTGTATAAACATGGAAATATCTACACGGCCATCTGTGTATAGATGGAAATTTCAACATCGCCATATGTACAAACATGGAAATTTCTACACCGCTATCTCCATAAACATGGAAATATCTGCACAGCCATCTGTAAAACATGGAAATACCTCTACAGTCATCTGTATAAACATGGAAATGTCTACAATGCCATCTGTATACACATGGAAATACCTACACAGCCATCTGTATAAACATGTAAATATCTACACTGCTATCTCTATAAACATGGAAATATCTACACCGCCATCTCTATAAACATGAAAATATCTACACTGCCATCTCCATAAACATGGAACTAACTACTCCGCCATCTGTATAAACATGGAAACATCTACACCGCCATCTATGTGAATAAGGAAATATCTACAATGCCATCTGTATAAAGATATAAATATCTGCACCGCGAGCTGTATAAACATGGAAATATCTACATCGCTATCTGTATAAACGTGGAAATACCAACACATCTATCGGTATAAACATGGAAATATCTACAACGCCATCTATATAAACATGGAAATATCTACACCGCTATGTCTGTAAACATGGAAATACCTACACCGCTATCTCTATAAACATGGAAATATCTACACCGCTATCTGTATAAACATGGAAATACCTACACAGCTATCTGTATAAACATGGAAAATCTACACCACGATCTGTATAAACATGGAAATATCTACACCGCGATCGGTATAAACATGGAAATATCTTCACCACGATCTGTATAAACATGGAAATATCTACACCGCTATCTGTATAAACATGGTAATATCTACACCGCCATCTATATAAACATGGAAATATCTACACCGTCATCTGCATAAACATGGAAATATCTACAACGCTATCTGTATAAACATGGAAATATCCACAATGCCATCTGTATACACATGGAAATACCTACACCGCTATCTCTATAAACATGGAAATATCTACAATGCCATCTGTATACACATGGAAATACCTACACAGCCATCTGTATAAACATGTAAATATCTACACTGCTATCTCTATAAACATGGAAATATCTACACCGCCATCTCTATAAACATGATAATATCTACACTGCCATCTCCATAAACATGGAACTAACTACTCCGCCATCTGTATAAACATGGAAACATCCACGCCGCCATCTGTGTGAATAAGGAAATATCTACAATGCCATCTGTATAAAGATATATATATATCTGCACCGCGAGCTGTATAAACATGGAAATATCTACATCGCTATCTGTATAAACGTGGAAATACCAACACATCTATCGGTATAAACATGCAAATATCTACACCGCCATCTATATAAACATGGAAATATCTACACCGCAATGTCTATAAACATGGAAATAACTACACCGCTATCTCTATAAACATGGAAATATCTACACTGCTATCTATATAAACATGAAAATATCTACAATGCTATCTGTATAAACATGGAAATATCTACACCGCGATCTGTATAAACATGGAAATATCTTCACCACGATCTGTATAAACATGGAAATATCTACACCACTATCTGTATAAACATGGTAATATCTACACGACCATCTATATAAACATGGAAATATCTACACCGCCATCTGCATAAACATGGAAATATCTACAATGCCATCTGTAGAAAGATGGAAATATCTACACCACAATCTGTGTAAACATGGAAATATCTACACCGCTATCTGTAAAAACATGGAAATATCTACACCGCTATCAGAATAAACATGGAAATATCTACACCGCGATCTGTATAAACATGGAAATATCTACACTGCCATCTCTATAAAGATGGAAGTATCTACTCCGCCATGTGTATAAACACGGAAATATCTACACCACCATCTGTGAAAACATGGAATTATCTACACTGCTATCTGTATAAACATGGAAATATCTACACCGCCATCTGCATGTCCATGGAAATATCTACGCTGCCATCTGTATAAACATGGAAATATCTACACGGCCATCTGTGTATAGATGGAAATTTCAACATCGCCATATGTACAAACATGGAAATATCTACACCGCTATCTCTATAAACATGGAAATATCTGCACAGCCATCTGTAAAACATGGAAATACCTCTACAGTCATCTGTATAAACATGGAAATATCTACAATGCCATCTGTATAAAGATATAAATATCTGCACCGCGAGCTGTATAAACATGGAAATATCTACATCGCTATCTGTATAAACGTGGAAATACCAACACATCTATCAGTATAAACATGGAAATATCTACAACGCCATCTATATAAACATGGAAATATCTACACCGCTATGTCTGTAAACATGGAAATACCTACACCGCTATCTCTATAAACATGGAAATATCTACACCGCTATCTGTATAAACATGGAAATACCTACACCGCTATCTGTATAAACATGGAAAATCTACACCACGATCTGTATAAACATGGAAATATCTACACCGCGATCGGTATAAACATGGAAATATCTTCACCACGATCTGTATAAACATGGAAATATCTACACCGCTATCTGTATAAACATGGTAATATCTACACCGCCATCTATATAAACATGGAAATATCTACACCGTCATCTGCATAAACATGGAAATATCTACAACGCTATCTGTATAAACATGGAAATATCCACAATGCCATCTGTATACACATGGAAATACCTACACCGCTATCTCTATAAACATGGAAATATCTACAATGCCATCTGTATACACATGGAAATACCTACACAGCCATCTGTATAAACATGTAAATATCTACACTGCTATCTCTATAAACATGGAAATATCTACACCGCCATCTCTATAAACATGAAAATATCTACACTGCCATCTCCATAAACATGGAACTAACTACTCCGCCGTCTGTATAAACATGGAGACATCTACACCGCCATCTATGTGAATAAGGAAATATCTACAATGCCATCTGTATAAAGATATAAATATCTGCACCGCGAGCTGTATAAACATGGAAATATCTACATCGCTATCTGTATAAACGTGGAAATACCAACACATCTATCGGTATAAACATGGAAATATCTACAACGCCATCTATATAAACATGGAAATATCTACACCGCTATGTCTGTAAACATGGAAATACCTACACCGCTATCTCTATAAACATGGAAATATCTACACCGCTATCTGTATAAACATGGAAATACCTACACCGCTATCTGTATAAACATGGAAAATCTACACCACGATCTGTATAAACATGCAAATATCTACACCGCGATCGGTATAAACATGGAAATACCTTCACCACGATCTGTATAAACATGGAAATATCTACACCGCTATCTGTATAAACATGGTAATATCTACACCGCCATCTATATAAACATGGAAATATCTACACCGTCATCTGCATAAACATGGAAATATCTACAACGCTATCTGTATAAACATGGAAATATCCACAATGCCATCTGTATACACATGGAAATACCTACACCGCTATCTCTATAAACATGGAAATATCTACAATGCCATCTGTATACACATGGAAATACCTACACAGCCATCTGTATAAACATGTAAATATCTACACTGCTATCTCTATAAACATGGAAATATCTACACCGCCATCTCTATAAACATGATAATATCTACACTGCCATCTCCATAAACATGGAACTAACTACTCCGCCATCTGTATAAACATGGAAACATCCACACCGCCATCTGTGTGAATAAGGAAATATCTACAATGCCATCTGTATAAAGATATATATATCTTCACCACGATCTGTATAAACATGGAAATATCTACACCGCTATCTGTATAAACATGGTAATATCTACACCACCATCTATATAAACATGGAAATATCTACACCGCCATCTGCATAAACATGGAATTATGTACAATGCCATCTGTAGAAAGATGGAAATACCTACACCGCAATCTGTGTAAACATGGAAATATCTACACCGATATCTGTAAAAACATGGAAATATCTACACTGCTATCTGTATAAACATGGAAATATCTACACCGCGATCTGTATAAACATGGAGATATCTACAGCGCCATCTCTATAAACATTGAAATATCTACACTGCCATCTGTAAAAACATGGAAATATCTACACAGTCATCTGAATAAACATGGAAATATCTACACCACCATCTGTATAAACATGGAAATACCTACAATACCATCTGTATACACATGGAAATATCTACACAGACATCTGTAAAAGTATGGAAATATCTACACCGCCATCTGTATAAACATGGAAATATCTACACTGCCATCTGTAGAAAGATGGAAATATCTACACCGCTATCTCTATAAGTATGGAAATATCTACACCGCCATCTGTATAAACATGAAAATATCTACACTGCCATCTCCATAAAGATGGAAGTATCTACTCCGGCATGTGTATAAACACGGAAATATCTACACCACCATCTGTGAAAACATGGAAATATCTACACCGCCATCTGCATGTCCATGGAAATATCTACGCTGCCATCTGTATAAACATGGAAATATCTACACGGCCATCTGTGTATAGATGGAAATATCAACAACGCCATCTGTACAAACATGGAAATATCTACACCGCTATCTCTATAAACATGGTAATATCTGCACAGCCATCTGTAAAACATGGAAATACCTCTACAGTCATCTGTATAAACATGGAAATATCTACAATGCCATCTGTATACACATGGAAATATCCACACCGCCATCTCTATAAACATGAAAATATCTACACTGCCATCTCCATAAACATGGAACTAACTACTCCGCCGTCTGTATAAACATGGAAACATCTACACCGCCATCTGTGTGAGTAAGGAAATATCTACAATGCCATCTGTATAAAGATATAAATATCTGCACCGCGAGCTGTATAGACATGGAAATATCTACATCGCTATCTGTATAAACGTGGAAATACGAACACATCTATCGGTATGAACATGGAAATATCTACAACGCCATCTATATAAACATGGAAATATCTACACCGCTATGTCTATATACATGGAAATACCTACACCGCTATCTCTATAAACATGGAAATATCTACACCGCGATCTGTATAAACATGGAAATATCTACACCGCCATCAGCATGTCCATGGAAATATCTACGCTGCCATCTGTATAAACATGGAAATATCTACACGGCCATCTGTGTATAGATGGAAATATCAACAACGCCATCTGTACAAACATGGAAATATCTACACCGCTATCTCTATAAACATGGAAATATCTGCAGAGCCACCGGTAAAACTTGGAAATACCTCTACAGTCATCTGTATAAACATGGAAATATCTACAATGCCATCTGTATACACATGGAAATACCTACACAGCCGTCTGTATAAACATGTAAATATCTACACTGCTATCTCTATAAACATGGAAATATCTACACCGCCATCTCTATAAACATGAAAATATCTACACTGCCATCTCCATAAACATGGAACTAACTACTCCGCCATCTGTATAAACATGGAAACATCTACACCGCCATCTGTGTGAAAAAGGAAATATCTACAATGCCATCTGTATAAAGATATAAATATCTGCACCGCGAGCTATATAAACATGGAAATATCTACATCGCTATCTGTATAAACGTGGAAATACCAACACATCTATCGGTATAAACATGGAAATATCTACAGCACCATCTATATAAACATGGAAATATCTAAACCGCTATGTCTGTAAACATGGAAATACCTACACCGCTATGTCTATAAACATGGAAATATCTACACCGCTATCTGTATAAACATGGAAATACCTACACCGCTATCTGTATAAACATGGAAATATCTACACCGCGATCTGTATAAACATGGAAATATCTACACCGCGATCTGTATAAACATGGAAATATCTTCACCAAGATCTGTATAAACATGGAAATATCTACAACGCCATCTGTATAAAGATGGTAATATCTACACCACCATCTACATAAACATGGAAATATCTACACAGCCATCTACATAAACATGGAAATACCTACAATACCATCAGTATACACATGGAAATATCTACACAGACATCTGTATAAGTATAGAAATATCTACACCGCCATCTGTATAAACATGGAAATATCTACACTGCCATCTGTAGAAAGATGGATATATCTACACCGCTATCTCTATAAATATGGAAATATCTATACCGCCATCTCTTTAAACATGAAAATATCTACACTGCCATCTCCATAAAGATGGAAGTATCTACTCCGCCATGTGTATAAACACGGAAATATCTACACCAACATCTGTGAAAACATGGAAATATCTACACCGCTCTCTGTATAAACATGGAAATATCTACACCGCCATCTGCATGTCCATGGAAATATCTACGCTGCCGTCTGTATAAACATGGAAATATCTACACGGCCATGTGTGTATAGATGGAAATATCAACAAGGCCATCGGTACAAACATGGAAATATCTACACAGCTTTCTCTATAAACATGGAAATATCTGCACAGCCATCTGTAAAACATGGAAATACCTCCACAGTCATCTGTATAAACATGGAAATATCTACAATGCCATCTGTATATACATGGAAATATCTACACAGCCATCTGTATAAACATGTAAATATCTACACTGCTATCTCTATAAACATGGAAATATCTACACCGCCATCTCTATAAACATGAAAATATCTACACTGCCATCTCCATAAACATGAAACTAACTACTCCGCCATCTGTATAAACATGGAAACATCTACACCGCCATCTGTGTCAATAAGGAAATATCTACAATGCCATCTGTATAAAGATATAAATATCTGCACCGCGTGCTGTATAAACAAGGAAATATCTACATCGCTATCTGTATAAACGTGGAAATACCAACACATCTATCGGTATAAACATGGAAATATCTACAACGCCATCTATATAAACATGGAAATATCTACACCGCTATGTCTATAAACATGGAAATACCTACACCGCTATCTCTATAAACTTGGAAATATCTACACCGCTATCTGTATAAACATGGAAATATCTACACCGCTATCTGTATAAACATGGAAATATCTACACCGCGATCTCTATAAACATGGAAATATCTACACAGCGATCTGTATAAACATGGAAATATCTACACCGCGATCTGTATATACATGGAAATATCTTCACCACGATCTGTATAAACATGGCAATATCTACACCGCTATCTGTATAAACATGGTAATATCTACACCACCATCTATATAAACATGGAAATATCTACACCACCATCTGCATAAACATGGAAATATCTACAATGCCATCTGTAGAAGAATGGAAATATCTACACCACAATCTGTGTAAACATGGAAATATCTACACCGCTATCTGTAAAAACATGGAAATATCTACACCGCTATCAGAATAAACATGGAAATATCTACACCGCGATCTGTATAAACATGGAAATATCTACACTGCCATCTCTATAAAGATGGAAGTTTCTACTCCGCCATGTGTATAAACACGGAAATATCTACACCACCATCTGTGAAAACATGGAAATATCTACACCGCTATCTGTATAAACATGGAAATATCTACACCGCCATCTGCATGTCCATGGAAATATCTACGCTGCCATCTGTATAAACATGGAAACATCTACACGGCCATCTGTGTATAGATGGAAATTTCAACAACGCCATCTGTACAAACATGGAAATATCTACACCGCTATCTCTATAAACATGGAAATATCTGCACAGCCATCTGTAAAACATGGAAATACCTCTACAGTCATCTGTATAAACATGGAAATATCTACAATGCCATCTGTATACACATGGAAATACCTACACAGCCATCTGTATAAACATGTAAATATCTACACTGCTATCTCTATAAACATGGAAATATCTACACCGCCATCTCTATAAACATGAAAATATCTTCACTGCCATCTCGATAAACATGGAACTAACTACTCCGCCATCTGTATAAACATGGAAACATCTACACCGCCGTCTGTGTGAATAAGGAAATATCTACAATGCCATCTGTATAAAGATATAAATATCTGCACCGCGAGCTGTATAAACATGGAAATATCTACATCGCTATCTGTATAAACGTGGAAATACCAACACATCTATCGGTATAAACATGGAAATATCTACAGCACCATCTACATAAACATGGAAATATCTACACCGCTATGTCTGTAAACATGGAAATACCTACACCGCTATCTCTATAAACATGGAAATATCTACACCGCTATCTGTATAAACATGGAAATACCTACACCGCTATCTGTATAAACATGGAAATATCTACACCGCGATCTGTATAAACATGGAAATATCTACACCGCGATCTGTATAAAGATGAAAATATCTTCACCACGATCTGTATAAACATGGAAATATCTACACCGCCATATGTATAAACATGGTAATATCTACACCACCATCTATATAAACATGGAAATATCTACACAGCCATCTGCATAAACATGGAAATACCTACAATACCAACTGTATACACATGGAAATATCTACACAGATATCTGTATAAGTATGGAAATATCTACACCGCCATCTGTATAAACATGGAAATATCTACACTGCCATCTGTAGAAAGATGGATATATCTACACCGCTATCTCTATAAATATGGAAATATCTACACCGCCATCTCTTTAAACATGAAAATATCTACACTGCCATCTCCATAAAGATGGAAGTATCTACTCCGCCATGTGTATAAACACGGAAATATCTACACCAACATCTGTGAAAACATGGAAATATCTACACCGCTCTCTGTATAAACATAGAAATATCTACACCGCCATCTGCATGTCCATGGCAATATCTACGCTGCCATCTGTATAAACATGGAAATATCTACACGGCCATCTCTGTATAGATGGACATATCAACAACGCCATCTGTACAAACATGGAAATATCTATACCGCTTTCTCTATAAACATGGAAATATCTGCACAGCCATCTGTAAAACATGGAAATACCTCTACAGTCATCTCTATAAACATGGAAATATCTACAATGCCATCTGTATATACATGGAAATATCTACACAACCCTCTGTATAAACATGTAAATATCTACACTGCTATCTCTATAAACATGGAAATATCTACACCGCCATCTCTATAAACATGAAAATATCTACACTGCCATCTCCATAAACATGGAACTAACTACTCCGCCATCTGTATAAACATGGAAACATCTACACCGCCATCTGTGTGAATAAGGAAATATCTACAATGCCATCTGTATAAAGATATAAATATCTGCACCGCGAGCTGTATAAACACGGAAATATCTACATCGCTATCTGTATAAACGTTGAAATACCAACACATCTATCGGTATAAACCTGGAAATATCTACAACGCCAAATGTATAAACATGGAAGCATCTACATTGCTATGGCTATAAACATGGAAATACCTACACCACTATCTCTATAAACATGGAAATATCTACACCGCTGTCTGTATAAACATGGAAATATCTACAACGCTATCTGTATAAACATGGAAATATCTACACTGCTATCTGTATAAACATGGAAATATCTACACCGCGATCTGTATAAACATGGAAATATCTTCACCACGATCTGTATAAACATGGAAATATCTACACCGCTATCAGTATAAACATGGTAATATCTACACCACCATCTATATAAACATGGAAATATCTACACCGCCATCTGCATAAACATGGAAATATCTACAATGCCATCTGTAGAAAGATGGAAATATCTACACCGCAATCTGTGTAAACATGGAAATATATACACCGATATCTGTAAAAACATGGAAATATCTACACCGCTATCTGTATAAACATGGAAATATCTACACCGCCATCTGTGTAAACTTGGAAATATCTACAGCGCCATCTCTATAAACATTGAAATATCTACACTGCCATCTGTAAAAACATGGAAATATCTACACAGTCATCAGAATAAACATGGAAATATCTACACCACCATATGTATAAACATGGAAATACCTACAATACCGTCTGTATACACATGGAAATATCTACACAGACATCTGTATAAGTATGGAAATATCTACAACGCCATCTGTATAAACATGGAAATATCTACACTGCCATCTGTAGAAAGATGGAAATATCTACACCGCTATCTCTGTAAATATGGAAATATCTACACCGCCATCTCTATAAACATGAAAATATCTACACTGCCATCTCCATAAAGATGGAAGTATCTACTGCGCCATGTGTATAAAAACGGAAATATCTACACCAACATCTGTGAAAACATGGAAATATCTACACCGCTCTCTGTATAAACATGGAAATATCTACACCGCCAACTGCATGTCCATGGAAATATCTACGCTGCCATCTGTATAAACATGGAAATATCTACACGGCCATCTGTGTATAGATGGAAATATCAACAACGCCAACTGTACAAACATGGAAATATCTACACCGCTATCTCTATAAACATGGAAATATCTGCACAGCCATCTGTAAAACATGGAAATACCTCTACAGTCATCTGTATAAACATGGAAATATCTACAATGCCATCTGTATACACATGGAAATATCTACACAGCCATCTGTATAAACATGTAAATATCTACACTGCTATCTCTATAAACATGGAAATATCTACACCGCCATCTCTATAAATATGAAAATATCTACACTGCCATCTCCATAAACATGGAACTAACTTCTCCGCCATCTGTATAAACATGGAAACATCTACACCGCCATCTGTGTGAATAAGGAAATATCTAAAATGCCGTCTGTATACAGATATAAATATCTTCACAGCGAGCTGTATAAATATGGAAATATCTACATCGCTATCTGTATAAACGTGGAAATACCAACACATCTATCGGTATAAACATGGAAATATCTACAACGCCATCTATATAAACATGGAAATATCTACACCGCTATGTCTATAAACATGGACATACCTACACCGCTATCTCTATAAACTTGGAAATATCTACACCGCTATCTGTATAAACATGGAAATATCTACACCGCTATCTGTATAAACATGGAAATATCTACACCGTGATCTGTATAAACATGGTAATATCTACACCACCATCTATATAAACATGGAAATATATGCACAGCAATCTGCATAAACATGGAAATATCTACAATGCCATCTGTAGAAAGATGGAAATATCCACACCGCAATCTGTGTAAACATGGAAATAACTACACCGATATCTGTAAAAACATGGAAATATCTACAACGCTATCTGTATAAACATGGAAATATCTACACCGCGATCTGTATAAACATGGAAATATCTACAGCACCATCTCTATAAACATTGAAATATCTACACTGTCATCTGTAAAAACATGGAAATATCTACACAGTCATCAGAATAAACATGGAAATATCTACAACACCATATGTATAAACATGGAAAACCTACAATACCATCTGTATACACATGGAAATATCTACACAGACATCTGTATAAGTATGGAAATATCTACACCGCCATCTGTATAAACATGGAAATATCTACAGTGCCATCTGTAGAAAGATGGAAATATCTACACCGCTATCTCTGTAAATATGGAAATATCTACACCGCCATCTCTTTAAACATGAAAATATCTACACTGCCATCTCCATAAAGATGGAAGTATCTACTCCGCCATGTGTATAAACACGGAAATATCTACACCAACATCTGTGAAAACATGGAAATATCTACAACGCTCTCTGTATAAACATGGAAATATCTACACCGCCATCTGCATGTCCATGGAAATATCTACGCTGCCATCTGTATAAACATGGAAATATCTACACGGCCATCTGTGTATAGATGGAAATATCAAAAACGCCATCTGTACAAACATGGAAATATCTACACCGCTTTCTCTATAAACATGGAAATATCTGCACAGCCATCTGTAAAACATGGAAATACCTCTACAGTCATCTGTATAAACATGGAAATATCTACAATGCCATCTGTATACACATGGAAATATCTACACAGCCATCTGTATAAACATGTAAATATCTACACTGCTATCTCTATAAACATGGAAATATCTACACCGCCATCTCTATAAACATGAAAATATCTACACTGCCATCTCCATAAACATGGAACTAACTACTCCGCCATCTGTATAAACATGGAAACATCTACACTGCCATCTGTGTGAATAAGGAAATATCTACAATGCCATCTGTATAAAGATATAAATATCTGCACCGCGAGCTGTATAAACATGGAAATATCTACATCGCTATCTGTATAAACGTGGAAATACCAACACATCTATCGGTATAAACATGGAAATATCTTCAACGACATCTATATAAACATGGAAATATCTACACCGCTATGTCTATAAACATGGAAATACCTACACCGCTATCTCTATAAACTTGGAAATATCTACACCGCTATCTGTATAAACATGGAAATATCTACACCGCTATCTGTATAAACATAGAAATATCTACACCGCGATCTGTATAAACATGGAAATATCTACACAGCGATCTGTATAAACATGGAAATATCTACAGCGCGATCTGTATAAACATGGAAATATCTACACCGGTATCTGTATAAACATGGTAATATCTACACCACCATCTATATAAACATGGAAATATCTACACCGCCATTTGCATAAACATGGAAATATCTACAATGCCATCTGTAGAAAGATGGAAATATCTACACCACAATCTGTGTAAACCTGGAAATATCTACACCGCTATCTGTAAAAATATGGAAATATCTACACCGCTATCAGAATAAACATGGAAATATCTACACCGCGATCTGTATAAACATGGAAATATCTACAGCGCCATCTCTATAAACATTGAAATATCTACACTGCCATCTGTAAAACATGGAAATATCTACACAGTCATCTGAATAAACATGGAAATATCTACACCACCATCTGTATAAACATGGAAATACCTACAATACCATCTGTATACACATGGAAATATCTACACAGACATCTCTATCAGTATGGAAATATCTACACCGCCATCTGCATAAACATGGAAATATCTACACTGCCATCTGTAGAAAGATGGAAATATCTACACCGCTATCTCTATAAATATGGAAATATCTACACCGCCATCTCTATAAACATGAAAATATCTACACTGCCATCTCTATAAAGATGGAAGTATCTACTCCGCCATGTGTATAAACACGGAAATATCTACACCACCATCTGTGAAAACATGGAAATATCTACACCGCTCTCTGTATAAACATGGAAATATCTACACCGCCATCTGCATGTCCATGGAAATATCTACGCTGCCATCTGTAGAAAGATGGAAATATCTACACCACAATCTGTGTAAACATGGAAATATCTACACCGCTATCTGTAAAAACATGGAAATATCTACACTGCTATCAGAATAAACATGGAAATATCTACACCGCGATCTGTATAAACATGGAAATATCTACACTGCCATCTCTATAAAGATGGAAGTATCTACTCCGCCATGTGTATAAACACGGAAATATCTACACCACCATCTGTGAAAACATGGAAATATCTACACTGCTATCTGTATAAACATGGAAATATCTACACCGCCATCTGCATGTCCATGGAAATATCTACGCTGCCATCTGTATAAACATGGAAATATCTACACGGCCATCTGTGTATAGATGGAAATTTCAACATCGCCATATGTACAAACATGGAAATATCTACACCGCTATCTCTATAAACATGGAAATATCTGCACAGCCATCTGTAAAACATGGAAATACCTCTACAGTCATCTGTATAAACATGGAAATATCTACAATGCCATCTGTATACACATGGAAATACCTACAAAGCCATCTGTATAAACATATAAATATCTACACTTGTATCTCTATAAACATGGAAATATCTACACCGCCATCTCTATAAACATGAAAATATCTACACTGCCATCTCCATAAACATGGAACTAACTACTCCGCCATCTGTATAAACATGGAAACATCTACACCGCCATCTGTGTGAATAAGGAAATATCTACAATGCCATCTGTATAAAGATATAAATATCTGCACCGTGAGCTGTATAAACATGGAAATATCTACATCGCTATCTGTATAAACGTGGAAATACCAACACATCTATCGGTATAAACATGGAAATATGTACAGCGCCATCTATATAAACATGGAAATATCTACACCGCTATGTCTGTAAACATGGAAATACCTACACCGCTATCTCTATAAACATGGAAATATCTACACCGCTATCTGTATAAACATGGAAATACCTACACCGCTATCTGTATAAACATGGAAATATCTACACCGCGATCTGTATAAACATGGAAATATCTACACCGCGATCTGCATAAACATGAAAATATCTTCACCACGATCTGTATAAACATGGAAACATCTACACCGCCATCTGTATAAACATGGTAATATCTACACCACCATCTATATAAACATGGAAATATCTACACAGCCATCTGCATAAACATGGAAATACCTACAATACCATCTGTATACACATGGAAATATCTACACAGACATCTGTATAAGTATGGTAATATCTACACCGCCATCTGTATAAACATGGAAATATCCTCACTGCCATCTGTAGCAAGATGGATATATCTACACCGCTATCTCTATAAATATGGAAATATCTACACCGACATCTCTTTAAACATGAAAATATCTACACTGCCATCTCCATAAAGATGGAAGTATCTACTCCGCCATGTGTATAAACACGGAAATATCTACACCAACATCTGTGAAAACATGGAAATATCTACACCGCTCTCTGTATAAACATGGAAATATCTACACCGCCATCTGCATGTCCATGGAAATATCTACGCTGCCATCTGTATAAACATGGAAATATCTACACGGCCATCTGTGTATAGATGGAAATAACAACAACGCCATGTGTAGAAACATGGAAATATCTACACCGCTTTCTCTATAAACATGGAAATATCTGCACAGCCATCTGTAAAACATGGAAATACCTCTACAGTCATCTGTATAAACATGGAAATATCTACAATGCCATCTGTATATACATAGAAATATCTACACAGCCATCTGTATAAACATGTAAATATCTACACTGCTATCTCCATAAACATGGAAATATCTACACCGCCATCTCTATAAACATGAAAATATCTACACTGCCATCTCCATAATCATGGAACTAGCTACTCCGCCATCTGTATAAACATGGAAACATCTACACCGCCATCTGTGTCAATAAGGAAATATCTACAATGCCATCTGTACTAAGATATAAATATCTGCACCGCGAGCTGTATAAACAAGGAAATATCTACATCGCTATCTGTATAAACGTGGAAATACCAACACATCTATCGGTATAAACATGGAAATATCTACAACGCCATCTATATAAACATGGAAATACCTACACCGCTATGTCTATAAACATGGAAATACCTACACCGCTATCTCTATAAACTTGGAAATATCTACACCGCAATCTGTATAAACATGGAAATATCTACACCGCTATCTGTATAAACATGGAAATATCTACACCGCGATCTCTATAAACATGGAAATATCTACACAGCGATCTGTATAAACATGGAAATATCTACACCGCGATCTGTATATACATGGAAATATCTTCACCACGATCTGTATAAACATGGAAATATCTACACCGCTATCTGTATAAACATGGTAATATCTACACCACCATCTATATAAACATGGAAATATCTACACCGCCATCTGCATAAACATGGAAATATCTACAATGCCATCTGTAGAAAGATGGAAATATCTACACCACAATCTGTGTAAACATGGAAATATCTACACCGCTATCTGTAAAAACATGGAAATATCTACACCGATATCAGAATAAACATGGAAATATCTACACCGCGATCTGTATAAACATGGAAATATCTACACTGCCATCTCTATAAAGATGGAAGTATCTACTCCGCCATGTGTATAAACACGGAAATATCTACACCACCATCTGTGAAAACATGGAAATATCTACACTGCTATCTCTATAAACATGGAAATATCTACACCGCCATCTGCATGTCCATGGAAATATCTACGCTGCCATCTGTATAAACATGGAAATATCTACACGGCCATCTGTGTATAGATGGAAATTTCAACATCGCCATATGTACAAACATGGAAATATCTACACCGCTATCTCTATAAACATGGAAATATCTGCACAGCCATCTGTAAAACATGGAAATACCTCTACAGTCATCTGTATAAACATGGAAATATCTACAATGCCATCTGTATACACATGGAAATACCTACACAGCCATCTGTATAAACATGTAAATATCTACACTGGTATCTCTATAAACATGGAAATATCTACACCGCCATCTCTATAAACATGAAAATATCTACACTGCCATCTCCATAAACATGGAACTAACTACTCCGCCATCTGTATAAACATGGAAACATCTACACCGCCATCTATGTGAATAAGGAAATATCTACAATGCCATCTGTATAAAGATATAAATATCTGCACCGCGAGCTGTATAAACATGGAAATATCTACATCGCTATCTGTATAAACGTGGAAATACCAACACATCTATCGGTATAAACATGGAAATATCTACAACGCCATCTATATAAACATGGAAATATCTACACCGCTATGTCTGTAAACATGGAAATACCTACACCGCTATCTCTATAAACATGGAAATATCTACACCGCTATCTGTATAAACATGGAAATACCTACACCGCTATCTGTATAAACATGGAAAATCTACACCACGATCTGTATAAACATGGAAATATCTACACCGCGATCGGTATAAACATGGAAATATCTTCACAACGATCTGTATAAACATGGAAATATCTACACCGCTATCTGTATAAACATGGTAATATCTACACCGCCATCTATATAAACATGGAAATATCTACACCGTCATCTGCATAAACATGGAAATATCTACAACGCTATCTGTATAAACATGGAAATATCCACAATGCCATCTGTATACACATGGAAATACCTACACCGCTATCTCTATAAACATGGAAATATCTACAATGCCATCTGTATACACATGGAAATACCTACACAGCCATCTGTATAAACATGTAAATATCTACACTGCTATCTCTATAAACATGGAAATATCTACACCGCCATCTCTATAAACATGATAATATCTACACTGCCATCTCCATAAACATGGAACTAACTACTCCGCCATCTGTATAAACATGGAAACATCCACACCGCCATCGGTGTGAATAAGGAAATGTCTACAATGCCATCTGTATAAAGATATATATATCTGCACCGCGAGCTGTATAAACATGGAAATATCTACATCGCTATCTGTATAAACGTGGAAATACCAACACATCTATCGGTATAAACGTGCAAATATCTACAACGCCATCTATATAAACATGGAAATATCTACACCGCAATGTCTATAAACATGTAAATAACTACACCGCTATCTCTATAAACATGGAAATATCTACACTGCTATCTATATAAACATGAAAATATCTACAACACTATCTGTATAAACATGGAAATATCTACACCGCGATCTGTATAAACATGGAAATATCTTCACCACGATCTGTATAAACATGGAAATATCTACACCGCTATCTGTATAAACATGGTAATATCTACACCACCATCTATATAAACATGGAAATATCTACACCGCCATCTGCATAAACATGGAAATATCTACAATGCCATCTGTAGAAAGATGGAAATATCTACACCACAATCTGTGTAAACATGGAAATATCTACACCGCTATCTGTAAAAACATGGAAATATCTACACCGTTATCAGAATAAACATGGAAATATCTACACCGCGATCTGTATAAACATGGAAATATCTGCACTGCCATCTCTATAAAGATGGAAGTATCTACTCCGCCATGTGTTAAACACAGAAATATCTACACCACCATCTGTGAAAACATGGAAATATCTACACTGCTATCTGTATAAACATGGAAATATCTACACCGCCATCTGCATGTCCATGGAAATATCTACGCTGCCATCTGTATAAACATGGAAATATCTACACGGCCATCTGTGTATAGATGGAAATTTCAACATCGCCATATGTACAAACATGGAAATATCTACACCGCTATCTCTATAAACATGGAAATATCTGCACAGCCATCTGTAAAACATGGAAATACCTCTACAGTCATCTGTATAAACATGGAAATATCTACAATGCCATCTGTATAAAGATATAAATATCTGCACCGCGAGCTGTATAAACATGGAAATATCTACATCGCTATCTGTATAAACGTGGAAATACCAACACATCTATCGGTATAAACATGGAAATATCTACAACGCCATCTATATAAACATGGAAATATCTACACCGCTATGTCTGTAAACATGGAAATACTACACCGCTATCTCTATAAACATGGAAATATCTACACCGCTATCTGTATAAACATGGAAATACCTACAGCGCTATCTGTATAAACATGGAAAATCTACACCACGATCTGTATAAACATGGAAATATCTACACCGCGATCGGTATAAACATGGAAATATCTTCACCACGATCTGTATAAACCTGGAAATATCTACACCGCTATCTGTATAAACATGGTAATATCTACACCGCCATCTATATAAACATGGAAATATCTACACCGTCATCTGCATAAACATGGAAATATCTACAACGCTATCTGTATAAACATGGAAATATCCACAATGCCATCTGTATACACATGGAAATACCTACACCGCTATCTCTATAAACATGGAAATATCTACAATGCCATCTGTATACACATGGAAATACCTACACAGCCATCTGTATAAACATGTAAATATCTACACTGCTATCTCTATAAACATGGAAATATCTACACCGCCATCTCTATAAACATGATAATATCTACACTGCCATCTCCATAAACATGGAACTAACTACTCCGCCATCTGTATAAACATGGAAACATCCACACCGCCATCTGTGTTAATAAGGAAATATCTACAATGCCATCTGTATAAAGATATATATATCTGCACCGCGAGCTGTATAAACATGGAAATATCTACATCGCTATCTGTATAAACGTGGAAATACCAACACATCTATCGGTATAAACATGCAAATATCTACAACGCCATCTATATAAACATGGAAATATCTACACCGCAATGTCTATAAACATGGAAATAACTACACCGCTATCTCTATAAACATGGAAATATCTACACTGCTATCTATATAAACATGAAAATATCTACAACGCTATCTGTATAAACATGGAAATATCTACACCGCGATCTGTATAAACATGGAAATATCTTCACCACGATATGTATAAACATGGAAATATCTACACCGCTATCTGTATAAACATGGTAATATCTACACCACCATCTATATAAACATGGAAATATCTACACCGCCATCTGCATAAACATGGAAATATCTACAATGCCATCTGTAGAAAGATGGAAATATCTACACCACAATCTGTGTAAACATGGAAATATCTACACCGCTATCTGTAAAAACATAGAAATATCTACACCGCTATCAGAATAAACATGGAAATATCTACACCGCGATCTGTATAAACATGGAAATATCTACACTGCCATCTCTATAAAGATGGAAGTATCTACTCTGCCATGTGTATAAACACGGAAATATCTACACCACCATCTGTGAAAACATGGAAATATCTACACTGCTATCTGTATAAACATGGAAATATCTACACCGCCATCTGCATGTCCATGGAAATATCTACGCTGCCATCTGTATAAACATGGAAATATCTACACGGCCATCTGTGTATAGATGGAAATTTCAACATCGCCATATGTACAAACATGGAAATATCTACACCGCTATCTCTATAAACATGGAAATATCTGCACAGCCATCTGTAAAACATGGAAATACCTCTACAGTCATCTGTATAAACATGGAAATATCTACAATGCCATCTGTATAAAGATATAAATATCTGCACCGCGAGCTGTATAAACATGGAAATATCTACATCGCTATCTGTATAAACGTGGAAATACCAACACATCTATCGGTATAAACATGGAAATATCTACAACGCCATCTATATAAACATGGAAATATCTACACCGCTATGTCTGTAAACATGGAAATATCTACACCGCTATCTGTATAAACATGGAAATACCTACACCGCTATCTGTATAAACATGGAAAATCTACACCACGATCTGTATAAACATGGAAATATCTACACCGCGATCGGTATAAACATGGAAATATCTTCACCATGATCTGTATAAACATGGAAATATCTACGCCGCTATCTGTATAAACATGGTAATATCTACACCGCCATCTATATAAACATGGAAATATCTACACCGTCATCTGCATAAACATGGAAATATCTACAACGCTATCTGTATAAACATGGAAATATCCACAATGCCATCTGTATACACATGGAAATACCTACACCGCTATCTCTATAAACATGGAAATATCTACAATGCCATCTGTATACACATGGAAATACCTACACAGCCATCTGTATAAACATGTAAATATCTACACTGCTATCTCTATAAACATGGAAATATCTACACCGCCATCTCTATAAACATGATAATATCTACACTGCCATCTCCATAAACATGGAACTAACTACTCCGCCATCTGTATAAACATGGAAACATCCACACCGCCATCTGTGTGAATAAGGAAATATCTACAATGCCATCTGTATAAAGATATATATAGCTGCACCGCGAGCTGTATAAACATGGAAATATCTACATCGCTATCTGTATAAACGTGGAAATACCAACACATCTATCGGTATAAACATGCAAATATCTACAACGCCATCTATATAAACATGGAAATATCTACACCGCAATGTCTATAAACATGGAAATAACTACACCGCTATCTCTATAAACATGGAAATATCTACACTGCTATCTATATAAACATGAAAATATCTACAACGCTATCTGTATAAACATGGAAATATCTACACCGCGATCTGTATAAACATGGAAATATCTTCACCACGATCTGTATAAACATGGAAATATCTACACCGCTATCTGTATAAACATGGTAATATCTACACCACCATCTATATAAACATGGAAATATCTACACCGCCATCTGCATAAACATGGAAATATCTACAATGCCATCTGTAGAAAGATGGAAATATCTACACCACAATCTGTGTAAACATGGAAATATCTACACCGCTATCTGTAAAAACATGGAAATATCTACACCGCTATCAGAATAAACATGGAAATATCTACACCGCGATCTGTATAAACATGGAAATATCTACACTGCCATATCTATAAAGATGGAAGTATCTACTCCGCCATGTGTATAAACACGGAAATATCTACACCACCATCTGTGAAAACATGGAAATATCTACACTGCTATCTGTATAAACATGGAAATATCTACACCGCCATCTGCATGTCCATGGAAATATCTACGCTGCCATCTGTATAAACATGGAAATATCTACACGGCCATCTGTGTATAGATGGAAATTTCAACATCGCCATATGTACAAACATGGAAATATCTACACCGCTATCTCTATAAACATGGAAATATCTGCACAGCCATCTGTAAAACATGGAAATACCTCTACAGTCATCTGTATAAACATGGAAATATCTACAATGCCATCTGTATACACATGGAAATACCTACACAGCCATCTGTATAAACATGTAAATATCTACACTGCTATCTCTATAAACATGGAAATATCTACACCGCCATCTCTATAAACATGAAAATATCTACACTGCCATCTCCATAAACATGGAACTAACTACTCCGCCGTGTGTATAAACATGGAAACATCTACACCGCCATCTATGTGAATAAGGAAATATCTACAATGCCATCTGTATAAAGATATAAATATCTGCACCGCGAGCTGTATAAACATGGAAATATCTACATCGCTATCTGTGTAAACGTGGAAATACCAACACATCTATCGGTATAAACATGGAAATATCTACAACGCCATCTATATAAACATGGAAATATCTACACCGCTATGTCTGTAAACATGGAAATACCTACACCGCTATCTCTATAAACATGGAAATATCTACACCGCTATCTGTATAAACATGGAAATACCTACACCGCTATCTGTATAAACATGGAAAATCTACACCACGATCTGTATAAACATGGAAATATCTACACATCGATCGGTATGAACATGGAAATATCTTCACCACGATCTGTATAAACATGGAAATATCTACACCGCTATCTGTATAAACATGGTAATATCTACACCGCCATCTATATAAACATGGAAATATCTACACCGTCATCTGCATAAACATGGAATTATCTACAACGCTATCTGTATAAACATGGAAATATCCACAATGCCATCTGTATACACATGGAAATACCTACACCGCTATCTCTATAAACATGGAAATATCTACAATGCCATCTGTATACACATGGAAATACCTACACAGCCATCTGTATAAACATGTAAATATCTACACTGCTATCTCTATAAACATGGAAATATCTACACCGCCATCTCTATAAACATGATAATATCTACACTGCCATCTCCATAAACATGGAACTAACTACTCCGCCATCTGTATAAACATGGAAACATCCACACCGCCATCTGTGTGAATAAGGAAATATCTATAATGCCATCTGTATAAAGATATATATATCTGCACCGTGAGCTGTATAAACATGGAAATATCTACATCGCTATCTGTATAAACGTGGAAATACCAACACATCTATCGGTATAAACATGCAAATATCTACAAAGCCATCTATATACACATGGAAATATCTACACCGCAATGTCTATAAACATGGAAATAACTACACCGCTATCTCTATAAACATGGAAATATCTACACTGCTATCTATATAAACATGAAAATATCTACAACGCTATCTGTATAAACATGGAAATATCTACACCGCGATCTGTATAAACATGGAAATATCTTCACCACGATCTGTATAAACATGGAAATATCTACACCGCTATCTGTATAAACATGGTAATATCTACACCACCATCTATATAAACATGGAAATATCTACACCGCCATCTGCATAAACATGGAATTATGTACAATGCCATCTGTAGAAAGATGGAAATATCTACACCGCAATCTGTGTAAACATGGAAATATCTACACCGCTATCTGTAAAAACATGGAAATATCTACACCGCTATCAGAATAAACATGGAAATATCTACACCGCGATCTGTATAAACATGGAAATATCTACACTGCCATCTCTATAAAGATAGAAGTATCTACTCCGCCATGTGTATAAACACGGAAATATCTACACCACCATCTGAGAAAACATGGAAATATCTACACTGCTATCTGTATAAACATGGAAATATCTACACCGCCATCTGCATGTCCATGGAAATATCTACGCTGCCATCTGTATAAACATGGAAATATCTACACGGCCATCTGTGTATAGATGGAAATTTCAACATCGCCATATGTACAAACATGGAAATATCTACACCGCTATCTCTATAAACATGGAAATATCTGCACAGCCATCTGTAAAACATGGAAATACCTCTACAGTCATCTGTATAAACATGGAAATATCTACAATGCCATCTGTATACACATGGAAATACCTACACAGCCATCTGTATAAACATGTAAATATCTACACTGCTATCTCTATAAACATGGAAATATCTACACCGCCATCTCTATAAACATGAAAATATCTACACTGCCATCTCCATAAACATGGAACTAACTACTCCGCCGTCTGTATAAACATGGAAACATCTACACCGCCATCTATGTGAATAAGGAAATATCTACAATGCCATCTGTATAAAGATATAAATATCTGCACCGCGAGCTGTATAAACATGGAAATATCTACATCGCTATCTGTGTAAACGTGGAAATACCAACACATCTATCGGTATAAACATGGAAATATCTACAACGCCATCTATATAAACATGGAAATATCTACACCGCTATGTCTGTAAACATGGAAATACCTACACCGCTATCTCTATAAACATGGAAATATCTACACCGCTATCTGTATAAACATGGAAATACCTACACCGCTATCTGTATAAACATGGAAAATCTACACCACGATCTGTATAAACATGGAAATATCTACACATCGATCGGTATGAACATGGAAATATCTTCACCACGATCTGTATAAACATGGAAATATCTACACCGCTATCTGTATAAACATGGTAATATCTACACCGCCATCTATATAAACATGGAAATATCTACACCGTCATCTGCATAAACATGGAATTATCTACAACGCTATCTGTATAAACATGGAAATATCCACAATGCCATCTGTATACACATGGAAATACCTACACCGCTATCTCTATAAACATGGAAATATCTACAATGCCATCTGTATACACATGGAAATACCTACACAGCCATCTGTATAAACATGTAAATATCTACACTGCTATCTCTATAAACATGGAAATATCTACACCGCCATCTCTATAAACATGATAATATCTACACTGCCATCTCCATAAACATGGAACTAACTACTCCGCCATCTGTATAAACATGGAAACATCCACACCGCCATCTGTGTGAATAAGGAAATATCTATAATGCCATCTGTATAAAGATATATATATCTGCACCGTGAGCTGTATAAACATGGAAATATCTACATCGCTATCTGTATAAACGTGGAAATACCAACACATCTATCGGTATAAACATGCAAATATCTACAAAGCCATCTATATACACATGGAAATATCTACACCGCAATGTCTATAAACATGGAAATAACTACACCGCTATCTCTATAAACATGGAAATATCTACACTGCTATCTATATAAACATGAAAATATCTACAACGCTATCTGTATAAACATGGAAATATCTACACCGCGATCTGTATAAACATGGAAATATCTTCACCACGATCTGTATAAACATGGAAATATCTACACCGCTATCTGTATAAACATGGTAATATCTACACCACCATCTATATAAACATGGAAATATCTACACCGCCATCTGCATAAACATGGAATTATGTACAATGCCATCTGTAGAAAGATGGAAATATCTACACCGCAATCTGTGTAAACATGGAAATATCTACACCGCTATCTGTAAAAACATGGAAATATCTACACCGCTATCAGAATAAACATGGAAATATCTACACCGCGATCTGTATAAACATGGAAATATCTACACTGCCATCTCTATAAAGATAGAAGTATCTACTCCGCCATGTGTATAAACACGGAAATATCTGCACCACCATCTGAGAAAACATGGAAATATCTACACTGCTATCTGTATAAACATGGAAATATCTACACCGCCATCTGCATGTCCATGGAAATATCTACGCTGCCATCTGTATAAACATGGAAATATCTACACGGCCATCTGTGTATAGATGGAAATTTCAACATCGCCATATGTACAAACATGGAAATATCTACACCGCTATCTCTATAAACATGGAAATATCTGCACAGCCATCTGTAAAACATGGAAATACCTCTACAGTCATCTGTATAAACATGGAAATATCTACAATGCCATCTGTATACACATGGAAATACCTACACAGCCATCTGTATAAACATGTAAATATCTACACTGCTATCTCTATAAACATGGAAATATCTACACCGCCATCTCTATAAACATGAAAATATCTACACTGCCATCTCCATAAACATGGAACTAACTACTCCGCCGTCTGTATAAACATGGAAACATCTACACCGCCATCTATGTGAATAAGGAAATATCTACAATGCCATCTGTATAAAGATATAAATATCTGCACCGCGAGCTGTATAAAAATGGAAATATCTACATCGCTATCTGTATAAACGTGGAAATACCAACACATCTATCGGTATAAACATGGAAATATCTACAACGCCATCTATATAAACATGGAAATATCTACACCGCTATGTCTGTAAACATGGAAATACCTACACCACTATCTCTATAAACATGGAAATATCTACACCGCTATCTGTATAAACATGGAAATACCTACACCGCTATCTGTATAAACATGGAAAATCTACACCACGATCTGTATAAACATGGAAATATCTACACCGCGATCGGTATAAACATGGAAATATCTTCACCACGATCTGTATAAACATGGAAATATCTACACCGCTATCTGTATAAACATGGTAATATCTACACCGCCATCTATATAAACATGGAAATATCTACACCGTCATCCGCATAAACATGGAAATATCTACAACGCTATCTGTATAAACATGGAAATATCCACAATGCCATCTGTATACACATGGAAATACCTACACCGCTATCTCTATAAACATGGAAATATCTACAATGCCATCTGTATACACATGGAAATACCTACACAGCCATCTGTATAAACATGTAAATATCTACACTGCTATCTCTATAAACATGGAAATATCTGCACCGCCATCTCTATAAACATGATAATATCTACACTGCCATCTCCATAAACATGGAACTAACTACTCCGCCATCTGTATAAACATGGAAACATCCACACCGCCATCTGTGTGAATAAGGAAATATCTACAATGCCATCTGTATAAAGATATATATATCTGCACCGCGAGCTGTATAAACATGGAAATATCTACATCGCTATCTGTATAAACGTGGAAATACCAACACATCTATCGGTAAAAACATGCAAATATCTACAACGCCATCTATATAAACATGGAAATATCTACACCGCAATGTCTATAAACATGGAAATAACTACACCGCTATCTCTATAAACATGGAAATATCTACACCGCTATCTATATAAACATGAAAATATCTACAACGCTATCTGTATAAACATGGAAATATCTACACCGCGATCTGTATAAACATGGAAATATCTTCACCACGATCTGTATAAACATGGAAATATCTACACCGCTATCTCTATAAACATGGTAATATCTACACCACCATCTATATAAACATGGAAATATCTACACCGCCATCTGCATAAACATGGAATTATGTACAATGCCATCTGTAGAAAGATGGAAATACCCACACCGCAATCTGTGTAAACATGGAAATATCTACACCGATATCTGTAAAAACATGGAAATATCTACACTGCTATCTGTATAAACATGGAAATATCTACACCGCGATCTGTATAAACATGGAGATATCTACAGCGCCATCTCTATAAACATTGAAATATCTACACTGCCATCTGTAAAAACATGGAAATATCTACACAGTCATCTGAATAAACATGGAAATATCTACACCACCATCTGTATAAACATGGAAATACCTACAATACCATCTGTATACACATGGAAATATCTACACAGACATCTGTAAAAGTATGGAAATATCTACACCGCCATCTGTATAAACATGGAAATATCTACACTGCCATCTGTAGAAAGATGGAAATATCTACACCGCTATCTCTATAAGTATGGAAATATCTACACCGCCATCTGTATAAACATGAAAATATCTACACTGCCATCTCCGTAAAGCTGGAAGTATCTACTCCGGCATGTGTATAAACACGGAAATATCTACACCACCATCTGTGAAAACATGGAAATATCTACACCGCTCTCTCTATAAACATGGAAATATCTACACCGCCATCTGCATGTCCATGGAAATATCTACGCTGCCATCTGTATAAACATGGAAATATCTACACGGCCATCTGTGTATAGATGGAAATATCAACAACGCCATCTGTACAAACATGGAAATATCTACACCGCTATCTCTATAAACATGGAAATATCTGCAGAGCCATCGGTAAAACATGGAAATACCTCTACAGTCATCTGTATAAACATGGAAATATCTACAATGCCATCTGTATACACATGGAAATATCCACACCGCCATCTCTATAAACATGAAAATATCTACACTGCCATCTCCATAAACATGGAACTAACTACTCCGCCGTCTGTATAAACATGGAAACATCTACACCGCCATCTGTGTGAGTAAGGAAATATCTACAATGCCATCTGTATAAAGATATAAATATCTGCACTGCGAGCTGTATAAACATGGAAATATCTACATCGCTATCTGTATAAACGTGGAAATACGAACACATCTATCGGAATAAACATGGAAATATCTACAACGCCATCTATATAAACATGGAAATATCTACACCGCTATGTCTATAAACATGGAAATACCTACACCGCTATCTCTATAAACATGGAAATATCTACACCGCGATCTGTATAAACATGGAAATATCTACACCGCCATCAGCATGTCCATGGAAATATCTACGCTGCCATCTGTATAAACATGGAAATATCTACACGTCCATCTGTGTATAGATGGAAATATCAACAACGCCATCTGTACAAACATGGAAATATCTACACCGCGATCTGTATAAACATGGAAATATCTTCACCAAGATCTGTATAAACATGGAAATATCTACACCGCCATCTGTATAAAGATGGTAATATCTACACCACCATCTATATAAACATGGAAATATCTACACAGCCATCTGCATAAACATGGAAATACCTACAATACCATCAGTATACACATGGAAATATCTACACAGACATCTGTATAAGTATGGAAATATCTACACCGCCATCTGTATAAACATGGAAATATCTACACTGCCATCTGTAGAAAGATGGATATATCTACACCGCTATCTCTATAAATATGGAAATATCTATACCGCCATCTCTTTAAACATGAAAATATCTACACTGCCATCTCCATAAAGATGGAAGTATCTACCCCGCCATGTGTATAAACACGGAAATATCTACACCAACATCTGTGAAAACATGGAAATATCTACACCGCTCTCTGTATAAACATGGAAATATCTACACCGCCATCTGCATGTCCATGGAAATATCTACGCTGCCGTCTGTATAAACATGGAAATATCTACACGGCCATCTGTGTATAGATGGAAATATCAACAAGGCCATCTGTACAAACATGGAAATATCTACACAGCTTTCTCTATAAACATGGAAATATCTGCACAGCCATCTGTAAAACATGGAAATACCTCCACAGTCATCTGTATAAACATGGAAATATCTACAATGCCATCTGTATATACATGGAAATATCTACACAGCCATCTGTATAAACATGTAAATATCTACACTGCTATCTCTATAAACATGGAAATATCTACACCGCCATCTCTATAAACATGAAAATATCTACACTGCCATCTCCATAAACATGAAACTAACTACTCCGCCATCTGTATAAACATGGAAACATCTACACCGCCATCTGTGTCAATAAGGAAATATCTACAATGCCATCTGTATAAAGATATAAATATCTGCACCGCGTGCTGTATAAACAAGGACATATCTACATCGCTATCTGTATAAACGTGGAAATACCAACACATCTATCGGTATAAACATGGAAATATCTACAACGCCATCTATATAAACATGGAAATATCTACACCGCTATGTCTATAAACATGGAAATACCTACACCGCTATCTCTATAAACTTGGAAATATCTACACCGTTATCTGTATAAACATGGAAATATCTACACCGCTATCTGTATAAACATGGAAATATCTACACCGCGATCTCTATAAACATGGAAATATCTACACAGCGATCTGTATAAACATGGAAATATCTACACCGCGATCTGTATATACATGGAAATATCTTCACCACGATCTGTATAAACATGGCAATATCTACACCGCTATCTGTATAAACATGGTAATATCTACACCACCATCTATATAAACATGGAAATATCTACACCACCATCTGCATAAACATGGAAATATCTACAATGCCATCTGTAGAAAGATGGAAATATCTACACCACAATCTGTGTAAACATGGAAATATCTACACCGCTATCTGTAAAAACATGGAAATATCTACACCGCTATCAGAATAAACATGGAAATATCTACACCGCGATCTGTATAAACATGGAAATATCTACACTGCCATCTCTATAAAGATGGAAGTATCTACTCCGCCATGTGTATAAACACGGAAATATCTACACCACCATCTGTGAAAACATGGAAATATCTACACCGCTATCTGTATAAACATGGAAATATCTACACCGCCATCTGCATGTCCATGGAAATATCTACGCTTCCATCTGTATAAACATGGAAACATCTACACCGCCGTCTGTGTGAATAAGGAAATATCTACAATGCCATCTGTATAAAGATATAAATATCTGCACCGCGAGCTGTATAAACATGGAAATATCTACATCGCTATCTGTATAAACGTGGAAATACCAACACATCTTTCGGTATAAACATGGAAATATCTACAGAACCATCTATATAAACATGGAAATATCTACACCGCTATGTCTGTAAACATGGAAATACCTACACCGCTATCTCTATAAACATGGAAATATATACACCGCTATCTGTATAAACATGGAAATATCTACAGCGCCATCTCTATAAACATGGAAATATCTACACCGCGATCTGTATAAACATGGAAATATCTACACCGCGATCTGTATAATCATGGAGATATCTACAGCGCCATCTCTATTAACATTGAAATATCCACACTGCCATCTGTAAAAACATGGAAATATCTACAGTCATCTGAATAAACATGGAAATATCTACACCACCATCTGTATAAACATGGAAATACCTACAATACCATCTGTATACACATGGAAATATCTACACAGACATCTGTGTAAGTATGGAAATATCTACACCGCCATCTGTATAAACATGGAAATATCTACACTGCCATCTGTAGAAAGATGGATATATCTACACCGCTATCTCTATAAATATGGAAATATCTACACCGCCATCTCCATAAACATGAAAATATCTACACTGCCATCTCCATAAAGGTGGAATTATCTACTCCGCCATGTGTATAAACACGGAAATATCTACACCACCATCTGTGAAAACATGGAAATATCTACACCGCTATCTGTATAAACATGGAAATATCTACACCGCCATCTGCATGTCCATGGAAATATCTACGCTGCCATCTGTATAAACATGGAAATATCTAGACGGCCATCTATATAAACATGGAAACATCTACACCGCCATCTGCATAAACATGGAAATATCTACAATGCCATCTGTAGAAAGATGGAAATATCTACACCACAATCTGTGTAAACATGGAAATATCCACACCGCTATCAGAATAAACATGGAAATATCTACACCGCGATCTGTATAAACATGGAAATATCTACAGCGCCATCTCTATAAACATTGAAATATCTACACTGCCATCTGTAAAACATGGAAATATCTACACAGTCATCTGAATAAACATGGAAATATCTACACCACCATCTGTATAAACATGGAAATACCTACAATACCATCTGTATACACATGGAAATATCTGCACAGACATCTCTATAAGTATGGAAATATCTACACCGCCATCTGTATAAACATGGAAATATCTACACTGCCATCTGTAGAAAGATGGAAATATCTACACCGCTATATCTATTAACATGGAAATATCTGCAACGCCATCTCTATAAACATGAAAATATCTACACTGCCATCTCTATAAAGATGGATGTATCTACTCCGCCATGTGGATAAACACGGAAATATCTACACCACCATCTGTGAAAACATGGGAATATCTACACCGCTATCTGTATAAACATGGAAATATCTACATCGCCATCTGCATGTCCATGGAAATATCTACGCTGCCATCTGTATAAACATGGAAATATCTACACGGCCATCTGTGTATAGATGGAAATTTCTACAACGTCATCTGTACAAACATGGAAATATCTACACCGCTATCTCTATAAACATGGAAATATCTACACAGCCATCTGTAAAACATGGAAATACCTCTACAGTCATCTGTATAAACATGGAAATATCTACAATGCCATCTGTATACACATGGAAATACCTACACAGCCATCTGTATAAACATGTAAATATCTACACTGCTATCTCTATAAACATGGAAATATCTACACCGCCATCTCTATAAACATGAAAATATCTACACTGCCATCTCCATAAACATGGAACTAACTACTCCGCCATCTGTATAAACATGGAAACATCTACACCGCCATCTGTGTGAATAAGGAAATATCTACAATGCCATCTGTATAAAGATATAAATATCTGCACCGCGAGCTGTATAAACATGGAAATATCTACATCGCTATCTGTATAAACGTGGAAATACCAACACATCTATCGGTATAAACATGGAAATATCTACAGCACCATCTATATAAACATGGAAATATCTACACCGCTATGTCTGTAAACATGGAAATACCTACACCGCTATCTCTATAAACATGGAAATATCTGCACCGCTATCTGTATAAACATGGAAATACCTACACCGCTATCTGTATAAACATGGAAATATCTACACCGCGATCTGTATAAACATGGAAATATCTACACCGCGATCTGTATAAACATGAAAATATCTTCACCACGATCTGTATAAACATGGAAATATCTACACCGCCATATGTATAAACATGGTAATATCTACACCACCATCTATATAAACATGGAAATATCTACACAGCCATCTGCATAAACATGGAAATACCTAAAATACCATCTGTATACACATGGAAATATCTACACAGACATCTGTATAAGTATGGAAATATCTACACCGCCATCTGTATAAACATGGAAATATCTACACTGCCATCTGTAGAAAGATGGATATATCTACACCGCTATCTCTATAAATATGGAAATATCTACACCGCCATCTCTTTAAACATGAAAATATCTACACTGCCATCTCCATAAAGATGGAAGTATCTACTCAGCCATGTGTATAAACACGGAAATATCTACACCAACATCTGTGAAAATATGGAAATATCTACACCGCTCTCTGTATAAACATGGAAATATCTACACCGCCATCTGCATGTCCATGGAAATATCTACGCTGCCATCTGTATAAACATGGAAATATCTACACGGCCATCTCTGTATAGATGGAAATATCAACAATGCCATCTGTACAAACATGGAAATATCTATACCGCTTTCTCTATAAACATGGAAATATCTGCACAGCCATCTGTAAAACATGGAAATACCTCTACAGTCAACTGTATAAACATGGAAATATCTACAATGCCATCTGTATATACATGGAAATATCTACACAGCCATCTGTATAAACATGTAAATATCTACACTGCTATCTCTATAAACATGGAAATATCTACACCACCATCTCTATAAACATGAAAATATCTACACTGCCATCTCCATAAACATGGAACTAACTACTCCGCCATCTGTATAAACATGGAAACATCTACACCGCCATCTGTGTGAATAAGGAAATATCTACAATGCCATCTGAATAAAGATATAAATATCTGCACCGCGAGCTGTATAAACACGGAAATATCTACATCGCTATCTGTATAAACGTTGAAATACCAACACATCTATCGGTATAAACCTGGAAATATCTACAATGCCATCTATATAAACATGGAAGTATCTACATTGCTATGTCTATAAACATGGAAATACCTACACCACTATCTCTATAAACATGGAAATATCTACACCGCTATCTGTATAAACATGGAAATATCTACAACGCTATCTGTATAAACATCGAAATATCTACACCGCTATCTGTATAAACATGGAAATATCTACACCGCGATCTGTATAAACATGGAAATATCTTCACCACGATCTGTATAAACATGGAAATATCTACACCGCTATCAGTATAAACATGGTAATATCTACACCACCATCTATATAAACATGGAAATATCTACACCGCCATCTGCATAAACATGGAAATATCTACAATGCCATCTGTAGAAAGATGGAAATATCTACACCGCAATCTGTGTAAACATGGAAATATCTACACCGATATCTGTAAAAACATGGAAATATCTACACCGCCATCTTTATAAACATGGAAATATCTACACCGCTATCTGTGTAAACATGGAAATATCTACAGCGCCATCTCTATAAACATTGAAATATCTACACTGCCAGCTGTAAAAACATGGAAATATCTACCCAGTCATCAGAATAAACATGGAAATATCTACACCACCATATGTATAAACATGGAAATACCTACAATACCGTCTGTATACACATGGAAATATCTACACAGACATCAGTATAAGTATGGAAATATCTACACCGCCATCTGTATAAACATGGAAATATCTACACTGCCATCTGTAGAAACATGGAAATATCTACACCGCTACCTCTGTAAATATGGAAATATCTACACCGCCATCTCTATAAACATGAAAATATCTACACTGCCATCTCCATAAAGATGGAAGTATCTACTCCGCCATGTGTATAATAACGGAAATATCTACACCAACATCTGTGAAAACATGGAAATATCTACACCGCTCTCTGTATAAACATGGAAATATCTACACCGCCATCTGCATGTCCATGGAAATATCTACGCCGCCATCTGTATAAACATGGAAATATCTACACGGCCATCTGTGTATAGATGGAAATATCAACAACGCCAACTGTACAAACATGGAAATATCTACACCGCTATCTCTATAAACATGGAAATATCTGCACAGCCATCTGTAAAACATGGAAATACCTCTACAGTCATCTGTATAAACATGGAAATATCTACAATGCCATCTGTATACACATGGAAATATCTACACAGCCATCTGTATAAACATGTAAATATCTACACTGCTATCTCTATAAACATGGAAATATCTACACCGCCATCTCTATAAACATGAAAATATCTACACTGCCATCACCATAAACATGGAACTAACTACTTCGCCATCTGTATAAACATGGAAACATCTACACCGCCATCTGTGTGAATAAGGAAATATCTAAAATGCCGTCTGTATACAGATATAAATATCTTCACCGCGAGCTGTATAAATATGGAAATATCTACATCGCTATCTGTATAAACGTGGAAATACCAACACATCTATCGGTATAAACATGGAAATATCTACAACGCCATCTATATAAACATGGAAATATCTACACCGCTATGTCTATAAACATGGACATACCTACACCGCTATCTGTATAAACTTGGAAATATCTACACCGCTATCTGTATAAACATGGAAATATCTACACCGATATCTGTATAAACATAGAAATATCTACACCGCGATCTGTATAAACATGGAAATATCTACACAGCGATCTGTATAAACATGGAAATATCTACACCGCGATCTGTATATACATGGAAATAACTTCACCACGATCTGTATAAACATGGAAATATCTACACCGGTATCTGTATAAACATGGTAATATCTACACCACCATCTATATAAACATGGAAATATCTACACCGCCATCTGCATAAACATGGAAATATCTACAATGCCATCTGTAGAAAGATGGAAATATCTACACCACAATCTGTGTAAACATGGAAATATCTACACCGCTATCTGTAAAAATATGGAAATATCTACACCGCTATCAGAATAAACATGGAAATATCTACACCGCGATCTGTATAAACATGGAAATATCTACAGCGCCATCTCTATAAACATTGAAATATCTACACTGCCATCTGTAAAACATGGAAATATCTACACAGTCATCTGAATAAACATGGAAATATCTACACCACCATCTGTATAAACATGGAAATACCTACAATACCATCTGTATACTCATGGAAATATCTACACAGACAACTCTATAAGTATGGAAATATCTACACCGACATCTGTATAAACATGGAAATATCTACACTGCCATCTGTAGAAAGATGGAAATATCTACACCGCTATCTCTATAAATATGGAAATATCTACACCGCCATCTCTATAAACATGAAAATATCTACACTGCCATCTCTATAAAGATGAAAGTATCTACTCCGCCATGTGTATATACACGGAAATATCTACACCACCATCTGTGAAAACATGGAAATATCTACACCGCTCTCTGTATAAACATGGAGATATCTACACCGCCATCTGCATGTCCATGGAAATATCTACGCTGCCATGTGTATAAACATGGAAATATCTACACGGCCATCTGTGTATTGATGGAAATTTCTACAACGCCATCTGTACAAACATGGAAATATCTACACCGCTATCTCTATAAACATGGAAATATCTGCACAGCCATCTGTAAAACATGGAAATACCTATACAGTCATCTGTATAAACATGGAAATATCTACAATGCCATCTGTATACACATGGAAATACCTACACAGCCATCTGTATAAACATGTAAATATCTACACTGCTATCTCTATAAACATGGAAATATCTACACCGCCATCTCTATAAACATGAAAATATCTACACTGCCATCTCCATAAACATGGAACTAACTACTCCGCCATCTGTATAAACATGGAAACATCTACACCGCCATCTGTGTGAATAAGGAAATATCTACAATGCCATCTGTATAAAGATATAAATATCTGCACCGCGAGCTGTATAAACATGGAAATATCTACATCGCTATCTGTATAAACGTGGAAATACCAACACATCTATCGGTATAAACATGGAAATATCTACAGCACCATCTATATAAACATGGAAATATCTACACCGCTATGTCTGTAAACATGGAAATACCTACACCGCTATCTCTATAAACATGGAAATATCTACACCGCTATCTGTATAAACATGGAAATACCTACACCGCTATCTGTATAAACATGGAAATATCTACACCGCTATCTGTATAAACATGGAAATATCTACACCGCTATCTGTATAAACATGGAAATATCTACACCGCGATCTGTATAAACATGGTAATATCTACACCACCATCTATATAAACATGGAAATATATGCACCGCCATCTGCATAAACATGGAAATATCTACAATGCCATCTGTAGAAAGATGGAAATATCCACACCGCAATCTGTGTAAACATGGAAATAACTTCACCGATATCTGTAAAAACATGGAAATATCTACAACGCTATCTGTATAAACATGGAAATATCTACACCGTGATCTGTATAAACATGGAAATATCTACAGCACCATCTCTATAAACATTGAAATATCTACACTGCCATCTGTAAAAACATGGAAATATCTACACAGTCATCAGAATAAACATGGAAATATCTACAACACCATATGTATAAACATGGAAATACCTACAATACCATCTGTATACACATGGAAATATCTACACAGACATCTGTATAATTATGGAAATATCTACACCGCCATCTGTATAAACATGGAAATATCTACAGTGCCATCTGTAGAAAGATGGAAATATCTACACCGCTATCTCTGTAAATATGGAAATATCTACACCGCCATCTCTTTAAACATGAAAATATCTACACTGCCATCTCCATAAAGATGGAAGTATCTACTCCGCCATGTGTATAAACACGGAAATATCTACACCAACATCTGTGAAAACATGGAAATATCTACACCGCTCTCTGTATAAACATGGAAATATCTACACCGCCATCTGTATGTCCATGGAAATATCTACGCTGCCATCTGTATAAACATGGAAATATCTACACGGCCATCTCTGTATAGATGGAAATATCAACAACGCCATCTGTACAAACATGGAAATAACTATACCGCTTTCTCTATAAACATGGAAATATCTGCACAGCCATCTGTAAAACATGGAAATACCTCTACAGTCATCTGTATAAACATGGAAATATCTACAATGCCATCTGTATACACATGGAAATACCTACAGAGCCATCTGTATGAACATGTTAATATCTACACTGCTATCTCTATAAACATGGAAATATCTACACCGCCATCTCTATAAACATGAAAATATCTACACTGCCATCTCCATAAACATGGAACTAACTACTCCGCCATCTGTATAAACATGGAAACATCTACACCGCCATCTGTGTGAATAAGGAAATATCTACAATGCCATCTGTATAAAGATATAAATATCTGCACCGCGAGCTGTATAAACATGGAAATATCTACATCGCTATCTGTATAAACGTGGAAATACCAACACATCTATCGGTATAAACATGGAAATATCTACAGCACCATCTATATAAACATGGAAATATCTACACCGCTATGTCTGTAAACATGGAAATACCTACACCGCTATCTCTATAAACATGGAAATATCTGCACCGCTATCTGTATAAACATGGAAATACCTACACCGCTATCTGTATAAACATGGAAATATCTACACCGCGATCTGTATAAACATGGAAATATCTACACCGCGATCTGTATAAACATGAAAATATCTTCACCACGATCTGTATAAACATGGAAATATCTACACCGCCATATGTATAAACATGGTAATATCTACACCACCATCTATATAAACATGGAAATATCTACACAGCCATCTGCATAAACATGGAAATACCTAAAATACCATCTGTATACACATGGAAATATCTACACAGACATCTGTATAAGTATGGAAATATCTACACCGCCATCTGTATAAACATGGAAATATCTACACTGCCATCTGTAGAAAGATGGATATATCTACACCGCTATCTCTATAAATATGGAAATATCTACACCGCCATCTCTTTAAACATGAAAATATCTACACTGCCATCTCCATAAAGATGGAAGTATCTACTCAGCCATGTGTATAAACACGGAAATATCTACACCAACATCTGTGAAAACATGGAAATATCTACACCGCTCTCTGTATAAACATGGAAATATCTACACCGCCATCTGCATGTCCATGGAAATATCTACGCTGCCATCTGTATAAACATGGAAATATCTACACGGCCATCTCTGTATAGATGGAAATATCAACAACGCCATCTGTACAAACATGGAAATATCTATACTGCTTTCTCTATAAACATGGAAATATCTGCACAGCCATCTGTAAAACATGGAAATACCTCTACAGTCAACTGTATAAACATGGAAATATCTACAATGCCATCTGTATATACATGGAAATATCTACACAGCCATCTGTATAAACATGTAAATATCTACACTGCTATCTCTATAAACATGGAAATATCTACACCACCATCTCTATAAACATGAAAATATCTACACTGCCATCTCCATAAACATGGAACTAACTACTCCGCCATCTGTATAAACATGGAAACATCTACACCGCCATCTGTGTGAATTAGGAAATATCTACAATGCCATCTGTATAAAGATATAAATATCTGCACCGCGAGCTGTATAAACACGGAAATATCTACATCGCTATCTGTATAAACGTTGAAATACCAACACATCTATCGGTATAAACCTGGAAATATCTACAATGCCATCTACATAAACATGGAAGTATCTACATTGCTATGTCTATAAACATGGAAATACCTACACCACTATCTCTATAAACATGGAAATATCTACACCGCTATCTGTATAAACATGGAAATATCTACAACGCTATCTGTATAAACATCGAAATATCTACACCGCTATCTGTATAAACATGGAAATATCTACACCGCGATCTGTATAAACATGGAAATATCTTCACCACGATCTGTATAAACATGGAAATATCTACACCGCTATCAGTATAAACATGGTAATATCTACACCACCATCTATATAAACATGGAAATATCTACACCGCCATCTGCATAAACATGGAAATATCTACAATGCCATCTGTAGAAAGATGGAAATATCTACACCGCAATCTGTGTAAACATGGAAATATCTACACCGATATCTGTAAAAACATGGAAATATCTACACCGCTATCTTTATAAACATGGAAATATCTACACCGCTATCTGTGTAAACATGGAAATATCTACAGCGCCATCTCTATAAACATTGAAATATCTACACTGCCAGCTGTAAAAACATGGAAATATCTACCCAGTCATCAGAATAAACATGGAAATATCTACACCACCATATGTATAAACATGGAAATACCTACAATACCGTCTGTATACACATGGAAATATCTACACAGACATCAGTATAAGTATGGAAATATCTACACCGCCATCTGTATAAACATGGAAATATCTACACTGCCATCTGTAGAAAGATGGAAATATCTACACCGCTACCTCTGTAAATATGGAAATATCTACACCGCCATCTCTATAAACATGAAAATATCTACACTGCCATCTCCATAAAGATGGAAGTATCTACTCCGCCATGTGTATAATAACGGAAATATCTACACCAACATCTGTGAAAACATGGAAATATCTACACCGCTCTCTGTATAAACATGGAAATATCTACACCGCCATCTGCATGTCCATGGAAATATCTACGCTGCCATCTGTATAAACATGGAAATATCTACACGGCCATCTGTGTATAGATGGAAATATCAACAACGCCAACTGTACAAACATGGAAATATCTACACCGCTATCTCTATAAACATGGAAATATCTGCACAGCCATCTGTAAAACATGGAAATACCTCTACAGTCATCTGTATAAACATGGAAATATCTACAATGCCATCTGTATACACATGGAAATACCTACACAGCCATCTGTATAAACATGTAAATATCTACACTGCTATCTCTATAAACATGGAAATATCTACACCGCCATCTCTATAAACATGAAAATATCTACACTGCCATCTCCATAAACATGGAACTAACTACTCCGCCATCTGTATAAACATGGAAACATCTACACCGCCATCTGTGTGAATAAGGAAATATCTACAATGCCATCTGTATAAAGATATAAATATCTGCACCGCGAGCTGTATAAACATGGAAATATCTACATCGCTATCTGTATAAACGTGGAAATACCAACACATCTATCGGTATAAACATGGAAATATCTACAGCACCATCTATATAAACATGGAAATATCTACACCGCTATGTCTGTAAACATGGAAATACCTACACCGCTATCTCTATAAACATGGAAATATCTGCACCGCTATCTGTATAAACATGGAAATACCTACACCGCTATCTGTATAAACATGGAAATATCTACACCGCGATCTGTATAAACATGGAAATATCTACACCGCGATCTGTATAAACATGAAAATATCTTCACCACGATCTGTATAAACATGGAAATATCTACACCGCCATATGTATAAACATGGTAATATCTACACCACCATCTATATAAACATGGAAATATCTACACAGCCATCTGCATAAACATGGAAATACCTAAAATACCATCTGTATACACATGGAAATATCTACACAGACATCTGTATAAGTATGGAAATATCTACACCGCCATCTGTATAAACATGGAAATATCTACACTGCCATCTGTAGAAAGATGGATATATCTACACCGCTATCTCTATAAATATGGAAATATCTACTCCGCCATCTCTTTAAACATGAAAATATCTACACTGCCATCTCCATAAAGATGGAAGTATCTACTCAGCCATGTGTATAAACACGGAAATATCTACACCAACATCTGTGAAAACATGGAAATATCTACACCGCTCTCTGTATAAACATGGAAATATCTACACCGCCATCTGCATGTCCATGGAAATATCTACGCTGCCATCTGTATAAACATGGAAATATCTACACGGCCATCTCTGTATAGATGGAAATATCAACAACGCCATCTGTACAAACATGGAAATATCTATACTGCTTTCTCTATAAACATGGAAATATCTGCACAGCCCTCTGTAAAACATGGAAATACCTCTACAGTCAACTGTATAAACATGGAAATATCTACAATGCCATCTGTATATACATGGAAATATCTACACAGCCATCTGTATAAACATGTAAATATCTACACTGCTATCTCTATAAACATGGAAATATCTACACCACCATCTCTATAAACATGAAAATATCTACACTGCCATCTCCATAAACATGGAACTAACTACTCCGCCATCTGTATAAACATGGAAACATCTACACCGCCATCTGTGTGAATTAGGAAATATCTACAATGCCATCTGTATAAAGATATAAATATCTGCACCGCGAGCTGTATAAACACGGAAATATCTACATCGCTATCTGTATAAACGTTGAAATACCAACACATCTATCGGTATAAACCTGGAAATATCTACAATGCCATCTATATAAACATGGAAGTATCTACATTGCTTTGTCTATAAACATGGAAATACCTACACCACTATCTCTATAAACATGGAAATATCTACACCGCTATCTGTATAAACATGGAAATATCTACAACGCTATCTGTATAAACATCGAAATATCTACACCGCTATCTGTATAAACATGGAAATATCTACACCGCGATCTGTATAAACATGGAAATATCTTCACCACGATCTGTATAAACATGGAAATATCTACACCGCTATCAGTATAAACATGGTAATATCTACACCACCATCTATATAAACATGGAAATATCTACACCGCCATCTGCATAAACATGGAAATATCTACAATGCCATCTGTAGAAAGATGGAAATATCTACACCGCAATCTGTGTAAACATGGAAATATCTACACCGATATCTGTAAAAACATGGAAATATCTACACCGCTATCTTTATAAACATGGAAATATCTACACCGCTATCTGTGTAAACATGGAAATATCTACAGCGCCATCTCTATAAACATTGAAATATCTACACTGCCAGCTGTAAAAACATGGAAATATCTACCCAGTCATCAGAATAAACATGGAAATATCTACACCACCATATGTATAAACATGGAAATACCTACAATACCGTCTGTATACACATGGAAATATCTACACAGACATCAGTATAAGTATGGAAATATCTACACCGCCATCTGTATAAACATGGAAATATCTACACTGCCATCTGTACAAAGATGGAAATATCTACACCGCTACCTCTGTAAATATGGAAATATCTACACCGCCATCTCTATAAACATGAAAATATCTACACTGCCATCTCCATAAAGATGGAAGTATCTACTCCGCCATGTGTATAATAACGGAAATATCTACACCAACATCTGTGAAAACATGGAAATATCTACACCGCTCTCTGTATAAACATGGAAATATCTACACCGCCATCTGCATGTCCATGGAAATATCTACGCTTCCATCTGTATAAACATGGAAATATCTACACGGCCATCTCTGTATAGATGGAAATATCAACAACGCCAACTGTACAAACATGGAAATATCTACACCGCTATCTCTATAAACCTGGAAATATCTGCACAGCCATCTGTAAAACATGGAAATACCTCTACAGTCATCTGTATAAACATGGAAATATCTACAATGCCATCTGTATACACATGGAAATATCTACACAGCCATCTGTATAAACATGTAAATATCTACACTGCTATCTCTATAAACATGGAAATATCTACACCGCCATCTCTATAAACATGAAAATATCTACACTGCCATCACCATAAACATGGAACTAACTACTTCGCCATCTGTATAAACATGGAAACATCTACACCGCCATCTGTGTGAATAAGGAAATATCTAAAATGCCGTCTGTATACAGATATAAATATCTTCACCGCGAGCTGTATAAATATGGAAATATCTACATCGCTATCTGTATAAACGTGGAAATACCAACACATCTATCGGTATAAACATGGAAATATCTACAACGCCATCTATATAAACATGGAAATATCTACACCGCTATGTCTATAAACATGGACATACCTACACCGCTATCTCTATAAACTTGGAAATATCTACACCGCTATCTGTATAAACATGGAAATATCTACACCGATATCTGTATAAACATAGAAATATCTACACCGCGATCTGTATAAACATGGAAATATCTACACAGCGATCTGTATAAACATGGAAATATCTACACCGCGATCTGTATATACATGGAAATAACTTCACCACGATCTGTATAAACATGGAAATATCTACACCGGTATCTGTATAAACATGGTAATATCTACACCACCATCTATATAAACATGGAAATATCTACACCGCCATCTGCATAAACATGGAAATATCTACAATGCCATCTGTAGAAAGATGGAAATATCTACACCACAATCTGTGTAAACATGGAAATATCTACACCGCTATCTGTAAAAATATGGAAATATCTACACCGCTATCAGAATAAACATGGAAATATCTACACCGCGATCTGTATAAACATGGAAATATCTACAGCGCCATCTCTATAAACATTGAAATATCTACACTGCCATCTGTAAAACATGGAAATATCTACACAGTCATCTGAATAAACATGGAAATATCTACACCACCATCTGTATAAACATGGAAATACCTACAATACAATCTGTATACACATGGAAATATCTACACAGACATCTCTATAAGTATGGAAATATCTACACCGCCATCTGTATAAACATGGAAATATCTACACTGCCATCTGTAGAAAGATGGAAATATCTACACCGCTATCTCTATAAATATGGAAATATCTACACCGCCATCTCTATAAACATGAAAATATCTACACTGCCATCTCTATAAAGATGGAAGTATCTACTCCGCCATGTGTATATACACGGAAATATCTACACCACCATCTGTGAAAACATGGAAATATCTACACCGCTCTCTGTATAAACATGGAGATATCTACACCGCCATCTGCATGTCCATGGAAATATCTACGCTGCCATCTGTATAAACATGGAAATATCTACACGGCCATCTGTGTATTGATGGAAATTTCTACAACGCCATCTGTACAAACATGGAAATATCTACACCGCTATCTCTATAAACATGGAAATATCTGCACAGCCATCTGTAAAACATGGAAATACCTATACAGTCATCTGTATAAACATGGAAATATCTACAATGCCATCTGTATACACATGGAAATACCTACACAGCCATCTGTATAAACATGTAAATATTTACACTGCTATCTCTATAAACATGGAAATATCTACACCGCCATCTCTATAAACATGAAAATATCTACACTGCCATCTCCATAAACATGGAAGTAACTACTCCGCCATCTGTATAAACATGGAAACATCTACACCGCCATCTGTGTGAATAAGGAAATATCTACAATGCCATCTGTATAAAGATATAAATATCTGCACCGCGAGCTGTATAAACATGGAAATATCTACATCGCTATCTGTATAAACGTGGAAATACCAACACATCTATCGGTATAAACATGGAAATATCTACAGCACCATCTACATAAACATGGAAATATCTACACCGCTATGTCTGTAAACATGGAAATACCTACACCGCTATCTCTATAAACATGGAAATATCTACACCGCTATCTGTATAAACATGGAAATTCCTACACCGCTATCTGTATAAACATGGAAATATCTACACCGCTATCTGTATAAACATGGAAATATCTACACCGCTATCTGTATAAACATGGAAATATCTACACCGCGATCTGTATAAACATGTTAATATCTACACCACCATCTATATAAACATGGAAATATATGCACCGCCATCTGCATAAACATGGAAATATCTACAATGCCATCTGTAGAAAGATGGAAATATCCACACCGCAATCTGTGTAAACATGGAAATAACTACACCGATATCTGTAAAAACATGGAAATATCTACAACGCTATCTGTATAAACATGGAAATATCTACACCGCGATCTGTATAAACATGGAAATATCTACAGCACCATCTCTATAAACATTGAAATATCTACACTGCCATCTGTAAAAACATGGAAATATCTACACAGTCATCAGAATAAACATGGAAATATCTACAACACCATATGTATAAACATGGAAATACCTACAATACCATCTGTATACACATGGAAATATCTACAGAGACATCTGTATAATTATGGAAATATCTACACCGCCATCTGTATAAACATGGAAATATCTACAGTGCCATCTGTAGAAAGATGGAAATATCTACACCGCTATCTCTGTAAATATGGAAATATCTACACCGCCATCTCTTTAAACATGAAAATATCTACACTGCCATCTCCATAAAGATGGAAGTATCTACTCCGCCATGTGTATAAACACGGAAATATCCACACCAACATCTGTGAAAACATGGAAATATCTACACCGCTCTCTGTATAAACATGGAAATATCTACACCGCCATCTGCATGTCCATGGAAATATCTACGCTGCCATCTGTATAAACATGGAAATATCTACACGGCCATCTGTGTATAGATGGAAATTTCTACAACGCAATCTGTACAAACATGGAAATATCTACACCGCTATCTCTATAAACATGGAAATATCTGCACAGCCATCTGTAAAACATGGAAATACCTATACAGTCATCTGTATAAACATGGAAATATCTACAATGCCATCTGTATACACATGGAAATACCTACACAGCCATCTGTATAAACATGTAAATATCTACACTGCTATCTCTATAAACATGGAAATATCTACACCGCCATCTCTATAAACATGAAAATATCTACACTGCCATCTCCATAAACATGGAACTAACTACTCCGCCATCTGTATAAACATGGAAACATCTACACCGCCATCTGTGTGAATAAGGAAATATCTACAATGCCATCTGTATAAAGATATAAATATCTGCACCGCGAGCTGTATAAACATGGAAATATCTACATCGCTATCTGTATAAACGTGGAAATACCAACACATGTATCGGTATAAACATGGAAATATCTACAGCACCATCTATATAAACATGGAAATATCTACACCGCTATGTCTGTAAACATGGAAATACCTACACCGCTATCTCTATAAACATGGAAATATCTACACCGCTATCTGTATAAACATGGAAATACCTACACCGCTATCTGTATAAACATGGAAATATCTACACCGCGATCTGTATAAACATGGAAATATCTACACCGCGATCTGTATAAACATGAAAATATCTTCACCACGATCTGTATAAACATGGAAATATCTACACCGCCATATGTATAAACATGGTAATATCTACACCACCATCTATATAAACATGGAAATATCTACACAGCCATCTGCATAAACATGGAAATACCTAAAATACCATCTGTATACACATGGAAATATCTACACAGACATCTGTATAAGTATGGAAATATCTACACCGCCATCTGTATAAACATGGAAATATCTACACTGCCATCTGTAGAAAGATGGATATATCTACACCGCTATCTCTATAAATATGGAAATATCTACACCGCCATCTCTTTAAACATGAAAATATCTACACTGCCATCTCCATAAAGATGGAAGTATCTACTCCGCCATGTGTATAATAACGGAAATATCTACACCAACATCTGTGAAAACATGGAAATATCTACACCGCTCTCTGTATAAACATGGAAATATCTACACCGCCATCTGTATGTCCATGGAAATATCTACGCTGCCATCTGTATAAACATGGAAATATCTACACGGCCATCTCTGTATAGATGGAAATATCAACAACGCCATCTGTACAAACATGGAAATAACTATACCGCTTTCTCTATAAACATGGAAATATCTGCACAGCCATCTGTAAAACATGGAAATACCTCTACAGTCATCTGTATAAACATGGAAATATCTACAATGCCATCTGTATATACATGGAAATATCTACACAGCCATCTGTATAAACATGTAAATATCTACACTGCTATCTCTATAAACATGGAAATATCTACACCGCCATCTCTATAAATATGAAAATATCTACACTGCCATCTCCATAAACATGGAACTAACTACTCCGCCATCTGTATAAACATGGAAACATCTACACCGCCATCTGTGTGAATAAGGAAATATCTACAATGCCATCTGTATAAAGATATAAATATCTGCACCGCGAGCTGTATAAACACGGAAATTTCTACATCGCTATCTGTATAAACGTTGAAATACCAACACATCTATCGGTATAAACCTGGAAATATCTACAACGCCATCTATATAAACATGGAAGTATCTACATTGCTATGTCTATAAACATGGAAATACCTACACCACTATCTCTATAAACATGGAAATATCTACACCGCTATCTGTATAAACATGGAAATATCTACAACGCTATCTGTATAAACATGGAAATATCTACACCGCTATCTGTATAAACATGGAAATATCTACACCGCGATCTGTATAAACATGGAAATATCTTCACCACGATCTGTATAAACATGGAAATATCTACACCGCTATCAGTATAAACATGGTAATATCTACACCACCATCTAAATAAACATGGAAATATCTACACCGCCATCTGCATAAACATGGAAATATCTACAATGCCATCTGTAGAAAGATGGAAATATCTACACCGCAATCTGTGTAAACATGGAAATATCTACACCGATATCTGTAAAAACATGGAAATATCTACACCGCTATCTGTATAAACATGGAAATATCTACACCGCTATCTGTGTAAACATGGAAATATCTACAGCGCCATCTCTATAAACATTGAAATATCTACACTGCCATCTGTAAAAACATGGAAATATCTACACTGTCATCAGAATAAACATGGAAATATCTACACCACCATATGTATAAACATGGAAATACCTACAATACCATCTGTATACACATGGAAATATCTACACAGACATCTGTATAAGTATGGAAATATCTACACCGCCATCTGTATAAACATGGAAATATCTACACTGCCATCTGTAGAAAGATGGAAATATCTACACCGCTATCTCTATAAATATGGAAATATCTACACCGCCATCTCTATAAACATGAAAATATCTACACTGCCATCTCCATAAAGATGGAAGTATCTACTCCACCATGTGTATAAAAACGGAAATATCTACACCAACATCTGTGAAAACATGGAAATATCTACACCACTCTCCATATATACATGGAAATATCTACACCGCCATCTGCATGTCCATGGAAATATCTACGCTGCCATCTGTATAAACATGGAAATATCTACACGGCCATCTGTGTATAGATGGAAATATCAACAACGCCAACTGTACAAACATGGAAATATCTACACCGCTATCTCTATAAACATGGAAATATCTGCACAGCCATCTGTAAAACATGGAAATACCTCTACAGTCATCTGTATAAACATGGAAATATCTACAATGCCATCTGTATACACATGGAAATATCTACACAGCCATCTGTATAAACATGTAAATATCTACACTGCTATCTCTATAAACATGGAAATATCTACACCGCCATCTCTATAAACATGAAAATATCTACACTGCCATCTCCATAAACATGGAAATAACTACTCCGCCATCTGTATAAACATGGAAACATCTACACCGCCATCTGTGTGAATAAGGAAATATCTAAAATGCCGTCTGTATACAGATATAAATATCTTCACCGCGAGCTGTATAAATATGGAAATATCTACATCGCTATCTGTATAAACGTGGAAATACCAACACATCTATCGGTATAAACATGGAAATATCTACAACGCCATCTATATAAACATGGAAATCTCTACACCGCTATGTCTATAAACATGGACATACCTACACCGCTATCTCTATAAACTTGGAAATATCTACACCGCTATCTGTATAAACATGGAAATATCTACACCGCTATCTGTATAAACATGGAAATATCTACACCGCGATCTGTATAAACATGGTAATATCTACACCACCATCTATATAAACATGGAAATATATGCACCGCCATCTGCATAAACATGGAAATATCTACAATGCCATCTGTAGAAAGATGGAAATATCCACACCGCAATCTGTGTAAACATGGAAATAACTACACCGATATCTGTAAAAACATGGAAATATCTACAACGCTATCTGTATAAACATGGAAATATCTACACCGCGATCTGTATAAACATGGAAATATCTACAGCACCATCTCTATAAACATTGAAATATCTACACTGCCATCTGTAAAAACATGGAAATATCTACACAGTCATCAGAATAAACATGGAAATATCTACAACACCATATGTATAAACATGGAAATACCTACAATACCATCTGTATACACATGGAAATATCTACAGAGACATCTGTATAATTATGGAAATATCTACACCGCCATCTGTATAAACATGGAAATATCTACAGTGCCATCTGTAGAAAGATGGAAATATCTACACCGCTATCTCTGTAAATATGGAAATATCTACACCGCCATCTCTTTAAACATGAAAATATCTACACTGCCATCTCCATAAAGATGGAAGTATCTACTCCGCCATGTGTATAAACACGGAAATATCCACACCAACATCTGTGAAAACATGGAAATATCTACACCGCTCTCTGTATAAACATGGAAATATCTACACCGCCATCTGCATGTCCATGGAAATATCTACGCTGCCATCTGTATAAACATGGAAATATCTACACGGCCATCTGTGTATAGATGGAAATTTCTACAACGGAATCTGTACAAACATGGAAATATCTACACCGCTATCTCTATAAACATGGAAATATCTGCACAGCCATCTGTAAAACATGGAAATACCTATACAGTCATCTGTATAAACATGGAAATATCTACAATGCCATCTGTATACACATGGAAATACCTACACAGCCATCTGTATAAACATGTAAATATCTACACTGCTATCTCTATAAACATGGAAATATCTACACCGCCATCTCTATAAACATGAAAATATCTACACTGCCATCTCCATAAACATGGAACTAACTACTCCGCCATCTGTATAAACATGGAAACATCTACACCGCCATCTGTGTGAATAAGGAAATATCTACAATGCCATCTGTATAAAGATATAAATATCTGCACCGCGAGCTGTATAAACATGGAAATATCTACATCGCTATCTGTATAAACGTGGAAATACCAACACATGTATCGGTATAAACATGGAAATATCTACAGCACCATCTATATAAACATGGAAATATCTACACCGCTATGTCTGTAAACATGGAAATACCTACACCGCTATCTCTATAAACATGGAAATATCTACACCGCTATCTGTATAAACATGGAAATACCTACACCGCTATCTGTATAAACATGGAAATATCTACACCGCGATCTGTATAAACATGGAAATATCTACACCGCGATCTGTATAAACATGAAAATATCTTCACCACGATCTGTATAAACATGGAAATATCTACACCGCCATATGTATAAACATGGTAATATCTACACCACCATCTATATAAACATGGAAATATCTACACAGCCATCTGCATAAACATGGAAATACCTAAAATACCATCTGTATACACATGGAAATATCTACACAGACATCTGTATAAGTATGGAAATATCTACACCGCCATCTGTATAAACATGGAAATATCTACACTGCCATCTGTAGAAAGATGGATATATCTACACCGCTATCTCTATAAATATGGAAATATCTACACCGCCATCTCTTTAAACATGAAAATATCTACACTGCCATCTCCATAAAGATGGAAGTATCTACTCCGCCATGTGTATAATAACGGAAATATCTACACCAACATCTGTGAAAACATGGAAATATCTACACCGCTCTCTGTATAAACATGGAAATATCTACACCGCCATCTGTATGTCCATGGAAATATCTACGCTGCCATCTGTATAAACATGGAAATATCTACACGGCCATCTCTGTATAGATGGAAATATCAACAACGCCATCTGTACAAACATGGAAATAACTATACCGCTTTCTCTATAAACATGGAAATATCTGCACAGCCATCTGTAAAACATGGAAATACCTCTACAGTCATCTGTATAAACATGGAAATATCTACAATGCCATCTGTATATACATGGAAATATCTACACAGCCATCTGTATAAACATGTAAATATCTACACTGCTATCTCTATAAACATGGAAATATCTACACCGCCATCTCTATAAATATGAAAATATCTACACTGCCATCTCCATAAACATGGAACTAACTACTCCGCCATCTGTATAAACATGGAAACATCTACACCGCCATCTGTGTGAATAAGGAAATATCTACAATGCCATCTGTATAAAGATATAAATATCTGCACCGCGAGCTGTATAAACACGGAAATTTCTACATCGCTATCTGTATAAACGTTGAAATACCAACACATCTATCGGTATAAACCTGGAAATATCTACAACGCCATCTATATAAACATGGAAGTATCTACATTGCTATGTCTATAAACATGGAAATACCTACACCACTATCTCTATAAACATGGAAATATCTACACCGCTATCTGTATAAACATGGAAATATCTACAACGCTATCTGTATAAACATGGAAATATCTACACCGCTATCTGTATAAACATGGAAATATCTACACCGCGATCTGTATAAACATGGAAATATCTTCACCACGATCTGTATAAACATGGAAATATCTACACCGCTATCAGTATAAACATGGTAATATCTACACCACCATCTAAATAAACATGGAAATATCTACACCGCCATCTGCATAAACATGGAAATATCTACAATGCCATCTGTAGAAAGATGGAAATATCTACACCGCAATCTGTGTAAACATGGAAATATCTACACCGATATCTGTAAAAACATGGAAATATCTACACCGCTATCTGTATATACATGGAAATATCTACACCGCTATCTGTGTAAACATGGAAATATCTACAGCGCCATCTCTATAAACATTGAAATATCTACACTGCCATCTGTAAAAACATGGAAATATCTACACTGTCATCAGAATAAACATGGAAATATCTACACCACCATATGTATAAACATGGAAATACCTACAATACCATCTGTATACACATGGAAATATCTACACAGACATCTGTATAAGTATGGAAATATCTACACCGCCATCTGTATAAACATGGAAATATCTACACTGCCATCTGTAGAAAGATGGAAATATCTACACCGCTATCTCTATAAATATGGAAATATCTACACCGCCATCTCTATAAACATGAAAATATCTACACTGCCATCTCCATAAAGATGGAAGTATCTACTCCACCATGTGTATAAAAACGGAAATATCTACACCAACATCTGTGAAAACATGGAAATATCTACACCACTCTCCATATATACATGGAAATATCTACACCGCCATCTGCATGTCCATGGAAATATCTACGCTGCCATCTGTATAAACATGGAAATATCTACACGGCCATCTGTGTATAGATGGAAATATCAACAACGCCAACTGTACAAACATGGAAATATCTACACCGCTATCTCTATAAACATGGAAATATCTGCACAGCCATCTGTAAAACATGGAAATACCTCTACAGTCATCTGTATAAACATGGAAATATCTACAATGCCATCTGTATACACATGGAAATATCTACACAGCCATCTGTATAAACATGTAAATATCTACACTGCTATCTCTATAAACATGGAAATATCTACACCGCCATCTCTATAAACATGAAAATATCTACACTGCCATCTCCATAAACATGGAAATAACTACTCCGCCATCTGTATAAACATGGAAACATCTACACCGCCATCTGTGTGAATAAGGAAATATCTAAAATGCCGTCTGTATACAGATATAAATATCTTCACCGCGAGCTGTATAAATATGGAAATATCTACATCGCTATCTGTATAAACGTGGAAATACCAACACATCTATCGGTATAAACATGGAAATATCTACAACGCCATCTATATAAACATGGAAATCTCTACACCGCTATGTCTATAAACATGGACATACCTACACCGCTATCTCTATAAACTTGGAAATATCTACACCGCTATCTGTATAAACATGGAAATATCTACACCGCTATCTGTATAAACATGGAAATATCTACACCGCGATCTGTATAAACATGGTAATATCTACACCACCATCTATATAAACATGGAAATATATGCACCGCCATCTGCATAAACATGGAAATATCTACAATGCCATCTGTAGAAAGATGGAAATATCCACACCGCAATCTGTGTAAACATGGAAATAACTACACCGATATCTGTAAAAACATGGAAATATCTACAACGCTATCTGTATAAACATGGAAATATCTACACCGCGATCTGTATAAACATGGAAATATCTACAGCGCCATCTCTATAAACATTGAAATATCTACACTGCCATCTGTAAAAACATGGAAATATCTACACAGTCATCAGAATAAACATGGAAATATCTACAACACCATATGTATAAACATGGAAATACCTACAATACCATCTGTATACACATGGAAATATCTACACAGACATCTGTATAAGTATGGAAATATCTACACCGCCATCTGTATAAACATGGAAATATCAACAGTGCCATCTGTAGAAAGATGGAAATATCTACAGCGCTATCTCTGTAAATATGGAAATATCTACACCGCCATCTCTTTAAACATGAAAATATCTACACTGCCATCTCCATAAAGATGGAAGTATCTACTCCGCCATGTGTATAAACACGGAAATATCTACACCAACATCTGTGAAAACATGGAAATATCTACACCGCTCTCTGTATAAACATGGAAATATCTACACCGCCATCTGCATGTCCATGGAAATATCTACGCTGCCATCTGTATAAACATTGAAATATGTACACGGCCATCTCTGTATAGATGGAAATATCAAAAACGCCATCTGTACAAACATGGAAATATCTACACCGCTTTCTCTATAAACATGGAAATATCTGCACAGCCATCTGTAAAACATGGAAATACCTCTAGAGTCATCTGTATAAACATGGAAATATCTACAATGCCATCTGTATACACATGGAAATATCTACACAGCCATCTGTACAAACATGTAAATATCTACACTGCTATCTCTATAAACATGGAAATATCTACACCGCCATCTCTATAAAGATGAAAATATCTACACTGCCATCTCCATAAACATGGAACTAACTACTCCGCCATCTGTATAAACATGGAAACATCTACACCGCCATCTGTGTGAATAAGGAAATATCTACAATGCCATCTGTATAAAGATATAAATATCTGCACCGCGAGCTGTATAAACATGGAAATATCTACATCGCTATCTGTATAAACGTGGAAATACCAACACATCTATCGGTATAAACATGGAAATATCTACAACGCCATCTATATAAACATGGAAATATCTACACCGCTATGTCTATAAACATGGAAATACCTACACCGCAATCTCTATAAACTTGGAAATATCTACACCGCTATCTGTATAAACATGGAAATATCTACACCGCTATCTGTATAAACATAGAAATATCTACACCGCGATCTGTATAAACATGGAAATATCTACACAGCGATCTGTATAAACATGGAAATATCTACAACAAGATCTCTATATACATGGAAATAACTTCACCACGATCTCTATAAACATGGAAATATCTACACCGGTATCTGTATAAACATGGTAATATCTACACCACCATCTATATGAACATGGAAATACCTACACCGCCATCTGCATAAACATGGAAATATCTACAATGCCATCTGTAGAAAGATGGAAATATCTACACCGCCATCTGTATAAACATGGAAATATCTACACCGCTATCTGTAAAAACATGGAAATATCTACACCGCTATCAGAATAAACATGGAAATATCTACACCGCGATCTGTATAAACATGGAAATATCCACAGCGCCATCTATATAAACATTGAAATATCTACACTGCCATCTGTAAAACATGGAAATATCTACACAGTCATCTGAATAAACATGGAAATATCTACACCACCATCTGTATAAACATGGAAATACCTACAATACCATCTGTATACACATGGAAATATCTACACAGACATCTCTATAAGTATGGAAATATCTACACCGCCATCTGTATAAACATGGAAATATCTACACTGCCATCTGTAGAAAGATGGAAATATCTACACCGCTATCTCTATAAATATGGAAATATCTACACCGCCATCTGTATAAACATGAAAATATCTACACTGCCATCTCTATAAAGATGGAAGTATCTACTCCGCCATGTGTATAAACACGGAAATATCTACACCACCATCTGTGAAAACATGGAAATATCTACACCGCTATCTGTATAAACATGGAAATATCTACACCGCCATCTGCATGTCCATGGAAATATCTACGCTGCCATCTGTATAAACATGGAAATATCTACACGGCCATCTGTGTAGAGATGGAAATTTCAACAACGCCATCTGTACAAACATGGAAATATCTACACCGCTATCTCTATAAACATGGAAATATCTGCACAGCCATCTGTAAAACATGGAAATACCTCTACAGTCATCTGTATAAACATGGAAATATCTACAATGCCATCTGTATACACATGGAAATACCTACACAGCCATCTGTATAAACATGTAAATATCTACACTGCTATCTCTATAAACATGGAAATATCTACACCGCCATCTCTATAAACATGAAAATATCTAAACTGCCATCTCCATAAACATGGAACTAACCACTCCGCCATCTGTATAAACATGGAAACATCTACACCGCCATCTGTGTCAATAAGGAAATATCTACAATGCCATCTGTATAAAGATATAAATATCTGCACCGCGAGCTGTATAAACATGGAAATATCTACATCGCTATCTGTATAAACGTGGAAATACCAACACATCTATCGGTACAAACATGGAAATATCTACACCGCTATCTCTATAAACATGGAAATACCTACACCGCTATCTCTATAAACATGGAAATATCTACACCGCTATCTATATAAACATGGAAATAACTACAACGCTATCTGTATAAACATGGAAATATCTACATCGCGATCTGTATAAACATGGAAATATCTACACCGTGATCTGTATGAACATGGAAATATCTTCACCACGATCTGTATAAACATGGAAATATCTACACCGCTATCTGTATAAACATGGTAATATCTACACCACCATCTATATAAACATGGAAATATATACAGCGCCATCTGCATAAACATGGAAATATCTACAATGCCATCTGTAGAAAGATGGAAATACCTACACCGCAATCTGTGTTAACATGGAAATATCTACACCGATATCTGTAAAAACATGGAAATATCTACAACGCTATCTGTATAAACATGGAAATATCTACACCGCGATCTGTATAAACATGGAAATATCTACAGCGCCATCTCTATAAACATTGAAATATCTACACTGAAATCGGTAAAAACATGGAAATATCTACACAGTCATCTGAATAAACATGGAAATATCTTCACCACCATGTGTATAAACATGGAAATACCTACAATACCATCTGTATACACATGGAGATATCTACAAAGACATCTGTATAAGTATGGAAATATCTACACCGCCATCTGTATAAACATGGAAATATCTACACTGCCATCTGTAGAAAGATGGAAATATCTACACCGCTATCTCTATAAATATGGAAATATCTACACCGCCATCTCTATAAACATGAAAATATCTACACTGCCATCTCCATAAAGATGGAAGTATCTACTCCGACATGTGTATAAACACGGAAATATCTACACCACAATCTGTGAAAACATGGAAATATCTACACCGCTCTCTGTATAAACATGGAAATATCTACACCGTCATCTGCATGTCCATGGAAATATCTACGCTGCCATCTGTGCAAACATGGAAATATCTACACGGCCATGTGTCTATAGATGGAAATATCAACAACGCCATCTGTACAAACATGGAAATATCTACACCGCTATCTCTATAAACATGGAAATATCTGCACAGCCATCTGTAAAACATGGAAATACCTCTACAGTCATCTGTATAAACATGGAAATATCTACAATGCCATCTGTATACACATGGAAATATCTACACCGCCATCTCTATAAACATGAAAATATCTACACTGCCATCTCCATAAACATGGAACTAACTACTCCGCCATCTGTATAAACATGGAAACATCTACACCGCCATCTGTGTGAATAAGGAAATATCTACAATGCCATCTGTATAAAGATATAAATATCTGCACCGCGAGCTGTATAAACATGGAGATATCTACATCGCTATCTGTACAAACGTGGAACAACCAACACATCTATCGGTATAAACATGGAAATATCTACAACGCCATCTATATAAACATGGAAATATCTACACCGCTATGTCTACAAACATGGAAATACCTACACCGCTATCTCTATAAACATGGAAATATCTACACCGCTATCTGTATAAACATGGAAATATCTACACAGCGATCTGTATAAACATGGAAATATCTTCACCACGATCTGTATAAACATGGAAATATCTACACCGCTATCTGTATAAACATGGTAATATCTACACCACCATCTATAGAAACATGGAAATATCTACACCGCCATCTGCATAAACATGGAAATATCTACAATGCCATCTGTAGAAAGATGGAAATATCTACACCACAATCTGTGTAAACATGGAAATATCTACACCGATATCTGTAAAAACATGGAAATATCTACACCGCTATCTGTATAAACATGGAAATATCTACAGCGCCATCTCTATAAACATTGAAATATCTACACTGCCATCTGTAAAAACATGGAAATATCTACACAGTCACCTGAATAAACATGGAAATACCTTCACCACCATGTGTATGAACATGGAAATACCTACAATACCATCTGTATAAACATGGAAATATCTACAGAGACATCTGTATAAGTATGGAAATATCTACACCGCCATCTGTATAAACATGGAAATATCTGCACTGCCATCTGTAGAAAGATGGAAATATCTACACCGCTATCTCTATAAATATGGAAATATCTACACCGCCATCTCTATAAACATGAAAATATCTTCACTGCCATCTCCATAAAGATGGAAGTATGTACTCCGCCATGTGTATAAAGACGGAAATATCTACACCACAATCTGTGAAAACATGGAAATATCTATACCGCTCTCTGTATAAACATGGAAATATCTACACCGCCATCTGAATGTCCATGGAAATATCTACGCTGCCATCTGTATAAACATGGAAATATCTACACGGCCATCTGTGTATAGATGGAAATATCAACAACGCCATCTGTACAAACATGGAAATATCTACACCGCTATCTCTATAAACCTGGAAATATCTGCACAGCCATCTGTAAAACATGGAAATACCTCTACAGTCATCTGTATAAACATGGAAATATCTACAATGCCATCTGTATACACATGGAAATATCTACACCGCCATCTCTATAAACATGAAAATATCTACACTGCCATCTCCATAAACATGGAACTAACTACTCCGCCGTCTGTATAAACATGGAAACATCTACACCGCCATCTGTGTGAATAAGGAAATATCTACAATGCCATCTGTATAAAGATATAAATATCTGCACCGCGAGCTGTATAAACATGGAGATATCTACATCGCTATCTGTACAAACGTGGAAATACCAACACATCTATCGGTATAAACATGGAAATATCTACAACGCCATCTATATAAACATGGAAATATCTACACCGCTATGTCTATAAACATGGAAATACCTACACCGCTATCTCTATAAACATGGAAATATCTACACCGCTATCTGTATAAACATGGAAATATCTACACAGCGATCTGTATAAACATGGAAATATCTTCACCACGATCTGTATAAACATGGAAATATCTACACCGCTATCTGTATAAACATGGTAATATCTACACCACCATCTATATAAACATGGAAATATCTACACCGCCATCTGCATAAACATGGAAATATCTACAATGCCATCTGTAGAAAGATGGAAATATCTACACCACAATCTGTGTAAACATGGAAATATCTACACCGATATCTGTAAAAATATGGAAATATCTACACCGCTATCTGTATAAACATGGAAATATCTACACCGCGATCTGTATAAACAAGGAAATATCTACAGTGCCATCTCTATAAACATTGAAATATCTACACTGCCATCTGTAAAACATGGAAATATCTACACATTCATCTGAATAAACATGGAAATATCTACACCACCATCTGTATAAACATGGAAATACCTACAATACCATCTGTATACACATGGAAATATCTACACAGACATCTGTATAAGTATGGAAATATCTACACCGCCATCTGTATAAACATGGAAATATCTACACTGCCATCTGTAGAAAGATGGAAATATCTACACCGCTATCTCTATAAATATGGAAATATCTATACCGCCATCTCTATAAACATGAAAATATCTACACTGCCATCTCCATAAAGATGGAAGTATCTACTCCGCCATGTGTATAAACACGGAAATATCTACACCACCATCTGTGAAAACATGGAAATATCTACACCACTCTCTCTCTAAACATGGAAATATCTACACCGCCATCTGCATGTCCATGGAAATATCTACGCTGCCATCTGTATAAACATGGAAATATCTACACGGACATCTGTGTATAGATGGAAATATCAACAACGCCATCTGTACAACATGGAAATATCTACACCGCTATCTCTATAAACATGGAAATACCTACACCGCTATCTCTATAAACATGGAAATATCTACACCGCTATCTATATAAACTTGGAAATATCTACAACGCTATCTGTATAAACATGGAAATATCTACACCGCGATCTGTATAAACATGGAAATATCTACACCGTGATCTGTATAAACATGGAAATATCTTCACCACGATCTGTATAAACATGGAAATATCTACACAGCTATCTGTATAAACATGGTAATATCTACACCACCATCTATATAAACATGGAAATATATACACCGCCATCTGCATAAACATGGAAATATCTACAATGCCATCTGTAGAAAGATGGAAATACCTACACCGCAATCTGTGTAAACATGGAAATATCTACACCGATATCTGTAAAAACATGGAAATATCTACACCGCTATCTGTATAAACATGGAAATATCTACACCGAGATCTGTATAAACATGGAAATGTCTTCACCACGATCTGTATAAACATGGAAATATCTACTCTGCAATCTGTATAAACATGGAAATATCTACACTGCGCTCTGTATAAACATGTTAATATCTTCACCACGATCTGTATAAACATGGAAATATCTACACCGCTATCTGTATAAACATGGTAATATCTACACCACCATCTATATAAACATGGAAATATCTACACCGCCATCTGCATAAACATGGAAGTATCTACAATGCCATCTGTAGAAAGATGGAAATTTCTACACCGCAATCTGTGTAAACATGGAAATATCTACACCGATATCTGTAAAAACATGGAAATATCTACACCGCTATCTGTATAAACATGGAAATATCTACAATGCCATCTGTATACACATGGAAATATATACACAGCCATGTGTATAAACATGGAAATACCTACAATGCCATCTGTATACACATGGAAATATCTACACAGCCATCTGTATAAACATGTAAATATCTACACTGCTATCTCTATAAACATGGAAATATCTACACCGCCATCTCTATAAACATGAAAATATCTACACTGCCATCTCCATAAACATGGAACTAACTACTCCGCCATCTGTATCAACATGGAAACATCTACTCCGCCATCTGAGTGAATAAGGAAATATCTACAATGCCATCTGTATAAAGATATAAATATCTGCACTGCGAGCTGTATAAACATGGAGATATCTACATCGCTATCTGTATAAACGTTGAAATACCAACACATCTATCGGTATCAACATGGAAATATCTACAACGCCATCTATATAAACATGGAAATATCTACACCGCTATGTCTATAAACATGGAAATACCTACACCGCTATCTCTATAAACATGGAAATATCTACACCGCATTCTGTATAAACATGGAAATATCTACAACACTATCTGTATAAACATGGAAATATCTACACCGCTATCTGTATAAACATGGAAATATCTACACCGCGATCTGTATAAACATGGAAATATCTTCACCACGATCTGTATAAACATGGAAATATCTACACCGCTATCTGTATAAACATGGTAATATCTACACCACCATCTATATAAACATGGAAATATCTACACCGCCATCTGCATAAACATGGAAATATCTACAATGCCATCTGTAGAAACATGAAATATCTACACCGCAATCTGTGTAAACATGGAAATATCTACACCGATATCTGTAAAAACATGGAAATATCTACACCGCTATCTGTATAAACATGGAAATATCTACACCGCGATCTGTATAAACATGGAAATATCTACAGTGCCATCTCTATAAACATTGAAATATCTACACTGCCATCTGTAAAAACATGGAAATATCTACACAGTCATCAGAATAAACATGGAAATATCTACACCACCATATGTATAAACATGGAAATACCTACAATACCATCTTTATAAACAGGGAAATATCTACACAGCCATCTGTATAAGTATGGAAATATCTACACCGCCATCTGTATAAACATGGAAATATCTACACTGCCATCTGTAGAAAGATGGAAATATCTACACCGCTATCTCTATAAATATGGAAATATCTACACCGCCATCTCTATAAACATGAAAATATCTACCCTGCCATCTCCATAAAGATGGAAGTAACTACTCCGCCATGTGTATAAACACGGAAATATCTACACCACAATCTGTGAAAACATGGAAATATCTACACCGCTATCTCTATAAACATGGAAATATCTGCACAGCCATCTGTAAAACATGGAAATGCCTATACAGTCATCTGTATAAACATGGAAATAACTACACCGCTATCTGTATAAACATGGAAATATCTACACCGCGATCTGTATACACATGGAAATATCTACACCACGATCTGTATGAACATGGAAATACCTTCACCACGATCTGTATAAACATGGAAATATCTACACCGCTATCTGTATAAACATGGTAATATCTACACCACCATCTATATAAACATGGAAATATCTACACCGCCATCTGCATAAACATGGAAATATCTACAATGCCATCTGTAGAAAGATGGAAATATCTACACCGCAATCTGTGTAAACATGGAAATATCTACACCGATATCAGTAAAAACATGGAAATATCTACACCGTTATCTGTATAAACATGGAAATATCTACACCGCGATCTGTATAAACATGGAAATATCTACAGCGCCATCTCTATAAACATTGAAATATCTACACTGCCATCTGTAAAAACATGGAAATATCTACACAGTCATCAGAATAAACATGGAAATATCTACACCACCATCTGTATAAACATGGAAATACCTACAATACCATCTGTATACACATGGAAATATCTACACAGACATCTGTATAAGTATGGAAATATCGACACCGCCATCTGTATAAACATGGAAATATCTACACTGCCATCTGTAGAAAGATGGAAATATATACACCGCTATCTCTATAAATATGGAAATATCTACACCGCCATCTCTATGAACATGAAAATATCTACACTGCCATCTCCATAAAGATGGAAGTATCTACTCCGCCATGTGTATAAACACGGAAATATCTACACCACCATCTGTGAAAACATGGAAATAGCTACACCGCTCTCTGTATAAACATGGAAATATCTATACCGCCATCTGCATGTCCATGGAAATATCTACGCTGCCATCTGTATAAACATGGAAATATCTACACGGCCATCTGTGTATAGATGGAAATATCAACAACGCCATCTGTACAAACATGGAAATATCTACACCGCTATCTCTATAAACATGGAAATATCTGCAGAGCCATCGGTAAAACATGGAAATACCTCTACAGTCATCTGTATAAACATGGAAATATCTACAATGCCATCTGTATACACATGGAAATATCTACACAGCCATCTGTATAAACATGTAAATATCTACACTGCTATCTCTATAAACATGGAAATATCTACACCGCCATCTCTATAAACATGAAAATATCTACACTGCCATCTCCATAAACATGGAAATAACTACTCCGCCATCTGTATAAACATGGAAACATCTACACCGCCATCTGTGTGAATAAGGAAATATCTACAATGCCATCTGCATAAAGATATAAATATCTGCACCGCGAGCTGTATAAACATGGAAATATCTACATCGCTATCTGTATAAACGTGGAAATACCAACACATCTATCGGTATAAACATGGAAATATCTACAACGCCATCTATATAAACATGGAAATATCTACACCGCTATGTCTGTAAACATGGAAATACCTCCACCGCTATCTCTATAAACATGGAAATATCTACACCGCTATCTGTACAAACATGGAAACATCTACACCGCCATCTGTGTGAATAAGGAAATATCTACAATGCCATCTGTATTAAGATATAAATATCTGCACCGCGAGCTGTATAAACATGTAAATATCTACATCGCTATCTGTATAAACGTGGAAATACCAACACATCTATCGGTATAAACATGGAAATATCTACAACGCCATCTATATAAACATGGAAATATCTACACCGCTATGTCTGTAAACATGGAAATACCTACACCGCTATCTCTATAAACATGGAAATATATACACCGCTATCTGTATAAACATGGAAATATCTACAGCGCCATCTCTATAAACATGGAAATATCTACACCGCGATCTGTATAAACATGGAAATATCTACACCGCGATCTGTATAAACATGGAGATATCTACAGCGCCATCTCTATTAACATTGAAATATCCACACTGCCATCTGTAAAAACATGGAAATATCTACAGTCATCTGAATAAACATGGAAATATCTACACCACCATCTGTATAAACATGGAAATACCTACAATACCATCTGTATACACATGGAAATATCTACACAGACATCTGTATAAGTATGGAAATATCTACACCGCCATCTGTATAAACATGGAAATATCTACACTGCCATCTGTAGAAAGATGGATATATCTACACCGCTATCTCTATAAATATGGAAATATCTACACCGCCATCTCCATAAACATGAAAATATCTACACTGCCATCTCCATAAAGGTGGAAGTATCTACTCCGCCATGTGTATAAACACGGAAATATCTACACCACCATCTGTGAAAACATGGAAATATCTACACCGCTATCTGTATAAACATGGAAATATCTACACCGCCATCTGCATGTCCATGGAAATATCTACGCTGCCATCTGTATAAACATGGAAATATCTACACGGCCATCTATATAAACATGGAAACATCTACACCGCCATCTGCATAAACATGGAAATATCTACAATGCCATCTGTAGAAAGATGGAAATATCTACACCACAATCTGTGTAAACATGGAAATATCCACACCGCTATCAGAATAAACATGGAAATATCTACACCGCGATCTGTATAAACATGGAAATATCTACAGCGCCATCTCTATAAACATTGAAATATCTACACTGCCATCTGTAAAACATGGAAATATCTACACAGTCATCTGAATAAACATGGAAATATCTACACCACCCTCTGTATAAACATGGAAATACCTACAATACCATCTGTATACACATGGAAATATCTGCACAGACATCTCTATAAGTATGGAAATATCTACACCGCCATCTGTATAAACATGGAAATATCTACACTGCCATCTGTAGAAAGATGGAAATATCTACACCGCTATATCTATTAACATGGAAATATCTGCAACGCCATCTCTATAAACATGAAAATATCTACACTGCCATCTCTATAAAGATGGATGTATCTACTCCGCCATGTGGATAAACACGGAAATATCTACACCACCATCTGTGAAAACATGGGAATATCTACACCGCTATCTGTATAAACATGGAAATATCTACACCGCCATCTGCATGTCCATGGAAATATCTACGCTGCCATCTGTATAAACATGGAAATATCTACACGGCCATCTGTGTATAGATGGAAATTTCTACAACGTCATCTGTACAAACATGGAAATATCTACACCGCTATCTCTATAAACATGGAAATATCTACACAGCCATCTGTAAAACATGGAAATACCTCTACAGTCATCTGTATAAACATGGAAATATCTACAATGCCATCTGTATACACATGGAAATACCTACACAGCCATCTGTATAAACATGTAAATATCTACACTGCTATCTCTATAAACATGGAAATATCTACACCGCCATCTCTATAAACATGAAAATATCTACACTGCCATCTCCATAAACATGGAACTAACTACTCCGCCATCTGTATAAACATGGAAACATCTACACCGCCATCTGTGTGAATAAGGAAATATCTACAATGCCATCTGTATAAAGATATAAATATCTGCACCGCGAGCTGTATAAACATGGAAATATCTACATCGCTATCTGTATAAACGTGGAAATACCAACACATCTATCGGTATAAACATGGAAATATCTACAGCACCATCTATATAAACATGGAAATATCTACACCGCTATGTCTGTAAACATGGAAATACCTACACCGCTATCTCTATAAACATGGAAATATCTGCACCGCTATCTGTATAAACATGGAAATACCTACACCGCTATCTGTATAAACATGGAAATATCTACACCGCGATCTGTATAAACATGGAAATATCTACACCGCGATCTGTATAAACATGAAAATATCTTCACCACGATCTGTATAAACATGGAAATATCTACACCGCCATATGTATAAACATGGTAATATCTACACCACCATCTATATAAACATGGAAATATCTACACAGCCATCTGCATAAACATGGAAATACCTAAAATACCATCTGTATACACATGGAAATATCTACACAGACATCTGTATAAGTATGGAAATATCTACACCGCCATCTGTATAAACATGGAAATATCTACACTGCCATCTGTAGAAAGATGGATATATCTACACCGCTATCTCTATAAATATGGAAATATCTACACCGCCATCTCTTTAAACATGAAAATATCTACACTGCCATCTCCATAAAGATGGAAGTATCTACTCAGCCATGTGTATAAACACGGAAATATCTACACCAACATCTGTGAAAATATGGAAATATCTACACCGCTCTCTGTATAAACATGGAAATATCTACACCGCCATCTGCATGTCCATGGAAATATCTACGCTGCCATCTGTATAAACATGGAAATATCTACACGGCCATCTCTGTATAGATGGAAATATCAACAATGCCATCTGTACAAACATGGAAATATCTATACCGCTTTCTCTATAAACATGGAAATATCTGCACAGCCATCTGTAAAACATGGAAATACCTCTACAGTCAACTGTATAAACATGGAAATATCTACAATGCCATCTGTATATACATGGAAATATCTACACAGCCATCTGTATAAACATGTAAATATCTACACTGCTATCTCTATAAACATGGAAATATCTACACCACCATCTCTATAAACATGAAAATATCTACACTGCCATCTCCATAAACATGGAACTAACTACTCCGCCATCTGTATAAACATGGAAACATCTACACCGCCATCTGTGTGAATAAGGAAATATCTACAATGCCATCTGTATAAAGATATAAATATCTGCACCGCGAGCTGTATAAACACGGAAATATCTACATCGCTATCTGTATAAACGTTGAAATACCAACACATCTATCGGTATAAACCTGGAAATATCTACAATGCCATCTATATAAACATGGAAGTATCTACATTGCTATGTCTATAAACATGGAAATACCTACACCACTATCTCTATAAACATGGAAATATCTACACCGCTATCTGTATAAACATGGAAATATCTACAACGCTATCTGTATAAACATGGAAATATCTACACCGCTATCTGTATAAACATGGAAATATCTACACCGCGATCTGTATAAACATGGAAATATCTTCACCACGATCTGTATAAACATGGAAATATCTACACCGCTATCAGTATAAACATGGTAATATCTACACCACCATCTATATAAACATGGAAATATCTACACCGCCATCTGCATAAACATGGAAATATCTACAATGCCATCTGTAGAAAGATGGAAATATCTACACCGCAATCTGTGTAAACATGGAAATATCTACACCGATATCTGTAAAAACATGGAAATATCTACACCGCTATCTTTATAAACATGGAAATATCTACACCGCTATCTGTGTAAACATGGAAATATCTACAGCGCCATCTCTATAAACATTGAAATATCTACACTGCCAGCTGTAAAAACATGGAAATATCTACCCAGTCATCAGAATAAACATGGAAATATCTACACCACCATATGTATAAACATGGAAATACCTACAATACCGTCTGTATACACATGGAAATATCTACACAGACATCAGTATAAGTATGCAAATATCTACACCGCCATCTGTATAAACATGGAAATATCTACACTGCCATCTGTAGAAAGATGGAAATATCTACACCGCTACCTCTGTAAATATGGAAATATCTACACCGCCATCTCTATAAACATGAAAATATCTACACTGCCATCTCCATAAAGACGGAAGTATCTACTCCGCCATGTGTATAATAACGGAAATATCTACACCAACATCTGTGAAAACATGGAAATATCTACACCGCTCTCTGTATAAACATGGAAATATCTACACCGCCATCTGCATGTCCATGGAAATATCTACGCTGCCATCTGTATAAACATGGAAATATCTACACGGCCATCTGTGTATAGATGGAAATATCAACAACGCCAACTGTACAAACATGGAAATATCTACACCGCTATCTCTATAAACATGGAAATATCTGCACAGCCATCTGTAAAACATGGAAATACCTCTACAGTCATCTGTATAAACATGGAAATATCTACAATGCCATCTGTATACACATGGAAATATCTACACAGCCATCTGTATAAACATGTAAATATCTACACTGCTATCTCTATAAACATGGAAATATCTACACCGCCATCTCTATAAACATGAAAATATCTACACTGCCATCACCATAAACATGGAACTAACTACTTCGCCATCTGTATAAACATGGAAACATCTACACCGCCATCTGTGTGAATAAGGAAATATCTAAAATGCCGTCTGTATACAGATATAAATATCTTCACCGCGAGCTGTATAAATATGGAAATATCTACATCGCTATCTGTATAAACGTGGAAATACCAACACATCTATCGGTATAAACATGGAAATATCTACAACGCCATCTATATAAACATGGAAATATCTACACCGCTATGTCTATAAACATGGACATACCTACACCGCTATCTCTATAAACTTGGAAATATCTACACCGCTATCTGTATAAACATGGAAATATCTACACCGATATCTGTATAAACATAGAAATATCTACACCGCGATCTGTATAAACATGGAAATATCTACACAGCGATCTGTATAAACATGGAAATATCTACACCGCGATCTGTATATACATGGAAATAACTTCACCACGATCTGTATAAACATGGAAATATCTACACCGGTATCTGTATAAACATGGTAATATCTACACCACCATCTATATAAACATGGAAATATCTACACCGCCATCTGCATAAACATGGAAATATCTACAATGCCATCTGTAGAAAGATGGAAATATCTACACCACAATCTGTGTAAACATGGAAATATCTACACCGCTATCTGTAAAAATATGGAAATATCTACACCGCTATCAGAATAAACATGGAAATATCTACACCGCGATCTGTATAAACATGGAAATATCTACAGCGCCATCTCTATAAACATTGAAATATCTACACTGCCATCTGTAAAACATGGAAATATCTACACAGTCATCTGAATAAACATGGAAATATCTACACCACCATCTGTATAAACATGGAAATACCTACAATACCATCTGTATACACATGGAAATATCTACACAGACAACTCTATAAGTATGGAAATATCTACACCGCCATCTGTATAAACATGGAAATATCTACACTGCCATCTGTAGAAAGATGGAAATATCTACACCGCTATCTCTATAAATATGGAAATATCTACACCGCCATCTCTATAAACATGAAAATATCTACACTGCCATCTCTATAAAGATGAAAGTATCTACTCCGCCATGTGTATATACACGGAAATATCTACACCACCATCTGTGAAAACATGGAAATATCTACACCGCTCTCTGTATAAACATGGAGATATCTACACCGCCATCTGCATGTCCATGGAAATATCTACGCTGCCATGTGTATAAACATGGAAATATCTACACGGCCATCTGTGTATTGATGGATATTTCTACAACGCCATCTGTACAAACATGGAAATATCTACACCGCTATCTCTATAAACATGGAAATATCTGCACAGCCATCTGTAAAACATGGAAATACCTATACAGTCATCTGTATAAACATGGAAATATCTACAATGCCATCTGTATACACATGGAAATACCTACACAGCCATCTGTATAAACATGTAAATATCTACACTGCTATCTCTATAAACATGGAAATATCTACACCGCCATCTCTATAAACATGAAAATATCTACACTGCCATCTCCATAAACATGGAACTAACTACTCCGCCATCTGTATAAACATGGAAACATCTACACCGCCATCTGTGTGAATAAGGAAATATCTACAATGCCATCTGTATAAAGATATAAATATCTGCACCGCGAGCTGTATAAACATGGAAATATCTACATCGCTATCTGTATAAACGTGGAAATACCAACACATCTATCGGTATAAACATGGAAATATCTACAGCACCATCTATATAAACATGGAAATATCTACACCGCTATGTCTGTAAACATGGAAATAACTACACCGCTATCTCTATAAACATGGAAATATCTACACCGCTATCTGTATAAACATGGAAATACCTACACCGCTATCTGTATAAACATGGAAATATCTACACCGCTATCTGTATAAACATGGAAATATCTACACCGCTATCTGTATAAACATGGAAATATCTACACCGCGATCTGTATAAACATGGTAATATCTACACCACCATCTATATAAACATGGAAATATATGCACCGCCATCTGCATAAACATGGAAATATCTACAATGCCATCTGTAGAAAGATGGAAATATCCACACCGCAATCTGTGTAAACATGGAAATAACTTCACCGATATCTGTAAAAACATGGAAATATCTACAACGCTATCTGTATAAACATGGAAATATCTACACCGTGATCTGTATAAACATGGAAATATCTACAGCACCATCTCTATAAACATTGAAATATCTACACTGCCATCTGTAAAAACATGGAAATATCTACACAGTCATCAGAATAAACATGGAAATATCTACAACACCATATGTATAAACATGGAAATACCTACAATACCATCTGTATACACATGGAAATATCTACACAGACATCTGTATAATTATGGAAATATCTACACCGCCATCTGTATAAACATGGAAATATCTACAGTGCCATCTGTAGAAAGATGGAAATATCTACACCGCTATCTCTGTAAATATGGAAATATCTACACCGCCATCTCTTTAAACATGAAAATATCTACACTGCCATCTCCATAAAGATGGAAGTATCTACTCCGCCATGTGTATAAACACGGAAATATCTACACCAACATCTGTGAAAACATGGAAATATCTACACCGCTCTCTGTATAAACATGGAAATATCTACACCGCCATCTGTATGTCCATGGAAATATCTACGCTGCCATCTGTATAAACATGGAAATATCTACACGGCCATCTCTGTATAGATGGAAATATCAACAACGCCATCTGTACAAACATGGAAATAACTATACCGCTTTCTCTATAAACATGGAAATATCTGCACAGCCATCTGTAAAACATGGAAATACCTCTACAGTCATCTGTATAAACATGGAAATATCTACAATGCCATCTGTATACACATGGAAATACCTACACAGCCATCTGTATAAACATGTAAATATCTACACTGCTATCTCTATAAACATGGAAATATCTACACCGCCATCTCTATAAACATGAAAATATCTACACTGCCATCTCCATAAACATGGAACTAACTACTCCGCCATCTGTATAAACATGGAAACATCTACACCGCCATCTGTGTGAATAAGGAAATATCTACAATGCCATCTGTATAAAGATATAAATATCTGCACCGCGAGCTGTATAAACATGGAAATATCTACATCGCTATCTGTATAAACGTGGAAATACCAACACATCTATCGGTATAAACATGGAAATATCTACAGCACCATCTATATAAACATGGAAATATCTACACCGCTATGTCTGTAAACATGGAAATACCTACACCGCTATCTCTATAAACATGGAAATATCTGCACCGCTATCTGTATAAACATGGAAATACCTACACCGCTATCTGTATAAACATGGAAATATCTACACCGCGATCTGTATAAACATGGAAATATCTACACCGCGATCTGTATAAACATGAAAATATCTTCACCACGATCTGTATAAACATGGAAATATCTACACCGCCATATGTATAAACATGGTAATATCTACACCACCATCTATATAAACATGGAAATATCTACACAGCCATCTGCATAAACATGGAAATACCTAAAATACCATCTGTATACACATGGAAATATCTACACAGACATCTGTATAAGTATGGAAATATCTACACCGCCATCTGTATAAACATGGAAATATCTACACTGCCATCTGTAGAAAGATGGATATATCTACACCGCTATCTCTATAAATATGGAAATATCTACACCGCCATCTCTTTAAACATGAAAATATCTACACTGCCATCTCCATAAAGATGGAAGTATCTACTCAGCCATGTGTATAAACACGGAAATATCTACACCAACATCTGTGAAAATATGGAAATATCTACACCGCTCTCTGTATAAACATGGAAATATCTACACCGCCATCTGCATGTCCATGGAAATATCTACGCTGCCATCTGTATAAACATGGAAATATCTTCACCACGATCTGTATAAACATGGAAATATCTACACCGCTATCAGTATAAACATGGTAATATCTACACCACCATCTATATAAACATGGAAATATCTACACCGCCATCTGCATAAACATGGAAATATCTACAATGCCATCTGTAGAAAGATGGAAATATCTACACCGCAATCTGTGTAAACATGGAAATATCTACACCGATATCTGTAAAAACATGGAAATATCTACACCGCTATCTTTATAAACATGGAAATATCTACACCGCTATCTGTGTAAACATGGAAATATCTACAGCGCCATCTCTATAAACATTGAAATATCTACACTGCCAGCTGTAAAAACATGGAAATATCTACCCAGTCATCAGAATAAACATGGAAATATCTACACCACCATATGTATAAACATGGAAATACCTACAATACCGTCTGTATACACATGGAAATATCTACACAGACATCAGTATAAGTATGGAAATATCTACACCGCCATCTGTATAAACATGGAAATATCTACACTGCCATCTGTAGAAAGATGGAAATATCTACACCGCTACCTCTGTAAATATGGAAATATCTACACCGCCATCTCTATAAACATGAAAATATCTACACTGCCATCTCCATAAAGATGGAAGTATCTACTCCGCCATGTGTATAATAACGGAAATATCTACACCAACATCTGTGAAAACATGGAAATATCTACACCGCTCTCTGTATAAACATGGAAATATCTACACCACCATCTGCATGTCCATGGAAATATCTACGCTGCCATCTGTATAAACATGGAAATATCTACACGGCCATCTGTGTATAGATGGAAATATCAACAACGCCAACTGTACAAACATGGAAATATCTACACCGCTATCTCTATAAACATGGAAATATCTGCACAGCCATCTGTAAAACATGGAAATACCTCTACAGTCATCTGTATAAACATGGAAATATCTACAATGCCATCTGTATACACATGGAAATATCTACACAGCCATCTGTATAAACATGTAAATATCTACACTGCTATCTCTATAAACATGGAAATATCTACACCGCCATCTCTATAAACATGAAAATATCTACACTGCCATCACCATAAACATGGAACTAACTACTTCGCCATCTGTATAAACACGGAAACATCTACACCGCCATCTGTGTGAATAAGGAAATATCTAAAATGCCGTCTGTATACAGATATAAATATCTTCACCGCGAGCTGTATAAATATGGAAATATCTACATCGCTATCTGTATAAACGTGGAAATACCAACACATCTATCGGTATAAACATGGAAATATCTACAACGCCATCTATATAAACATGGAAATATCTACACCGCTATGTCTATAAACATGGACATACCTACACCGCTATCTCTATAAACTTGGAAATATCTACACCGCTATCTGTATAAACATGGAAATATCTACACCGATATCTGTATAAACATAGAAATATCTACACCGCGATCTGTATAAACATGGAAATATCTACACAGCGATCTGTATAAACATGGAAATATCTACACCGCGATCTGTATATACATGGAAATAACTTCACCACGATCTGTATAAACATGGAAATATCTACACCGGTATCTGTATAAACATGGTAATATCTACACCACCATCTATATAAACATGGAAATATCTACACCGCCATCTGCATAAACATGGAAATATCTACAATGCCATCTGTAGAAAGATGGAAATATCTACACCACAATCTGTGTAAACATGGAAATATCTACACCGCTATCTGTAAAAATATGGAAATATCTACACCGCTATCAGAATAAACATGGAAATATCTACACCGCGATCTGTATAAACATGGAAATATCTACAGCGCCATCTCTATAAACATTGAAATATCTACACTGCCATCTGTAAAACATGGAAATATCTACACAGTCATCTGAATAAACATGGAAATATCTACACCACCATCTGTATAAACATGGAATTACCTACAATACAATCTGTATACACATGGAAATATCTACACAGACATCTCTATAAGTATGGAAATATCTACACCGCCATCTGTATAAACATGGAAATATCTACACTGCCATCTGTAGAAAGATGGAAATATCTACACCGCTATCTCTATAAATATGGAAATATCTACACCGCCATCTCTATAAACATGAAAATATCTACACTGCCATCTCTATAAAGATCTAAGTATCTACTCCGCCATGTGTATATACACGGAAATATCTACACCACCATCTGTGAAAACATGGAAATATCTACACCGCTCTCTGTATAAACATGGAGATATCTACACCGCCATCTGCATGTCCATGGAAATATCTACGCTGCCATCTGTATAAACATGGAAATATCTACACGGCCATCTGTGTATTGATGGAAATTTCTACAACGCCATCTGTACAAACATGGAAATATCTACACCGCTATCTCTATAAACATGGAAATATCTGCACAGCCATCTGTAAAACATGGAAATACCTATACAGTCATCTGTATAAACATGGAAATATCTACAATGCCATCTGTATACACATGGAAATACCTACACAGCCATCTGTATAAACATGTAAATATTTACACTGCTATCTCTATAAACATGGAAATATCTACACCGCCATCTCTATAAACATGAAAATATCTACACTGCCATCTCCATAAACATGGAACTAACTACTCCGCCATCTGTATAAACATGGAAACATCTACACCGCCATCTGTGTGAATAAGGAAATATCTACAATGCCATCTGTATAAAGATATAAATATCTGCACCGCGAGCTGTATAAACATGGAAATATCTACATCGCTATCTGTATAAACGTGGAAATACCAACACATCTATCGGTATAAACATGGAAATATCTACAACACCATCTATATAAACATGGAAATATCTACACCGCTATGTCTGTAAACATGGAAATACCTACACCGCTATCTCTATAAACATGGAAATATCTACACCGCTATCTGTATAAACATGGAAATTCCTACACCGCTATCTGTATAAACATTGAAATATCTACACCGCTATCTGTATAAACATGGAAATATCTACACCGCTATCTGTATAAACATGGAAATATCTACACCGCGATCTGTATAAACATGGTAATATCTACACCACCATCTATATAAACATGGAAATATATGCACCGCCATCTGCATAAACATGGAAATATCTACAATGCCATCTGTAGAAAGATGGAAATATCCACACCGCAATCTGTGTAAACATGGAAATAACTACACCGATATCTGTAAAAACATGGAAATATCTACAACGCTATCTGTATAAACATGGAAATATCTACACCACCATCTGCATGTCCATGGAAATATCTACGCTGCCATCTGTATAAACATGGAAATATCTACACGGCCATCTGTGTATAGATGGAAATATCAACAACGCCAACTGTACAAACATGGAAATATCTACACCGCTATCTCTATAAACATGGAAATATCTGCACAGCCATCTGTAAAACATGGAAATACCTCTACAGTCATCTGTATAAACATGGAAATATCTACAATGCCATCTGTATACACATGGAAATATCTACACAGCCATCTGTATAAACATGTAAATATCTACACTGCTATCTCTATAAACATGGAAATATCTACACCGCCATCTCTATAAACATGAAAATATCTACACTGCCATCACCATAAACATGGAACTAACTACTTCGCCATCTGTATAAACACGGAAACATCTACACCGCCATCTGTGTGAATAAGGAAATATCTAAAATGCCGTCTGTATACAGATATAAATATCTTCACCGCGAGCTGTATAAATATGGAAATATCTACATCGCTATCTGTATAAACGTGGAAATACCAACACATCTATCGGTATAAACATGGAAATATCTACAACGCCATCTATATAAACATGGAAATATCTACACCGCTATGTCTATAAACATGGACATACCTACACCGCTATCTCTATAAACTTGGAAATATCTACACCGCTATCTGTATAAACATGGAAATATCTACACCGATATCTGTATAAACATAGAAATATCTACACCGCGATCTGTATAAACATGGAAATATCTACACAGCGATCTGTATAAACATGGAAATATCTACACCGCGATCTGTATATACATGGAAATAACTTCACCACGATCTGTATAAACATGGAAATATCTACACCGGTATCTGTATAAACATGGTAATATCTACACCACCATCTATATAAACATGGAAATATCTACACCGCCATCTGCATAAACATGGAAATATCTACAATGCCATCTGTAGAAAGATGGAAATATCTACACCACAATCTGTGTAAACATGGAAATATCTACACCGCTATCTGTAAAAATATGGAAATATCTACACCGCTATCAGAATAAACATGGAAATATCTACACCGCGATCTGTATAAACATGGAAATATCTACAGCGCCATCTCTATAAACATTGAAATATCTACACTGCCATCTGTAAAACATGGAAATATCTACACAGTCATCTGAATAAACATGGAAATATCTACACCACCATCTGTATAAACATGGAAATACCTACAATACAATCTGTATACACATGGAAATATCTACACAGACATCTCTATAAGTATGGAAATATCTACACCGCCATCTGTATAAACATGGAAATATCTACACTGCCATCTGTAGAAAGATGGAAATATCTACACCGCTATCTCTATAAATATGGAAATATCTACACCGCCATCTCTATAAACATGAAAATATCTACACTGCCATCTCTATAAAGATGGAAGTATCTACTCCGCCATGTGTATATACACGGAAATATCTACACCACCATCTGTGAAAACATGGAAATATCTACACCGCTCTCTGTATAAACATGGAGATATCTACACCGCCATCTGCATGTCCATGGAAATATCTACGCTGCCATCTGTATAAACATGGAAATATCTACACGGCCATCTGTATATTGATGGAAATTTCTACAACGCCATCTGTACAAACATGGAAATATCTACACCGCTATCTCTATAAACATGGAAATATCTGCACAGCCATCTGTAAAACATGGAAATACCTATACAGTCATCTGTATAAACATGGAAATATCTACAATGCCATCTGTATACACATGGAAATACCTACACAGCCATCTGTATAAACATGTAAATATTTACACTGCTATCTCTATAAACATGGAAATATCTACACCGCCATCTCTATAAACATGAAAATATCTACACTGCCATCTCCATAAACATGGAACTAACTACTCCGCCATCTGTATAAACATGGAAACATCTACACCGCCATCTGTGTGAATAAGGAAATATCTACAATGCCATCTGTATAAAGATATAAATATCTGCACCGCGAGCTGTATAAACATGGAAATATCTACATCGCTATCTGTATAAACGTGGAAATACCAACACATCTATCGGTATAAACATGGAAATATCTACAGCACCATCTATATAAACATGGAAATATCTACACCGCTATGTCTGTAAACATGGAAATACCTACACCGCTATCTCTATAAACATGGAAATATCTACACCGCTATCTGTATAAACATGGAAATTCCTACACCGCTATCTGTATAAACATTGAAATATCTACACCGCTATCTGTATAAACATGGAAATATCTACACCGCTATCTGTATAAACATGGAAATATCTACACCGCGATCTGTATAAACATGGTAATATCTACACCACCATCTATATAAACATGGAAATATATGCACCGCCATCTGCATAAACATGGAAATATCTACAATGCCATCTGTAGAAAGATGGAAATATCCACACCGCAATCTGTGTAAACGTGGAAATAACTACACCGATATCTGTAAAAACATGGAAATATCTACAACGCTATCTGTATAAACATGGAAATATCTACACCGCGATCTGTATAAACATGGAAATATCTACAGCACCATCTCTATAAACATTGAAATATCTACACTGCCATCTGTAAAAACATGGAAATATCTACACAGTCATCAGAATAAACATGGAAATATCTACAACACCATATGTATAAACATGGAAATACCTACAATACCATCTGTATACACATGGAAATATCTACAGAGACATCTGTATAATTATGGAAATATCTACACCGCCATCTGTATAAACATGGAAATATCTACAGTGCCATCTGTAGAAAGATGGAAATATCTACACCGCTATCTCTGTAAATATGGAAATATCTACACCGCCATCTCTTTAAACATGAAAATATCTACACTGCCATCTCCATAAAGATGGAAGTATCTACTCCGCCATGTGTATAAACACGGAAATATCCACACCAACATCTGTGAAAACATGGAAATATCTACACCGCTCTCTGTATAAACATGGAAATATCTACACCGCCATCTGCATGTCCATGGAAATATCTACGCTGCCATCTGTATAAACATGGAAATATCTACACGGCCATCTGTGTATAGATGGAAATTTCTACAACGCAATCTGTACAAACATGGAAATATCTACACCGCTATCTCTATAAACATGGAAATATCTGCACAGCCATCTGTAAAACATGGAAATACCTATACAGTCATCTGTATAAACATGGAAATATCTACAATGCCATCTGTATACACATGGAAATACCTACACAGCCATCTGTATAAACATGTAAATATCTACACTGCTATCTCTATAAACATGGAAATATCTACACCGCCATCTCTATAAACATGAAAATATCTACACTGCCATCTCCATAAACATGGAACTAACTACTCCGCCATCTGTATAAACATGGAAACATCTACACCGCCATCTGTGTGAATAAGGAAATATCTACAATGCCATCTGTATAAAGATATAAATATCTGCACCGCGAGCTGTATAAACATGGAAATATCTACATCGCTATCTGTATAAACGTGGAAATACCAACACATGTATCGGTATAAACATGGAAATATCTACAGCACCATCTATATAAACATGGAAATATCTACACCGCTATGTCTGTAAACATGGAAATACCTACACCGCTATCTCTATAAACATGGAAATATCTACACCGCTATCTGTATAAACATGGAAATACCTACACCGCTATCTGTATAAACATGGAAATATCTACACCGCGATCTGTATAAACATGGAAATATCTACACCGCGATCTGTATAAACATGAAAATATCTTCACCACGATCTGTATAAACATGGAAATATCTACACCGCCATATGTATAAACATGGTAATATCTACACCACCATCTATATAAACATGGAAATATCTACACAGCCATCTGCATAAACATGGAAATACCTACACTACCATCTGTATACACATGGAAATATCTACACAGACATCTGTATAAGTATGGAGATATCTACACCGCCATCTGTATAAACATGGAAACATCTACACCGCCATCTGTGTGAATAAGGAAATATCTACAATGCCATCTGTATAAAGATATAAATATCTGCACCGCGAGCTGTATAAACACGGAAATTTCAAATCGCTATCTGTATAAACTTTGAAATACCAACACATCTATCGGTATAAACCTGGAAATATCTACAACGCCATCTATATAAACATGGAAGTATCTACATTGCTATGTCTATAAACATGGAAATACCTACACCACTATCTCTATAAACATGGAAATATCTACACCGCTATCTGTATAAACATGGAAATATCTACAACGCTATCTGTATAAACATGGAAATATCTACACCGCTATCTGTATAAACATGGAAATATCTACACCGCGATCTGTATAAACATGGAAATATCTTCACCGCTATCTGTATAAACATAGAAATATCTACACCGCGATCTGTATAAACATGGAAATATCTACACAGCGATCTGTATAAACATGGAAATATCTACACCAAGATCTGTATATACATGGAAATAACTTCACCACGATCTCTATAAACATGGAAATATCTACACCGGTATCTGTATAAACATGGTAATATCTACACCACCATCTATATGAACATGGAAATACCTACACCGCCATCTGCATAAACATGGAAATATCTACAATGCCATCTGTAGAAAGATGGAAATATCTACACCGCCATCTGTATAAACATGGAAATATCTACACCGCTATCTGTAAAAACATGGAAATATCTACACCGCTATCAGAATAAACATGGAAATATCTACACCGCGATCTGTATAAACATGGAAATATCCACAGCGCCATCTCTATAAACATTGAAATATCTACACTGCCATCTGTAAAACATGGAAATATCTACACAGTCATCTGAATAAACATGGAAATATCTACACCACCATCTGTATAAACATGGAAATACCTACAATACCATCTGTATACACATGGAAATATCTACACAGACATCTCTATAAGTATGGAAATATCTACACCGCCATCTGTATAAACATGGAAATATCTACACTGCCATCTGTAGAAAGATGGAAATATCTACACCGCTATCTCTATAAATATGGAAATATCTACACCGCCATCTGTATAAACATGAAAATATCTACACTGCCATCTCTATAAAGATGGAAGTATCTACTCCGCCATGTGTATAAACACGGAAATATCTACACCACCATCTGTGAAAACATGGAAATATCTACACCGCTATCTGTATAAACATGGAAATATCTACACCGCCATCTGCATGTCCATGGAAATATCTACGCTGCCATCTGTATAAACATGGAAATATCTACACGGCCATCTGTGTAGAGATGGAAATTTCAACAACGCCATCTGTACAAACATGGAAATATCTACACCGCTATCTCTATAAACATGGAAATATCTGCACAGCCATCTGTAAAACATGGAAATACCTCTACAGTCATCTGTATAAACATGGAAATATCTACAATGCCATCTGTATACACATGGAAATACCTACACAGCCATCTGTATAAACATGTAAATATCTACACTGCTATCTCTATAAACATGGAAATATCTACACCGCCATCTCTATAAACATGAAAATATCTACACTGCCATCTCCATAAACATGGAACTAACCACTCCGCCATCTGTATAAACATGGAAACATCTACACCGCCATCTGTGTCAATAAGGAAATATCTACAATGCCATCTGTATAAAGATATAAATATCTGCACCGCGAGCTGTATAAACATGGAAATATCTACATCGCTATCTGTATAAACGTGGAAATACCAACACATCTATCGGTACAAACATGGAAATATCTACACCGCTATCTCTACAAACATGGAAATACCTACACCGCTATCTCTATAAACATGGAAATATCTACACCGCTATCTATATAAACATGGAAATAACTACAACGCTATCTGTATAAACATGGAAATATCTACATCGCGATCTGTATAAACATGGAAATATCTACACCGTGATCTGTATGAACATGGAAATATCTTCACCACGATCTGTATAAACATGGAAATATCTACACCGCTATCTGTATAAACATGGTAATATCTACACCACCATCTATATAAACATGGAAATATATACAGCGCCATCTGCATAAACATGGAAATATCTACAATGCCATCTGTAGAAAGATGGAAATACCTACACCGCAATCTGTGTTAACATGGAAATATCTACACCGATATCTGTAAAAACATGGAAATATCTACAACGCTATCTGTATAAACATGGAAATATCTACACCGCGATCTGTATAAACATGGAAATATCTACAGCGCCATCTCTATAAACATTGAAATATCTACACTGAAATCGGTAAAAACATGGAAATATCCACACAGTCATCTGAATAAACATGGAAATATCTTCACCACCATGTGTATAAACATGGAAATACCTACAATACCATCTGTATACACATGGAGATATCTACAAAGACATCTGTATAAGTATGGAAATATCTACACCGCCATCTGTATAAACATGGAAATATCTACACTGCCATCTGTAGAAAGATGGAAATATCTACACCGCTATCTCTATAAATATGGAAATATCTACACCGCCATCTCTATAAACATGAAAATATCTACACTGCCATCTCCATAAAGATGGAAGTATCTACTCCGACATGTGTATAAACACGGAAATATCTACACCACAATCTGTGAAAACATGGAAATATCTACACCGCTCTCTGTATAAACATGGAAATATCTACACCGTCATCTGCATGTCCATGGAAATATCTACGCTGCCATCTGTGCAAACATGGAAATATCTACACGGCCATGTGTCTATAGATGGAAATATCAACAACGCCATCTGTACAAACATGGAAATATCTACACCGCTATCTCTATAAACATGGAAATATCTGCACAGCCATCTGTAAAACATGGAAATACCTCTACAGTCATCTGTATAAACATGGAAATATCTACAATGCCATCTGTATACACATGGAAATATCTACACCGCCATCTCTATAAACATGAAAATATCTACACTGCCATCTCCATAAACATGGAACTAACAACTCCGCCATCTGTATAAACATGGAAACATCTACACCGCCATCTGTGTGAATAAGGAAATATCTACAATGCCATCTGTATAAAGATATAAATATCTGCACCGCGAGCTGTATAAACATGGAGATATCTACATCGCTATCTGTACAAACGTGGAACAACCAACACATCTATCGGTATAAACATGGAAATATCTACAACGCCATCTATATAAACATGGAAATATCTACACCGCTATGTCTACAAACATGGAAATACCTACACCGCTATCTCTATAAACATGGAAATATCTACACCGCTATCTGTATAAACATGGAAATATCTACACAGCGATCTGTATAAACATGGAAATATCTTCACCACGATCTGTATAAACATGGAAATATCTACACCGCTATCTGTATAAACATGGTAATATCTACACCACCATCTATAGAAACATGGAAATATCTACACCGCCATCTGCATAAACATGGAAATATCTACAATGCCATCTGTAGAAAGATGGAAATATCTACACCACAATCTGAGTAAACATGGAAATATCTACACCGATATCTGTAAAAACATGGAAATATCTACACCGCTATCTGTATAAACATGGAAATATCTACAGCGCCATCTCTATAAACATTGAAATATCTACACTGCCATCTGTAAAAACATGGAAATATCTACACAGTCACCTGAATAAACATGGAAATACCTTCACCACCATGTGTATGAACATGGAAATACCTACAATACCATCTGTATAAACATGGAAATATCTACAGAGACATCTGTATAAGTATGGAAATATCTACACCGACATCTGTATAAACATGGAAATATCTGCACTGCCATCTGTAGAAAGATGGAAATATCTACACCGCTATCTCTATAAATATGGAAATATCTACACCGCCATCTCTATAAACATGAAAATATCTTCACTGCCATCTCCATAAAGATGGAAGTATCTACTCCGCCATGTGTATAAAGACGGAAATATCTACACCACAATCTGTGAAAACATGGAAATATCTATACCGCTCTCTGTATAAACATGGAAATATCTACACCGCCATCTGAATGTCCATGGAAATATCTACGCTGCCATCTGTATAAACATGGAAATATCTACACGGCGATCTGTGTATAGATGGAAATATCAACAACGCCATCTGTACAAACATGGAAATATCTACACCGCTATCTCTATAAACATGGAAATATCTGCACAGCCATCTGTAAAACATGGAAATACCTCTACAGTCATCTGTATAAACATGGAAATATCTACAATGCCATCTGTATACACATGGAAATATCTACACCGCCATCTCTATAAACATGAAAATATCTACACTGCCATCTCCATAAACATGGAACTAACTACTCCGCCGTCTGTATAAACATGGAAACATCTACACCGCCATCTGTGTGAATAAGGAAATATCTACAATGCCATCTGTATAAAGATATAAATATCTGCACCGCGAGCTGTATAAACATGGAGATATCTACATCGCTATCTGTACAAACGTGGAAATACCAACACATCTATCGGTATAAACATGGAAATATCTACAACGCCATCTATATAAACATGGAAATATCTACACCGCTATGTCTATAAACATGGAAATACCTACACCGGTATCTCTATAAACATGGAAATATCTACACCGCTATCTGTATAAACATGGAAATATCTACACAGCGATCTGTATAAACATGGAAATATCTTCACCACGATCTGTATAAACATGGAAATATCTACACCGCTATCTGTATAAACATGGAAATATCTACAATGCCATCTGTAGAAAGATGGAAATATCTACACCGCTATCTCTATAAATATGGAAATATCTACACCGCCATCTGCATAAACATGGAAATATCTACAATGCCATCTGTAGAAAGATGGAAATATCTACACCACAATCTGTGTAAACATGGAAATATCTACACCGATATCTGTAAAAATATGGAAATATCTACACCGCTATCTGTATAAACATGGAAATATCTACACCGCGATCTGAATAAACAAGGAAATATCTACAGTGCCATCTCTATAAACATTGAAATATCTACACTGCCATCTGTAAAACATGGAAATATCTACACATTCATCTGAATAAACATGGAAATATCTACACCACCATCTGTATAAACATGGAAATACCTACAATACCATCTGTATACACATGGAAATATCTACACAGACATCTGTATAAGTATGGAAATATCTACACCGCCATCTGTATAAACATGGAAATATCTACACTGCCATCTGTAGAAAGATGGAAATATCTACACCGCTATCTCTATAAATATGGAAATATCTATACCGCCATCTCTATAAACATGAAAATATCTACACTGCCATCTCCATAAAGATGGAAGTATCTACCCCGCCATCTGTATAAACACGGAAATATCTACACCACCATCTGTGAAAACATGGAAATATCTACACCACTCTCTCTCTAAACATGGAAATATCTACACCGCCATCTGCATGTCCATGGAAATATCTACGCTGCCATCTGTATAAACATGGAAATATCTACACGGACATCTGTGTATAGATGGAAATATCAACAACGCCATCTGTACAACATGGAAATATCTACACCGCTATCTCTATAAACATGGAAATACCTACACCGCTATCTCTATAAACATGGAAATATCTACACCGCTATCTATATAAACTTGGAAATATCTACAACGCTATCTGTGTAAACATGGAAATATCTACACCGCGATCTGTATAAACATGGAAATATCTACAGTGCCATCTCTATAAACATTGAAATATCTACACTGCCATCTGTAAAAACATGGAAATATCTACACAGTCATCAGAATAAACATGGAAATATCTACACCACCATATGTATAAACATGGAAATACCTACAATACCATCTTTATAAACAGGGAAATATCTACACAGACATCTGTATAAGTATGGAAATATCTACACCGCCATCTGTATAAACATGGAAATATCTACACTGCCATCTGTAGAAAGATGGAAATATCTACACCGCTATCTCTATAAATATGGAAATATCTACACCGCCATCTCTATAAACATGAAAATATCTACCCTGCCATCTCCATAAAGATGGAAGTAACTACTCCGCCATGTGTATAAACACGGAAATATCTACACCACAATCTGTGAAAACATGGAAATATCTACACCGCTATCTCTATAAACATGGAAATATCTGCACAGCCATCTGTAAAACATGGAAATGCCTATACAGTCATCTGTATAAACATGGAAATATCTACACCGCTATCTGTATAAACATGGAAATATCTACACCGCGATCTGTATACACATGGAAATATCTACACCACGATCTGTATGAACATGGAAATACCTTCACCACGATCTGTATAAACATGGAAATATCTACACCGCTATCTGTATAAACATGGTAATATCTACACCACCATCTATATAAACATGGAAATATCTACACCGCCATCTGCATAAACATGGAAATATCTACAATGCCATCTGTAGAAAGATGGAAATATCTACACCGCAATCTGTGTAAACATGGAAATATCTACACCGATATCAGTAAAAACATGGAAATATCTACACCGCTATCTGTATAAACATGGAAATATCTACACCGCGATCTGTATAAACATGGAAATATCTACAGCGCCATCTCTATAAACATTGAAATATCTACACTGCCATCTGTAAAAACATGGAAATATCTACACAGTCATCAGAATAAACATGGAAATATCTACACCACCATCTGTATAAACATGGAAATACCTACAATACCATCTGTATACACATGGAAATATCTACACAGACATCTGTATAAGTATGGAAATATCGACACCGCCATCTGTATAAACATGGAAATATCTACACTGCCATCTGTAGAAAGATGGAAATATATACACCGCTATCTCTATAAATATGGAAATATCTACACCGCCATCTCTATGAACATGAAAATATCTACTCTGCCATCTCCATAAAGATGGAAGTATCTACTCCGCCATGTGTATAAACACGGAAATATCTACACCACCATCTGTGAAAACATGGAAATAGCTACACCGCTCTCTGTATAAACATGGAAATATCTATACCGCCATCTGCATGTCCATGGAAATATCTACGCTGCCATCTGTATAAACATGGAAATATCTACACGGCCATCTGTGTATAGATGGAAATATCAACAACGCCATCTGTACAAACATGGAAATATCTACACCGCTATCTCTATAAACATGGAAATATCTGCAGAGCCATCGGTAAAACATGGAAATACCTCTACAGTCATCTGTATAAACATGGAAATATCTACAATGCCATCTGTATACACATGGAAATATCTACACAGCCATCTGTATAAACATGTAAATATCTACACTGCTATCTCTATAAACTTGGAAATATTTACACCGCCATCTCTATAAACATGAAAATATCTACACTGCCATCTCCATAAACATGGAACTAACTACTCCGCCATCTGTATAAACATGGAAACATCTATACCGCCATCTGTGTGAATAAGGAAATATCTACAATGCCATCTGTATAAAGATATAAATATCTGCACCGCGAGCTGTATAAACATGGAAATATCTACATCGCTATCTGTATAAACGTGGAAATACCAACACATCTATCGGTATAAACATGGAAATATCTACAACGCCATCTATATAAACATGGAAATATCTACACCGCTATGTCTGTAAACAGGGAAATACCTACACCGCTATCTCTATAAACATGGAAATATCTACACCGCTATCTGTACTAACTTGGAAATATCTACACCGCTATCTGTATAAACATGGAAATATCTACACCGCGATCTGTATACACATGGAAATATCGACACCACGATCTGTATGAACATGGAAATACCTTCACCACGATCTGTATAAACATGGAAATATCTACACCGCTATCTGTATAAACATGGTAATATCTACACCACCATCTATATAAACATGGAAGTATCTACACCGCCATCTGCATAAACATGGAAATATCTACAATGCCATCTGTAGAAAGATGGAAATATCTACACCGCAATCTGTGTAAACATGGAAATATCTACACCGATGTCAGTAAAAACATGGAAATATCTACACTGCTATCTGTATAAACATGGAAATATCTACATCGCGATCTGTATAAACATGGAAATATCTACAGCGCCATCTCTATAAACATTGAAATATCTACACTGCCATCTGTAAAAACATGGAAATATCTACACAGTCATCAGAATAAACATGGAAATATCTACACCACCATATGTATAAACATGGAAATACCTACAATACCATCTGTATACACATGGAAATATCTACACAGACATCTGTATAAGTATGGAAATATCGACACCGCCATCTGTATAAACATGGAAATATCTACACTGCCATCTGTAGAAAGATGGAAATATATACACCGCTATCTCTATAAATATGGAAATATCTACACCTCCATCTCTATAAACATGAAAATATCTACACTGCCATCTCCATAAAGATGGAAGTATCTACTCCGCCATGTGTATAAACACGGAAATATCTACACCACCATCTGTGAAAACATGGAAATAGCATCACCGCTCTCTGTAAACATGGAAATATCTACACCGCCATCTGCATGTCCATGGAAATATCTACGCTGCCATCTGTATAAACATGGAAATATCTACACGGCCATCTGTGTATAGATGGAAATATCAACAACGCCATCTGTACAAACATGGAAATATCTACACCGCTATCTCTATAAACATGGAAATATCTGCAGAGCCATCGGTAAAACATGGAAATACCTTTGCAGTCATCTGTATAAACATGGAAATATCTACAATGCCATCTGTATACACATGGAAATATCTACACAGCCATCTGTATAAACATGTAAATATCTACACTGCTATCTCTATAAACATGGAAATATCTACACCGCCATCTCTATAAACATGAAAATATCTACACTGCCATCTCCATAAACATGGAACTAACTACTCCGCCATCTGTATAAACATGGAAACATCTACACCGCCATCTGTGTGAATAAGGAAATATCTACAATGCCATCTGCATAAAGATATAAATATCTGCACCGCGAACTGTATAAACATGGAAATATCTACATCGCTATCTGTATAAACGTGGAAATACCAACACATCTATCGGTATAAACATGGAAATATCTACAACGCCATCTATATAAACATGGAAATATCTACACCGCTATGTCTGTAAACAGGGAAATACCTACACCGCTATCTCTATAAACATGGAAATATCTACACCGCTATCTGTACTAACTTGGAAATATCTACACCGCTATCTGTATAAACATGGAAATATCTACACCGCGATCTGTATACACATGGAAATATCGACACCACGATCTGTATGAACATGGAAATACCTTCACCACGATCTGTATAAACATGGAAATATCTACACCGCTATCTGTATAAACATGGTAATATCTACACCACCATCTATATAAACATGGAAGTATCTACACCGCCATCTGCATAAACATGGAAATATCTACAATGCCATCTGTAGAAAGATGGAAATATCTACACCGCAATCTGTGTAAACATGGAAATATCTACACTGCCATCTCCATAAAGATGGAAGTATCTACACCGCCATCTCTATAAACATGAAAATATCTACACTGCCATCTCCATAAACATGGAACTAACTACTCCGCCATCTGTATAAACATGGAAACATCTACACCGCCATCTGTGTGAATAAGGAAATATCTACAATGCCATCTGCATAAAGATATAAATATCTGCACCGCGAGCTGTATAAACATGGAAATATCTACATCGCTATCTGTATAAACGTGGAAATACCAACACATCTATCGGTATAAACATGGAAATATCTACAACGCCATCTATATAAACATGGAAATATCTACACCGCTATGTCTGTAAACATCGAAATACCTACACCGCTATCTCTATAAACATGGAAATATCTACACCGCTATCTGTACAAACATGGAAATATCTACACCGCTATCTGTATAAACATGGAAATATCTACACCGCGATCTGTATGAACATGGAAATATCTTCACCACGATCTGTATAAACATGGAAATATCTACACCGCTATCTGTATAAACATGGTAATATCTACACCACCATCTATATAAACATGGAAATATCTACACCGCCATCTGCATAAACATGGAAATATCTACAATGCCATCTGTAGAAAAATGGAAATATCTACACCGCAATCTGTGTAAACATGGAAATATCTACACCACGATCTGTATGAACATGGAAATATCTTCACCACGATCTGTATAAACATGGAAATATCTACACCGCTATCTGTATAAACATGGTAATATCTACACCACCATCTATATAAACATGGAAATATCTACACCGCCATCTGCATAAACATGGAAATATCTACAATGCCATCTGTAGAAAGATGGAAATATCTACACCGCAATCTGTGTAAACATGGAAATATCTACACCGATATCTGTAAAAACATGGAAATATCTACACCGCTATCTGTATAAACATGGAAATATCTACACCGCGATCTGTATAAACATGGAAATATCTACAGCGCCATCTCTATAAACATTGAAATATCTACACTGCCATCTGTAAAAACATGGAAATATCTACACAGTCATCGGAATAAACATGGAAATATCTACACCACCATATGTATAAACATGGAAATACCTGCAATACCATCTGTATACACATGGAAATATCTACACAGACATCTGTATAAGTATGGAAATATCTACACCGCCATCTGTATAAACATGGAAATATCTACACTGCCATCTGTAGAAAGATGGAAATATCTACACCGCTATCTCTATAAATATGGAAATATCTACACCGCCATCTCTATAAACATGAAAATATCTACACTGCCATCTCTATAAAGATGGAAGTATCTTCTCCGCCATGTGTATAAACACGGAAATATCTACACCACCATCTGTGAAAACATGGAACTATCTACACCGCTATCTGTATAAACATGGAAATATCTACACCACCATCGGCATGTCCATGGAAATAACTACGCTGCCATCTGTATAAACATGGAAATATCTACACGGCCATCTGTGTATAGATGGAAATATCAACAACGCCATCTGTACAAACATGGAAATATCTACACCGCTATCTATATAAACATGGAAATATCTGCACAGCCATCTGTAAAACATGGAAATACCTCTACAGTCATCTGTATAAACATGGAAATATCTACAATGCCATCTGTATACACATGGAAATACATAAACAGCCATCTGTATAAACATGCAAATATCTACACTGCTAACTTTATAAACATGGAAATATCTACACCGCCATCTCCATAAGCATGGAACTAACTACTCCGCCATCTGTATAAACATGGAAACATCTACACCGCCATCTGTGTGAATAAGCAAATATCTACAATACCATCTGTATAAAGACATAAATATCTGCACCGCGAGCTGTATAAACATGGAAATATCTACATCGCTATCTGTATAAACGTGGAAATAACAACACATCTATCGGTATAAACATGGAAATATCTACAACGCCATCTATATAAACATGGAAATATTTACACCGCTATGTCTATAAACATGGAAATACCTACACCGCTATCTCTATAAACATGGAAATATCTACATCGCTATCTGTATCAACGTGGAAATACCAACACATCTATCGGTATAAACATGGAAATATCTACAACGCCATCTATATAAACATGGAAATATCTACACCGCTATGTCTGTAAACATGGAAATACCTACACCGCTATCTCTATAAACATGGAAATATCTACACCGCTATCTGTACAAACATGGAAATATCTACACCTCTATCTGTATAAACATGGAAATATCTACACCGCGATTTGTATACACATGGAAATACCTACACCACGATCTGTATGAACATGGAAATATCTTCACCACGTTCTGTATAAACATGGAAATATCTACACCGCTATCTGTATAAACATGGTAATATCTACACCACCATATATATAAACATGGAAATATCTACACCGCCATCTGCATAAACATGGAAATATCTACAATGCCATCTGTAGAAAGATGGAAATATCTACACCGCAATCTGTGTAAACATGGAAATATCTACACCGATATCTGTAAAAACATGGAAATATCTACACCGCTATCTGTATAAACATGGAAATATGTACACCGCGATCTGTATAAACATGGAAATATCTACAGCGCCTTCTCTAAAAACATTGAAATATCTACACTGCCATCTGTAAAAACATGGAAATATCTACACAGACATCAGAATAAACATGGAAATATCTACACCACCATATGTATAAATATGGAAATACCTACAATACTATCTGTATACATATGGAAATATCTACACAGACATCTGTATAAGTATGGAAATATCTTCACCACGATCTGTATAAACATGGAAATATCTACACCGCTATCTGTATAAACATGGTAATATCTACACCACCATCTATATAAACATGGAAATATATACACCGCCATCTGCATACACATGGAAATATCTACAATGCCATCTGTAGAAAGATGGAAATAACTACACCGCAATTTGTGTAAACATGGAAATATCTACACCGATATCTGTAAAAACATGTAAATATCTACACCGCTATCTGCATAAACATGGAAATATCTACACCGCGATCTGTATGAACTTGGAAATATCTACAGTGCCATCTGTAGAAAGATGGAAATATCTACACCGCAATCTTTGTAAACATGGAAATATCTACACCGATATCTGTAAAAACATGGAAATATCTACACCGCTATCTGTATAAACATGGAAATATCTACACTGCGATCTGTATAAACATGGAAATATCTACAGCACCATCTCTATAAACATTGAAATATCTACACTGCCATCTGTAGAAACATGGAAATATCTACACAGTCATCAGAATAAACATGGAAATATCTACACCACCATCTGTATAAACATGGAAATACCTACAATACCGTCTGTATACACATGGAAATATCTACAGAGACATCTGTATAAGTATGGAAATACCTACACCGCCATCTATATAAACATGGAAATATCTACACTGCCATCTGTAGAAAGATGGAAATATCTACACCGCTATCTCTATAAATATGGAAATATCTGCACCGCCATCTCTATAAACATGAAAATATCTACACTGCCATCTCCATAAAGATGGAAGTATCTACTCCGCCATGAGTATAAACAAGGAAATATCTACACCACCATCTGTGTAAACATGGAAATATCTACACCGCTATCTGTATAAACATGGAAATATCTACACCGCCATCTGCATGTCCATGGAAATATCTACGCTGCCATCTGTATAAACATGGAAATATCTACACGGCCATCTGTGTATAGATGGAAATATCAACAACGCCATCTGAACAAACATGGAATTATCTACACCGCTATCTCTATAAACATGGAAATATCTACACCGCTATCTCTATATACATGGAAATATCTGCAGAGCCATCTGTAAAACATGGAAATACCTCTACAGTCATCTGTATAAACATGGAAATATCTACAATTCCATCTGTATACACATGGAAATATCTACACAGCCATCTGTATAAACATGTAAATATCTACACTGCTATCTCTATAAACATGGAAATATCTACACCGCCATCTCTATAAACATGAAAATATCTACACGGCCACCTCCATAAACATGGAGCTAACTACTCCGCCATCTGTATAAACATGGAAACATCTACACCGCCATCTGTGTGAATAAGGAAATATCTACAATGCCATCTGTATAAAGATATAAATATCTGCACCGCGAGCTGTATAAACATGGAAATTTCTACATCGCTATCTGTATAAACGTGGAAATAACAACACATCTATCGGTATAAACATGGAAATATCTACAACGCCATCTGTATAAACATGGAAATATCAACACCGCTATGTCTATAAACATGGAAATACCTACACCCCTATCTCTATAAACATGGAAATATCTACACCGCTATCTGTATAAACATGGAAATATCTACACCGCGATCTGTATAAACATGGAAATATCTTCACCACGATCTGTATAAACATGGAAATAACTACACCGCTATCTGTATAAACATAGTAATATCTACAACACCATCTATATAAACATGGAAATATCTACACCGCCATCTGCATAAACATGGAAATATCTACAATGCCATCTGTAGAAAGATGGAAATATCTACACCGCAATCTGTGTAAACATGGAAATATCTACACCTATATCTGTAAAAACATGGAAATTTCTACACCGCTATCTGTATAAACATGGAAATATCTACACCGCGATCTGTATGAACATGGAAATATCTACAGTGCCATCTGTAGAAAGATTGAAATATCTACACCGCAATCTGTGTAAACATGGAAATATCTACACCGATATCTGTAAAAACATGGAAATATCTACACCGCTATCTGTATAAACATGGAAATATCTACACGGCCATCTGTGTATAGATGGAAATATCAACAACGCCATCTGTACAAACATGGAAATATCTACACCGCTATCTGTATAAACGTGGAAATGCCAACACATCTATCGGTATAAACATGGAAATATCTACTACGCCATCTATATAAACATGGAAATATCTACACATCTATGTCTATAAACATGGAAATACCTACACCGCTCTCTCTATAAACATGGAAATATCTACACCGCTATCTGTATAAACATGGAAATATCTACACAGCGATCAGTATAAACATGGAAATATCTACACCGCTATCTGTGTAAACATGGAAATATCTTCACCACGATCTGTATAAACATGGAAATATCTACACCGCTATCTGTATAAACATGGTAATATCTACACCACCATCTATATATACATGGAAATATCTACACCGCCATCTGCATAAACATGGAAATATCTACAATGCCATCTGTAGAAAGATGGAAATATCTACACCACAATCTGTGTAAACATGGAAATATCTACACCGCTATCTGTAAAAACATGGAAATATCTACACCGCTATCTGTATAAACATGGAAATATCTACACCGTGATCTGTATAAACATGGAAATATCTACACCACCATCTGTATAAACATGGAAATAACTACAATACCATCTGTATACACATGGAAATATCTACACAGTCATCTCTATAAGTATGGAAATATCTACACCGCCATCTGTATAAACATGGAAATATCTACACTGCCATCTGTAGAAAGATGGATATATCTACACCGCTATCTCTATAAATATGGAAATATCTATACCGCCATCTCTATAAACATGAAAATATCTACACTGCCATCTCCATAAAGATGGAAGTATCTACTCCGCCATGTGTATAAACACGGAAATATCTACACCACCATCTGTGAAAACATGGAAATATCTACACCGCTCTCTGTATAAACATGGAAATATCTTCACTGCCATCTGCATGTCCATGGAATTATCTACGCTGCCATCTGTATAAACATGGAAATATCTACACGGCCATCTGTGTATAGATGGAAATATCAACAACGCCATCTGTACAACATGGAAATATCTACACCGCTATCTCTATAAACATGGAAATATCTGCGCAGCCATCTGTAAAACATGGAAATACCTCTACAGTCATCTGTATAAACATGGAAATATCTACAATGCCATCTGTATACACATGGAAATATCTACACAGCCATCTGTATAAACATGTAAATATCTACACTGCTATCTCTATAAACATGGAAATATCTACACCGCCATCTCTATAAACATGAAAATATCTACACTGCCATCTCCATAAACATGGAACTAACTACTCCGCCATCTGTATAAACATGGAAACATCTACACCGCCATCTGTGTGAATAAGGAAATATCTACAATGCCATCTGTATAAAGATATAAATATCTGCACCGCGAGCTGTATAAACTTGGAAATATCTACATCGCTATCTGTATAAACGTGGAAATACCAACACATCTATCTGTATAAACTCGGAAATATCTACAACGCCATCTATATAAACATGGAAATACCTACACCGCTATGTCTGTAAACATGGAAATACCTACACCACTATCTCTATAAACATGGAAATATCTACACCGCTATCTGTATAAACATAGAAAGATCTACAACGCTATCTGTATAAACATGGAAATATCTACACCGCGATCTGTATACACATGGAAATATCTACACCACGATCTGTATGAACATGGAGATATCTTCACCACGATCTGTATAAACATGGAAATATCTACACCGCTATCTGTATAAACATGGTAATATCTACACCACCATCTGTATAAAGATGGAAATATCTACACCGCTAGCTGTATAAACATGGAAATATCTGTACCGCTATCTGTATAAACATGGAAATACCAACACCTCTATCTGTGTAAACATAGAAAAATCTACTCCGCTATCTGTATAAACATGGAAATACTTACAACGCTATCTGTGTAATCATGGAAATATTCACACAGCTATCTGTGTTAACTTGGAAATGTCTACAGCACTATCAGCGTAAAGATGGAAATATGCGCACCGCAATCAGTGCAAAGATGGAAATATCTTCACCGCTATGTCTGTAAACATGGAAATATCTACACCGCTATCTGCATAAAGACGTAAATATCCACACCGCTATCTGTAAAACGTGGAAATATCTACACCGCTATCTGTATAAACGTGGAAATATTTACACCGCTATCTGTACAAACGTAGAAATATCTTCACTGTTATCTCTATAAACATGGAAATATCTACACTGTCATATGTATACACGTGGAAATATCTACACAGCCATCAGTATAAACTTGGAAACATCTGCACCGCTATCTGAATACACATGGAAATACCTACACCGCTATCTCTATAAACATGGAAAGATCTACACTGCTATCTGTAAACATGGAAATATCTACGCCGCTATCTGCATAAACATGGAAATACCTACACTGCCATGTGTATAAACATGGAAATACCTGCACCGCGAGCTGCATAAACATGGAAATGTCTACACCGCAATGTGTATAAACATGGAAATATCAACACCACTATTGGTATAAGTATGGAAATATGTACACCGCTATCTGAATAAACATGGAAATATCTACACCACTATCTTTATAAACATGGAAATACCTACACCACCATCTGTATAAACATGGAATTATATACACCGCTATCTCTATAAACATAGAAATACCTACACCGCCATCTCTATAAACATGGAAATATCTACACCGCCATCTGCATAAACATGGAAATATCTACACCGCGATCTGTATAAACATGGAAACATCTACACCGCTATCTGTATAAACATGGAAATATCTACACCGCTGTCTGTATAAACATGGAAATATCTACAAAACTATCTGTGTAAACATGGAAATATCTACACAGCTATCTGTGTAAACATGGAAATATCTACACCGCTGACTGTAAAAACATGGAAATATCCACACCGCTATCGGTATATACATGGAAATATCTACACCGTCATCTGTAAAAACATGGAAATATCTACACTGCAGTCTGTATAAACATGGAAATACCTACTCAGTCATCTGTATAAACATGGTAACATCTACACAGCTATCTGTATAGTCAAGGAAATATCTACACCGCTAGCAGTATAAACATGGAAATATCTACAACGCTATCTGTGTAAACATGGAAATGTCTACACAGCTATCTGTGTAAACATGGAAATATCTACACCGCTATTTGTGTAAAGACAGAAATATCTGCACCGCAATCTGTGCAAACATGGAAATATTTACACCGCTATCTCTATAAACATGTAAATATCTACACCACTATCTGTATAAACGTGGAAATATCTACACCACTATCAGTATAAACAGAAATATCTACACCACCATCTGTATAAACATGGAAATATCTACAACACCATCTGAATAAACATGGAAATATCTACACCGCTATCTGTATAAATATGGAAATATCTACACTGCTATCTCCATAAACATTGAAATATCTACACCACGATCTGTATAAACATGGAAATATCTCCACCGCTATCTGTATAAACATGGAAACATCTACATCGCAATCTCTATAAACATGGAAACATCTACACGGCAATCTGTATAAACATGGAAATATCTACACCGCCATCTCTATAAACATGAAAATGTCTACACAGCCATCTCCATAAACATGGAACAATCTACACTGCCATATGTGGAAACATGGAAATTTCTACATCGCTTTCTGTATAAACATGGAAATACCAACACCACTATCTGTATAAACATGGAAATATCTAGAGCTCTATCTCTATAAACATGGAAATATCTACACCACTATCTCTATAAACATGGAAATACCTACACCGCCATCTCTATAAACATGGAATTATCTACAACGCTATCTCTACAAACCTTGAAATATCTACACGGCCATCTCTATGATCATTTAAATCTCTACACCGCCATCAGCATAAACATGGAAATAACTTCACCGCGTTCTGTATGAACATGGAAATATCAACACTGCCATCTCTATAAACATTGAAATATCTACACTGCCATCTGTAGAAAGATGGAAATATCTACACCGACATCTGCATAAACATGGAAATATCTACACCTCTATATGTATAAACATGGAAATATCTACAGAGCGATCTGTATAAATATGGAAATATCTACACCGCTATCTCTATGAACATGGAAATGTATACACCGCTATCTTTGTAAACATGGAAATATCTAAACCGCCATCTGTATAAACATGGATATAACTACACAGTCATCTGTATAAACTTGGAAATATCTACACGACTATATGTCTAAACATGGAAACATTTACACTGCCATTTGTATAAACATGGAAACATCTACAAAGCCATCTCTATAAACATGGAAATATCTACACCGCTATCAGTATAAACATGGTTATATCTACACCGTCATCTGTATAAACATGGAAATATCTACACCGTCATCTGAATAAACATGGAAATCTCTACACCGCTATCTGTATAAATATGGAATTATCTACACCTCTATCTCTATAAACATGGAAATATATACACCGCTATCGGTATAAACATAGAAAGAACTCCACTGGTATCTGTATAAACATGGAAACATCTAAGCCATTATCTGTATAAACATGGAAATATCTACACCGCAATCTTTGCAAAGATGGAAATATCTACAACACTATCTCTATAAACATGGAATTATATGCACCGCTCTCTGTATAAACATGGAAATATCTACACCGCTATCTGTATAATCATGGAAATATCTACAAGGCTATCTCTATAAATATGGAAATATCTACACCGCCATCTGTATAAAGATGGAAATATCTACACCGAGAGCTGTATAAACATGGAAATATCTACACCGCTATCTGTACAAACATGGAAATGTCAACATCACTATCGGTATAAAAATGGAAATATCTACACCGCTATCTGTATAAACATGGAAATATCTACACCACTATCTCTATAAACATGGAAATACCTACACCGCCATCTCTATAAACATGGAATTATCTACACCGATATCTCTATAAACTTAGAAATACGTACACTGCCATCTCTATAAACATGAAAGTATCTACACCGCCATCAGCATAAACATGGAAATAACTACACCGCCGTCTGTATAAATATGGAATTATCTACACCGCCATCTCTATAAACATAGAAATATCTACACTGCCATCTCTAGAAAGATGGAAATATCTTCACCGAGATCTGCATAAACATGGAAATATCTATATCTCTACCTGTATAAACATGGAAATATCTACACCGCTATCTGCATAAACATGGAGATACCTACACTGCCATCTGTATAAACATGGAAATACCTGCACTGCCAGCAGAATAAACATGGAAATGTCTACACCGCTATGTGTATAAACATGGAAATATCAACACCACTATCTGTATAAGCATGAAAATATCTTCACCGCTATCTGAATAAACTTGGAAATATCTACACCACTATCTTTATGAACATGGAAATACCTACACCACCATCTCTATAAACATGGAATTATCTACACCGCTATCTCTATAAACATAGAAATATCTACACCGCCATCTCTATAAACATGGAAATATCTACACCGCAGTCTGCATAAACATGGAAATATCTACACCGCGATCTGTATAAACATGGAAATATCTAAACCTCTACCTATATAAACATACATATATCTACACCACTATCTCTATAAACATGGAAATATCTGCACCGCAATCTGTATAACTTTGGAAATATCTACACCGCCATCTGTATAAAGAGGGAAATATCTCCATTGCCATCTGTATAAACATGGAAAGATCTCCACCGCCATCTGTAGAAAGATGGAAATATCTACAACGCTATCTGTAAAAACATGGAAATATCTACAACACTATCTGTGTAAACATGGAAATATCTACACAGCTATCTGTGTAAACATGGAAATATGTACACCGCTATCTGTGTAAAGATGGAAATATCTACACCGCAATCTGTGCAAATATGGAATTATCTACACCACCATCTCTGTAAACATGGAGATATCTATAGCGCTATCTGTATAAACATGGAATTATCTACACCACCATCTGTATAAACATGGAAATAACTACACCGCCTTCTGAATAAACATGGAAATATCTACACCGCTATCTCTATAAATATGGAAATATCTACACGGCTATCTCCATAAACAAGGAAATATCTACACCACGATCTGTATAAACATGGAAATATCTCCACCGCTATCTGTATAAACATGGAAACATCTACACCGCTATCTGTATAAACATGGAAATATCTACACCGCTCTCGGTATAAACATGGAAAAATCTACAACACTATCTCTGTAAACATGGAAATATCTACACAGCTATCTGTGTATACACGGAAATATCTACACCGCTATCTGTAAAAACATGGAAACATATACACCACGATCTGTATAAAAATGGAAATATCTACATCGCCATCTGTATAAACATGAAAATATCTGCACCGCCCTCTGTATAAACTTAGAAGAATCTACAGTGCCATCTGTATAAACATGGAAATATCTACACAGTTATCTGTATAAACATGGAAACATCTACACCACTATCTGTGTAAACATGGAAATATCTACACCGCAATGTTTGTAAACATGTAAATATCTACACCGCTATCTTTGTAAAGATGGAAATATCTACACCGCAATCTGTGTAAACATGGAAATATCTACACTACTGTCTGTATAAACATGGAAATATCCACAACGCTATCTGTATATACATGGAAAAATCTACGCCGCCAAGTGTAAAAACATGGAAATATCTACACCGCTATCTCTGTAAACATGGAAATATCTTAACCGGTATCTGTATAAACATGGAAATATCTACACCGCTATCTGCATAAACATGGAAATAACTACACCGCTACCTGTATAAACATGGAAATATATACACCGCTATCTGTATAAATATGGAAATATATACACTGCTATCTCTATAAACATGGAAATGTCTACACCGCTCTCTGTATAAACATAGAAATATCTACATGGCTATCTCTAGAAACATGGAAATATCTACACCACCATCTGTATAAACATGGAAATACCTCCACAGCCATCTGTATAAACATGGAAATATCTACAACACTATCTGTATAAACATGGAAATATCTACACTGACATCTGTATAAACATGCAAATATCTACACAGCAATATCTACAAACATGGAAATATCTACACCACCATCTGTAAAAACATGGAAATATCTTCACAGTCATCTGCATAAACATGGAAATATCTACACCTCCATCTGTATACACATGGAAATATCTACACTGCCATCTGTATAAACATGGAATTATCTACAACGCTATCTCTATAAACATGGAAATACCTATACCGCTATCGGTATAAACATGGAAATATCTACACTGCTATCTGAATAAACATGGAAATATATACACCACGATTTGTATAAACTTGCAAATATCCACACCGCCATCTGCATAAACATGGTAATATCTCCACAGCTATCTGTAGAAACATGGAAATATCTCCACCGCTATCTGCATACTCATGGAAATATGTACACCGCTATCTGTATAAACATGGAAATATCTTCCCCACTATCAGTATAAACATGGAAATATCTACACCGCTATCTTTATAAACCTGGAAATATCTGCATCACTATCTGTATAAACATGGAAATGTCTACACCGCTGTCTCTATAAACATGGAAATATCTACACCGCTGTTTTGATAAACATGGAAATATCTGCAACACTATCTGTGTAAACATGGAAATATCTACAACGCTATCTGTGTAAACATGGAAATATCTACTCCGCTATCTGTATAAAGATGGAAATATCTACACCACTATCTGTATAAACGTGGAAATATCTACACCGCTATCTGTATAAACGTGGAAATATCTACACCGCTATCTGTATAAACGTGGAAATATCTACACCGCTATCTGTATAAATTTGGAAATATCTACGCTGTCTGTATAAACGTGGAAATATCTACACCACTATCTGTATAAACCTGAGAATATCTACACTGCTATCTGTATAAACTTGGAAATATCTTCAACGCTATCTGTGTAAACATGGAAATATCTACACAGCTATCTGTGTATACTTGGAAATCTCTACACCGCTATCTGTGTAAAGATGGAAATAGCTACACCGCAATCTGCTCAAAGATGGAAATATCTACACTGCCATCTCTGTAAACATGGAAATATCTACACCGCTATCTGTATAAACATGGAAATATCTACACCGCTATCTGTATAAACATGGAAATACACCGTTATCTGTATAAACATGGAAATATCTACAAAGCTGTCCCAATAAACATGGAAATAACAACACCGCTATCCGTATAAACATGGAAATATTTTAACCGCCATCTGTATAAACATGGAAATAACTACACAGTCTTCTGTATGAACATGGAAATATCTGCACCACTATCTGTATAAACATGAAATATCTACACTGCCATCTGTATATAGATGGAAATATCTACAATGCGAGCTGTATAAACATGGAAATATCTACACCGCTATGTGTATAAACATGGAAATAACAACACCGCTATCTGTATAAACTTGCAAATATCTACACCGCTATCTGTATAAACATGGAAATATCTACACCACTATCTCTATAAACATGGAAATACCTACACCGTCATCTCTATAAACAAGGCAATATCCAAACCGCTATCTGTATAAACATGGAAATATCTACACCGCTATCTCTATAAATATGGAAATATCTGCACCGCTATCTCTATAAACATGGAAATATCTACAACACTATCTGTGTAAACATGGAAATATCTACACAGCTATCTGTGTACACTTGCAAATATCTACACTGCTAGCTGTGTAAAGATGGAAATACCAACACCGCAATCTGTGCAAAAATGGAAATATCTACACCACTATCTCTCTAAACATTTAAATATCTTCACTGCTATCTGTATAAACATGGAATTATCTACACCGCTATCTGTATGAACATGGAAATATCTAAACCGCCATCTGTATAAACATGGAAATATCTACACCGGGATCTTTATAAACATGGAAATATCTACACCGCTATCTCTGTAAATATGGAAATATATACACCGCTATCTCCATAAACATGGAAATATCTACACCGCTATCTGTATAATCATGGACATTCCTCACCGTTATCTCTATAAACATGGAAATATCTACACCACCATCTGTATAAAGATACAAATATCTACACAGTCTTGTGTATAAACATGGAGATATCTACACAACCATCTCTATAAACTTGGAAATATCTACACTGCCATGTGTATACACATGGAAATATCTGCACTGCCATCTGTATAAACATGGAAATATCTACACCGCTATCTGTATATACATGGAATTATCTACACTGCCATCTTTATAAAGATGGAAATATCTATACCGCGAGCTGCATAAAGATAGAAATATCTACACCGCTATCTGTATAAACATGGAAATACCAACACCGCTATCTGTATAAACATGGAAATACCTACACCACTATCTGTATAAACATGGAAATATCTACAACACGATCTCTGTAAACATGGAAATACCTACACCGCCATCTCTGTAGACATGAAAATATCTACACCGCTATCTGCATAAACATGGAAATGTCTACACCGCTATCTGTATAAACATGGAAATATCTATACAGCTATCTGTATAAATATGGAAATATCTACACCACTATCTGTATAAACATGGAAATGTCTACACTGCTATCTGTTTAAACATGGAAATATCTACACCTCTATCTCTATAAACGTGAAAATATCTACACCGACATCTGTATAAACATAGAAATACCGACACCGTCATCTGTATAAACATGGAAATATCTACACCACCATCTGTATAAACTTGGAAATATCTATACTGCCATCTGTATAAACATGGAAATACCTAAACCGCTATCTGTATAAATATGGAAACATCTACAAAGCTATCCCTATAAACATGGAAATATCAACAACGCTATCCACATAAACTTGGAAATATCTACACCGCTATCTGTTTCAACATGGAAATACCTACACCACTGTCTCTATAAACATGGAAATACATACACCGCCATCTCTATAAACATGGAAACATCTATACCACCATGTCTATAAACTTGGAAATATCTACACCGCCATCTGCATAACCATGGAAATATCTACTCCGCCGTCTGCATAAACATGGAAAAATCTACACCACCATCTGTATAAACATGGAAATATCTGCAACGCTATCTGTGTAAACATGGAAATATCTGCAACGCTATATGTGTAAACATGGAAATATCTGCAACGCTATCTGTGTAAACATGGAAATATCTGCAACGCTATATGTGTAAACATGGAAATATCTATATTGCTATCTGTATAAACATGGAAATATCTACACAGTTATCTCTATAAACATGGAAATATCTACACCGCTATCTCTATAAACATGGAAATATCTACAACGCTATCTGTATAAACATGGAAATATCTACACCGCTATCTCTATAAAGATGGAAATATCTACACCGCCATCTGTATAAACATGCAAATATCTACACAGTCATCTGTATAAACATGGAAATATCTACACCACCATCTCTATAAAGATGGAAATATCACGACTGCCATCTCAATATACATGGAAATATCTACACAGCCATCTGTATAAACATGGAAATATCTACACCGCTATCTCTATAAACATGGAAATATCTAAACCGCTATCTGTATAAACATGGAAATATCTACACCGCTATATGTATAAACATGGAAATATCTCCACCACTATCTCTATAAATATGGAAATATCTACACCACTATCTGTATAAACATGGAAATATCTACACCGCTATCTGTATAAACATGGAAATACCTACACCGCTATCTGTATAAACATGGAAATATCTTGAACGCTATCTGTGTAAACATGGAAATGTCTACAACGCCATCTGTGTAAACATGGAAATATCTACACAGCTATCTTTGTAAACTCGGAAATATCAACACCACTATCTGTGTAAAGATGGAAATACCTGCACCGCAATCTGTGCAAAGATGGAAATATCTACACCGCTATCTCTGTAAACACGGAAATATCAACACCACCATCTGCATAAACATGGAAATATCTACACTGCCATCTGTATAAACATGGAAATATCTACACAGCCATCTGTATAAACATGGAAATATCCACACCGCTATCTGTATTAGCATGGAAATACCTACACCGCTATCTGTATAAACATGAAAATATCAACAACGCTATCCGTATAAACATGGAAATATCTACACCGCTATCCGTATAAACATGGAAATATCTACACCGCTATCACTGTAAACATGGAAATTCCTACACCGCTATCACTATAAACATGGAAATATCTACACCGCTATATGTATAAACATGGAAATGTCTACAGCGCTATCTCAATAAACATGGAAATATCTACACCGCCATCTGTGTAAACATGGAAATATCTACACCGCTACCTGTATAAAAATGGAAATATCTACACCGCTCTCTTTAAAAACGTGGAAATATCTACACCGCTATCTGTATCAACATGGAAATATCTACACCGCCATCTCTATAAACCTGGAAATATCTACACCGCCATCTTTAAAAACATGGATATATCTACACACTCATCTGTATAAACATGGAAATATCTACACCACCATCTGTATAAACATGGAAATATCTACACTGCCAGGAACTCAAGAGCAGCCTGGGCAATACAGCAACGCCTCATCTCTAAAAAAAATTAGAAATATTAGCTGGCCATGGTCGTGTGCACCTGTAGTCCCAGCTTCTTGGGAGGCTGCGGTGGGAGGATCTACGGAGCCCAGGATTTTAAGGCTGCAGTGAGCTTGGATAACGACTGCACTCCAACCTGGATGACAGAACAAGAACCTGTTTCAAAAAAGTAAAAGGAAAAAAAAAAAACCTAAAAACTAAAAACTGGATGTAGTTTGCTAGTAACTAAACAGCAAATTAATTGTAACATGCTTACATATCAACGTTGTCTTTCTTCTTTGATCATAAACCTGCTCACTAAGAAGCTGCTGAAGTCCATGGTAGTGACAGGTACATGTCTGCATCCTTGTCCTGACCTGCATCTTCTTTGATTGTCCCCATCTGTGTCTCCGACTGGCACTGCCGAACCATCTTGCTACCTGATCAATGTTGTACTGAACCGGACTGCTAACTGATCAATGTTGTCGAGCTCACTGCACAAAGCTGTTCTTACAAGGTAGATTTCTGCCTGGAATAGCCATACTTACACTGTTTATATTCCTTACTCCTGACCCATCCAACGCAGCACAAGTTCTATTTATTGCCATAGAAACATAGGTCATTTGGAAACACCTGCTTCATTTCTATGGAATGTTCAAACATTTCTGACATTTTGGACTCTGTTCTAGCCTCTTGTTAAATATATCCAGAAAAGAGACAAAGCTTTATGGGGGGGCTATATGCACACATATGCTATAGAATAAGCTATCTAAATGCTTAAAAATACTTTCCATCTGTCACCGCACCTTAATAGGTACACAGAAATTAAGTATGTGTATATCTGTCTGTATAGATACGTATAAATATATATCCCCAAAACAAAAACTCATTCTCTTACTTATACATAGGTAGAATATAGGTGAATATACATATACATTTATAGGTAGAACAAAAAAACCCTCAGCCTCTTTAGGGCCATGTGTTTTCTCTGAGTAATTGTCACAATTAATTAAAATACATGTGTATGCCTTTTTAGATAAATTTCATCAGACCAGTTTCTGTCTGGTTGGAAAATAATAACTGCCTATTTGCTAAGTGCCCCTGCCCCCATACTATGTTCCAGTGAACTAAAGACCTCTGGCAATCATAGATTTACAACTCAGCAAGATTAAACAATTTATTGTTATTTATGACATCCAAGCTGTATCTTCTGTATTATATTCCACATTAGCATCTATCACCTTACATTTGGGAGATCCTGTCCAAAAAATGATTATGCCTCCTAACCAAACATTCAGCAGGGCTGCAGGAACAGGCCCCCTGAACAAACATCCTGCCAAAGTACTTTAAAGCACCGTGAGCTGCCACAGCTGTGCATTTTCAGATGACTCAGCAGATTAGCGTGGAGTCTCTTAGCCTCTGCTTGGTCTGTTCCTTTCAGTGATCTCTCACATGGCCCAGTCCATTCGGTTTGAAAATCCTCATGAAATGAGCAGATTATGATCTGGCTTCAGTAGAGGGCCATGGGGTGGGCATGGAGGGGAGAGGGTTTGCTCTTAACACAGCCTGAGCCTCAGAAAGGTTTCAGATGGAAAAGCATGGCACTGACTCAGCTCATGCTTAACAGGAAATAATGCACAGACCACACCAAAAAAGCCCTTTATGTTGTGTGAAAGTCTATGCCGGAGCAGCTGCTGCCACCTCATGTACTGTGATACAGTGTGCATGTGTGTGTTTGTGTGTGCATGAGTGTGAGTATGCACACAAATGTGTGCTGGGAGGGGTAGGAGATCACACCTTCCACAGTCGCCACCTCAGCCTTAGCTAGCAGCGTGGAGAATTGCCAAAAGTCAACAGGAAGCTGCACCAAAACAACTGTGATCACCACATCAGCAGGCGCTTTCTGGTTAGTAAAGCTACTGGGACTGAAAAACACACACGATCTCGTCCTTCTTTTATTTTAATCAGAGCAAAATATTTTTATAATAATTGTGTTATATGAATAAATAATTCATAACGCTGTAACCCATTATCACATTCAATCCTCCCAACAACCCTAGAAGATATGTAGACAAGTATTATTACTTTCCCTATTTTTATAAATGAGGAAATAAACCCCAGGGGGCTAGGCGACTTCCCCACGGTCATAGAAGTTGCAAACAGTAGTATCATGATTCAAATCCAAAGCTTCTCCTTTTGTCTTTATCATTTTAATTTTGAAGGTAATGCATATGCATGTATGATCTTTTAAATCCAGAGATGTATATGGAATAGATAGGAAAAGGGACTCTCCTTCCCCATTATACACCCCCTCCACCCAAGCTATATACACTGTTGACTAGAGTATGTCCTTTCAATCCTATTTTCTATGCCTACATTATATACAGAAAAGCAGGATTACGTTACACACAATATTCCAGTCATTGCTGTTTTTCACCAACAAGCTATCATTCACATCTTTTTCATACTACATATAAATTTATATCCTTTATTTTAGTGGTGTATATTGTGCAGTTGTGTCATAAATTATGTACCTGTTCTCTGTTGAACATATAGATTTTTTCTGAGTTTTTCCTTAGCAAAATGCTGCAGTGAGTATCCTTGTACACAGATGTTTGTCCATTTGTTCTAGAAAAATCTACAGTAAAGATTCTTAGATTAAGAGATTCCCAGGTTATTAGAAAACTACTCTATTAATTTAGATATATACTTCCAAATTGCCTGACCAAAAAGTTATGTCAATTTAACTTCTATGAACAGTATACAAACATGACAATTTTCCATCACCTACACCAACTCTGGGTAATTTCATCTTTTTTACAAGTTGATGGATTGTTTTAATTTATATTTCTCTGGTTATTAATAAGGTTGGCCACCTGTTCATGTGTTATTATTGATGATATTTGTATTGAATTGTTTGAATTTTCTTGATTTCAAAAAACGTTTTACATGTCATAGATATTAAATATTTGTTGTAAAACTCTCCTTCCAGTATTGTGTATGTGTTTGGTCAAGTAGAATAAACTCTCGTCCTCTGATTTCAGATTCCTTTCTCTTTCCATTAGAAATCCCTAAATGTAAAACTACATATTGATAGCTAAAAACCAGGATGTTTACTAGAGAAAAAGAATACAAAGGCAATAATTAAATATTATATTTATACAAAATACCTACTAGTACAAACTTAAAAAGAGAAAGTAAAAGTCAAATGCTTCTACGACTTCAGACTAAGAAAAAGAACTTTTGAGGTTGAATGTTCCTGAAATTTTTCTTTTCATACAACTACGGACATGACTTCAAAAGTTGATGTGACTAAAAAATGTAAGATATGAAAGATATTTGAAGACTCAGAGAAGGTGGATTTTCATTTTAACAAGTCACATATATATTCTAGATATCCTCTTATTCGTAACTAAGAGAGTCAAATCAGATGAAAGAATCTAAAAATTTCCCTTTGACTGTGTTAAGTAGAAGTAGTAGAGGCATATTGGCCAAATCTTGAGTGTTTGCAAATTGACTCTTAAGGCTATAGGCTGGCACAGGTCATTGAAGCCCTAGCTTTTTATCTTTAATTTTAAAATCCCCAAACAATTTATACTAATTTTTCTTGTCCATTATTTCCAAATAATCTTGTTTAAAGGTTATTACAGTGCTTGCTCATGTTACTGTTGTCTAACAGAAGGGTATCCGGGGCCTTAAAACTGAGAGGGTTAGGATTAATGATTCCAATACCTATGCTTGGACATCTCCAAAAGTGGGTTCCAACTTCTTGTCCTCAAGTCTGTATAGAAACTAGCAAACTTCCAGAGTCCACAAAAGGCTCAAAGAGAACAGATGTTTTATAGAAAATTCTTAGAGCAAGTTTCACGCATAATGTTGCTGATGCGTGTCTGCCTTTTCAATAAACATCACTATGCTTTATCACAAGATTTAATAAAGCAGCTTAGTTAAAAATGCCATCTGGGTCTCTGGACACATTAAACAAAGCTTAAAATAACCACCCCAGCAACTGGGAGGACCCAGCTGTTCTCATAATCTGTCCCACTCCTTTTACTTCCCCATAAAAAGAGTGAATGAAGACCACAGACTAAAAGCATCCAGAAGGAACTGACACAAACAGGGAGATCGATGGAGCCAAGGGCTCCTGTAAGTTTGCTATTGCTCACATAATAGATTTGCTAATTCCACAACCTGCGGATGGTGATTAAGAACGGGAAGCAGAAGGAGGGAAGAGAGAATCATAGAAGGGCTCATTCAAGTTTTCTAATGTATCACAAACCTGTCCTCCCTAATGTCTGGATCATAGCAGCCCATTCCATTCACCTATTCTCTAGTGAACTCCAATAGAAAATACAAAGCCATCACCACCCAGTTCTTTCTCCCTTCTAGAGATGAGATATTAGCCACCCAATCCCAGATTCTCAGATCCATTCCAGGAAAGAAGCCCTAGGTATTGAAGCACAGCTTTCCCTCCCTCCCTTCTTTCTTCCACCCCAAGATTTGTTCCCCAGATAGTTCTAGTAAATGCAAAACCAAGTATATTCTCATTCTTTAGAGCAACCAGCTTTTCATGGCCAACTGGAATCAAACACAACCTGCACAAACATCTATCTGGAGGACACTCCCAAGGCTCCTACTGAGCCAGCCTTCTGCATACCACTGCATTTCAGCTTCCTAGTTCACAAGACACTGAGACATTCTTGAATTCTGCAAGGTGCACTGTGTGTTAATATCTTGGCTGCTCATCATGTGGCCAATAAAGGGCATGACTAGTCAACAAATAAATTTTCTCTTGGCTGAAACTTGCAACAAAACTGTAAGCTGTTTACCAAGGGGCCCACTACAGGTTATATTCAATATATACAGTCAAATCCTAACTATCTGAGATATATTCAGTTGACCATACACCTTTATATTTCAGTAAAAGGTCTTTACATTTCCCAGTGCTATCGACGTTACAAAGTGCTTTCATATGCAGTGCTTCATCTGATTTCCAGGATAATTAAATGATCCTGTCATACCTGATTTTTAGATGAGGAAACAAGTGGTTTCTGGGTATTTCAAGAGGCTAACGCATCTGCCCTCCAACTTGTATGTGAAAACCAAAAACAAAATTCCAAGGCCCTTCAACCATCTGAATGGACTTTGACTCTTTTGGTCAATATATGGCAGAGCTAGGAAAAGAAGGTGAGTCTTCCAGCTGCTGATACAGGGTTTTTTCTGCCATACTCCATTACCTCCAAGGCTAAAGTCAAAAGAGGGTGTGGTTATCACATGAAAAAATCTGGTTTGGATTTCCCAAATGTGTATGTACTATTTGGGGATTTACCTTAATTTAACCTACAGTTCTTTTGGGTTGTAACAGTCTGACTCCATTTTTGAAAACAAAACAAAATCGATTTTAAATGCTGAATTATAGATCTTTGCTGTCCAGTATGGTAGCTACTAACCACTTATGGTTATTTGCATTTCTATTTTAATTAATTAAAATTCAGTAAAATGCAAAATTCAGTTCTTCAGTTGCTCTAGCCACATTTCAAGTGTTACAGTAGTCACATATGGCTAGTGGCTGGGACAATGCAGATTATAGAACAGTTCCATCATCAAAGAAACTTCTATTGAACAGTGCTATTATATAATGTCATCTCCAGAGAAAGAAGACTTTAGAAAAAGTCAGAAACGGCCGGGTGCAGTGGCTCACACGTGTAATCCCAGCACTTTGGGAGGCCAAGGCAGGCAGATCCCTTGAGGTCAGGAGTTCAAGACCAGCCTGGCCAACATGGTGAAACCCCGTCTCTAGTAAAAATACAAAAAATTAGCTAGGCGTGGTGGTGCATGCCTGTAACCACAGCTACTCAGGAGGCTGAGTTGGGAGAATCACTGGAACCCAGGAGACAGAAGTTGTAGTGACCCAAGATTGTGCCACTGCACTCTAGCCTGGGTGACAGAGCAAGACTCCATCTCAAAAAAAAAAAAAAAAAGAAAAAGAAAAAGTCAGAAACATCTTGAGGCAGGCATAGTGCTGTCATCTGTCCAATATTGAAGATGATTTAAGAATAAGAAAGAAGAAGAGAACAAAGAAGAGAAAAAGAAGTTGCCTTAGGTGTACCTACCCAGAAAAGGACAAGGGCATTCCTGTAGTCATTGTGTTGTATTTTAGCTCTTAAACTTTTTAAGAGATTAGAATAATTTGACACATAGAAGATCTAAACCACTGAAGAGGCTCTGAAGCAGATAAAAGTAGAAAGAAAATAAAAAACTAATTAGTTACAAACTAAGCTTAACCACAATTCGTTTAAAGGATACTATTTACTCTTCACATGATTGGTTTTTCTTTTGCTTTATAGTATGACATAGTTTATATCTTTAAAGGGGAATTAAAATATTTCTGGGAATTTTTAAAAGTAAGTTCACACAGCCACATAAAAGCTACAGAAACAGATAAAACCTATCTTCTCATTTATTCCCTAATCCATTCAAATTAAATATAAAAATCCAAGCAGCCACAGTGATATTCAAAAAAGCAAAAGTGAGACAAAACAAAATTCATTTGTCACCTGTGGAGGTAGTTAGCTCACCTAATCTTCACTCCAAACACCAGTAATTTTTAAAAGACAGAAATAAACATATGTTCTGCCTTCCCGGAAGGAACTATGTTTCAGGGTAGCCAAATAACCCAGTTGTGAAGAAAATGGTCTGCTTATAGAAAAATGCCAGCTAAAACATGTAGATAGAATTAGAGAATTAGAAATTCACCATTTGGAAACCCCTAATGAAATAATCAACTCAAGCAAGGATCATTAATAAATGCTAAAACAATCAAGTAACTATTGATACAGAATATAACTGAATATACACATGGTACAAAGTTCACGTCACAGACTACTGGCTTGACCCAAGGGAGAATATAGCAGAGGAGATAGGCAGTGATCACCCTAACCTTGCGATCATCTCACCATCACTAATGATGGGATGTGAATACACATTATTGCCTATGAAATAGTCTTTAAAAAAAGAAGTTGAACCTGAATCTAACTAAACCTTGCAATGGGCTGAACGTGTATGTCTTCCCCAAATTAATATGTTGACATCCTAACCCCAAAGGTGCTGGTATTCAAAGGTGGGGACTTTAGGGGGTCATTAGATCATAAGGACAGAGGCTTCATGATTGGAATTAGTGCCCTTATAAAAGAGGCCCCAGAGAGCTAGCTAGTCTCTCCCACTATGTGAGGGCCCAGCAAGAAGGCCAATCTATGAACCAGAAAGTTGGTCCTAACCAGATATCAAAACCACATGCTCCTTGATTTTAAACTTGCTAGCCTCTAGGACTGTGAGAAATAAATTTCTGTTCTTTATAAGTCATCCAGTTTTTGGTATTTTGTTATAGCAGGCCTAAAAGCCTTTAGAACTAACTTCCAGTTAACCAGGAAAAAACAGAGTGAAAAGTTAAATGACACCATAAAAAGCAACCAGAAAATTCCAGAAGGGGAAATATTCCACAGGACAACTGACTAGTTTTTCAACAAGTCAATTTCACTAAATAAATACATAAACAAAGAGTATGGGTATTTTCCAGGTTAAAAAAGTCTTGAGCTAAATAATCAAATGCAATGTGTATCCCTTGATTAGAAGAAACTAATTTGAACAAACCAGCCACAAAAGATATTTCAGGGAGACCAAGCTGGAAGGATCACTTGAGGCCAGGAGTTTGAGACCAGCCTGGGCAACGTAGTAAGACCTCCATCTCTACAAAAACAATAAATTAGCTGGGCATGGTGGTGTGCTCCTCTAGTCCTAGCTACTCAGGAAGCTGAGGCAGGAAGATCACTTGAGCCCAGGAGTTTGAGGCTGCAATCAGCTATGATTGTTTCACTGCACTTCAGGCTGTGTGAAAGAGCAAGACTTTGTCTCAAAAAATAAAAGGACATTTCATAATAATTGAGGAAATCTGAATGTGGACTGGGTAATAAATGATCTAAAAAAGCCATTTTTTATTTTGTTTGAAAAGATGATTTTGTAACTATACAGGAAAATGTTCTTATTTTTTTAGAAATCTGTACTAAAGAATTTAGGGGTAAAATATCATTTTCTTTAATATACTTTCAAACACAAGCAAAAAATAGTCATGACACAAATATAGCAAAATGTTTACAATCTATGTTCTATGCTTGCCTGTGAGTGCCATTAATCTCATCTCTCTGCTTTTCTGAAAGTTTGAAAATTTCAAAGTTTTATAATACATTTTTTTACATCCCATAATTTTATAATAATTTTTTTAAAGTTTGAAGCAAATCAACAACTATAGCTTCAAAAATATCCTGACCCACAATAAACATTGAACAGGGTATATTTCTCCCATTTCCTAAAAAAGTTGGCCCAGGAAGGAGTATGAGAGCTGCCATAGCTCTCCCAAGGCTCATTATTCTCCATCACTCCATGGGAAATCCCAAAATAAATTTTTTAAAAAGTTGTTTAAATTTATAATGTTTTTGATTCTATAATAATTTTATAATAAAATAATTGTAAAATGTTTTTGATTTTATAATTTATAAAAATTTTTATACATGTTTATGTTTGAAATGTCTATTTCAAACTTTTTGAGATATTAAAATATAAGTAATATAGTTCATCATTTTAGAAATGCCATGCTTTTCTTCTCCAGCAATTACATAATCAAAGAGTAACTGTAGTTTTTCCTAGAACATTGCTTTGTAGGCTGGGCATGGTGGTTCATGACACTTTAGGAGGCCAAGGCAGGCAGATCTCTTGAGATCAGGAGTTTGAGACTAGACTGGGCAACAGAGAAACCCTATGAGTAGTAAAAACACAAAAATCAGCTGTGCATAGTGGCGTGCACCTATAGCCCCAGCTACTCAGGAGGCTGAGGTGGGAAGATCACCTGAATCTGGGGAGGTCAAGGCTACAGTGAGCCAAGACTGTACCATTGCACTCCAGCCTGGGCAACAAAGTGAGACCCTGTGTCAAAAAAAAAAATGAAATTTAATTGAAAAAAAGAAAATTGCTTTGTAAAATTAATTTTTCAATCAAAACCAAGATTTTTCAGATATAGAGAATGCAGCCCACTGGTCAGATTTGTCAGTTCAAAGAGAATAAATTCTAGTTTCCTATTTTTCTAGCCTGCTTATGATTATCCAATAGGATATCAAAAAAGACCAAAGCCTTTGGGATCCATGTTCAGTATTCCTGAGTCTAACTCAGGATGCCAAATCAGGAGACAAGCACATTCTCATCAATTTTCAATCATTCGAGACCAATTTTGCTTATAATTATCCAGTTCTTTTAGACCACCTTTCTCCTGAAGCCAGCCTTATGGCTATTCACTTCACTTTAGCATAAGCCCCCAAGAAGGTGAACAAAATGAGGAAACGATTGGTTAAAGTTGGCATTTGAAATTCTGAAACATGTCCACCATTCCCTTCACCCATGCCCGCCCCTCTTAGAAGTAGTACTTTCAGATTATTTAAGAGTCGATGCTTCTATGTGGATTTTGTCATCTGTCCTTTATAACAGCTAGTGCGTTTAATTTGACTCTATTTTCAGCATATATTGACCTATGCTAATTATCTGTTAAAATAAATTCCACTCTTAGAGTTAATAAAGTGTGTGTGTCATGGAAGACCCATTGAAGTAAGAAGCTGAGGAGCCCTTATGGTAAAGTGGGACAAGAAATAATAAGACATAATAATTTTCCCATGCAAATCAACAACCGTAGCTTCAAAAATATCTTGACCCACAACAAGTATTGGACAGGCCATGTTTCTCTCACTCCCTAAAAAATTGGCTCGGGAAGGAGTATGAGATCTCCCATAGCTCTCCCAAGGCTCATTATTCTCCATCACTCCACAGGAACAGCCTGTCAGAGAAGAGTGAAAGACCATTTGTCAACCTCTCTTCAACTCCCTGATTCTAGCCAAACTTCATCAATCTCAAGTGAGGAGCCAGAGAGAAATCAAACCCCATATATCCAGCATCATTGTCTACTGGAGTCAAAAATCACAATTCCACTACCCACCCCAACACCATTGGCCCTGTTTCTCCCAATTGCTTTTTATTGTGTTTTTTAAAAAATCCTCTTTCCCCATCCCTGCAACACCGAGAAGGAGGAATTATAGTAGATAAATATGAAGCATGGAGATCCTTTAAAAATGTTTTTAATAATAAATGAGAAAATGAAAAGGAGAGGGTTGGGAAGGAAGGAGGGTATTCAAATGCCAGGGAATTGTGCAGTTCCGCTTTTAAAGATGTTAACACTCATTTATACATCTGTAAGACACTCCCCTTAAAGAAAAGTTCTATGAGTGTGGGTCTGGTTGCATGAATAAGGATAAAATTACTTTGTTAGATGATGTTTCCCACATATCATTCAGAGACCCCTGAAGTTAGGTATCCCTCTTGTAGATGTCCTTGAGATGCTGCTGGACCTGGGAAAGAGGAAACTGGGATACGGGTCTATGCCAAAAGGTGCTTCTAGTTATAGGACAGAGGGGAAAGGGGCAGAGGGAGAAAAACCTGAGGTCTGAGAATCTGGATTGCAGAAGACTACCGAGGTCGTGGGAGAAGGGAGAGAAAACAAGGATGAAAAGAGAAAGGGGAAGAGGCATGAAATGTTGTCAAATGTCAAAAGGCATTTGGAGAGAAGTTGGGAATTGCATTAAGAAAACCACTGCAAATCTCGTTTCAGACCATTTAGAGATATGCCCCCTGGGAACTGCGAGCTCAGGCTGTTTAGCATCAAACAAATGGATCCACTCCATCCCTACCCTAATTAAATAAATCATTCAGTAATTCCACTGGGTTAAAAAACCAAAATATTAAAAACCTTCAGGGCCTACTCTTGCCAAATATGTCAGGGATCGTGTGTGTGTGTGTGTGTGTGTGTGTGTGTGTGTGTGTGTTCTGAGACACCACTACTGTTAAATAGGCAGAGCTAAGACTTAGGGGACTGGCAGATTATTGCAAAAAGGGCACGGGGCAGAGGGACTATGTTGTGAGCCTGGGAAAGAAGTTTGTGTGGGGAATGTGGGCAGTGAACGCGTTGGGAACAATATGGAAAACTGGGAGCTGCCTTGGAATCTACAGGGCCGGGTAAGAGAATGTCCGAAAGAAAAATGAGCAGGTGCGGGATATGTGCAGAGTCGGAGAAGAGTCCAGGGCGCCCGGAGTGGCTCCAGGAACGACGGACACCCCTCAAGGCTTTTGGGGGCGGTGGGTACTAATAGAACCCAGTGTCCGGGGTGCGCCGGGGAGGCTGCAAGCACGGTGGGAGTGGGGCGCTGGAGGGTGAGGACGCGGGAGTGAGGAAGCAAAGCCTGGGCCGGGCAGGGGCCTCCCAGCTGGGCCTGGAGGCAGCAGGGGGACAAGGGCTAGGAGAGGGCATGGCGGCAGCGCGGCGGGAAGCGAGGGGCATCTGGACACTCACCCCGTTGGCCGCAGCCATCTGCCCCACGATCTCGATGGCCGTCCTGCTAAAGTACCTGCCGTCGCTGCCCACCACCGTGGTGCAGCCCCGACGGTCGCGCAGGTCAATGGACGATAGCACGCTCTGGATGAATTTGGGCAGGTAGTTGCGCTGGCCCTCGAAGAGGCCGGTAGGTCGCCGCAGAACCCCGCCGCCGGCCCGCCGCGAGTCCTCGTAGGGCACGGTGGGCACTGTCAGCACCGGGATGGGGCTCCCCTCCGTGGTGCGTCCTGGCCGGTCCTGCTGTGGCTCCCGGGGCCGGAGGGAATCTGCAGCCTGCCGGGGGCCTCCACCAGCCTGGCAGCATGCCGGGACTCCGCCTCGCGCCCGGGCCCCCTCTCCGGCAGGTCGGCACCCTGCGCCCTGCGCCCGCCCGCCTGGGGACCGCCCGCCCCTCCTCTCCACGCAGCCGCTCGCTGACTCCCTCAGCGGAGATTGCTTCTGCCTTCCTGTAAAGTTTTCTCCCGCCCACCTTCTCCACTGCCAGACCGCCTGAGGTGTCCTCAGTTTCTCCCCAAGTTGGACTCACTTTCGGGGTGTCCCAAAAGCCTGATTCCAGGGCCTGCTAGCCCGACCCCGGTGACGCCTGCACCCGCGCCTGGCCCCAGACTTCACGCGCGATCGCCACCCTCTGGGCCACACCCTCCGCCAGAAAACAGCCGGCGGGCGGCGAGACTTTGGGCAGAGTCCGGGTTCCTCTCCGGCGCCAGGCCCGTCAAAAATAATAATTTTGGCCTCAGCCAAAAATAACCCTGGAAAGGCGAGCTAAGAATGGTTATCTCCTGCCAGCGCTGAAATCGGAGGCTTGGTGCTGCGTGTGGGGTGTGTGTGTGTGTGTATGTGTGTGTGTACCCTCCCACCCCGACCATTTGTTGAAGGGAATCACCACTGTCAGACTTCAATCCAACAGGACCCACTCGAGCCATCCACACTTTCCCCAGCCTCCTCCAAAACAGCACACTTTCCGGTATGGACAATTCTTTTTTTTTTTTTTTCACTTGTTTGTTTGTTTTGGTGGTTGCAACAGCAGCAACACAGACGACACATATTTCCCTATTCTTCTCGCCCTTCTCAGCCTCCCTACCCAGCTCCTGCCTTAGAAACAGGCTTGGCCTACACTGTATCTGTCCACACTGCCTGAACTCTTCCCTGAATTAATCGTTTTCAATAGGAGGGGGCTAAATCCCTTATTAATGCCCTACCAGGAGTGAATGAATAAAGCCAAGTTAAAGGGGAACTGGGTACCACATACTGTGCTAGGTTCCTTTGCATGTATCCTTTCATTCTGCTGGAGCTAAAGATGTTCTGCCTCCTCTCCATAAAACGCACCCAAACTCCAAAACCAGGAAATTCTCCATAGAAAATAGGAGTGAAGAGAGAAAAGACTAACAGGATAAACCCCAAAGCAGGAAGAAAGTTTTGTCTCCCATTTCGCTCAAGGAATTTTTGGACCCACCAAGGCTACTGTCCTGAAAGATCCTGCTGCTTCTCCTTCCCCAAATATTGTCCACTTCCTCAGAGTAAGGCTGACTTGCCACAGGCTTATAAAGTGTTTGGTCACAGTAAGACAACTGTGAGTAATAACACACATTGTATACTGTTTTGCAATTGATAAAAGGCTTTGCATCTGTTTTTTCTTTGGAGGCTGAAGAAAAGAAGAATGGTATTCACGCAGTTCCCATTTTACAGATGAAAACAAGAGGACTTTTTCTGTGAAGTCAGGAAAGTGGTTACAGTGGTACTTTCCGCCTGTCCAAATTATGTATTGCCCCTCCCCTTTCTATTAATAACATTGAAGTGTGATGGGACAACCACTGAAGCCGTCAGTTGAAACCTGCTGGGACTTTTTAGCCATTCTCTTCAACATAAAGAATGGGTGTTTTTGGAGGGGGTGATAGGAATGGGGAAATGTTGTCAAAGAGTACAATGTTTTAGTTGAGACAGGAAGAATACATTTTGTTGAGATCTACAGCACAGCATGGTGACTGTAGTTAACAATGAAGTATTGTGTATTTCAAAATTGCTAAGACAATAAATTTAAAATGTTCTCACCACAAAAAAGATAGGTTTTGAGGTGATGAATCTATTAATTCTCTGGATTTAATTATTCCACAATGTATACATATATCATAACATCACATTATACCTCCGTAAATACATACAATTTTAATTTGTCAATTAAAATTTTTTAAAAGAATAGTGTGGCCAGTTGGGGAGGTAGTTTTTTTTTTTTTTCCTCTAGTCTCTACTCAGTCTCCAAGATCCCATTCCCCATAAAGTTCCTGTCACCCAGGTGGAGTGCAGTGGCACAATCATGGCTCACTGCACCCTCTCCCTCTTGGGCTCAAGCGATCCTCCCGCCTACAGGTACATGCCACCACGCCCAGCTAATTTTTGTAGTTTTTGTAGACATGGGGTTTCACCATGTTGCCTAGGCTGGTCTCGAAGTCCTCAGCTCAATCAATCTGCCCACTTTAGCCTCCCACAGTGCTGGGATTACAGGTGGGAGCCACCAAGCCCAACCCATAAAGTTCCTAACTTTTTATCTCCCTGGGAGTGCACAGCCTACACACACCAGTTTCTCTTTAGAACATACTTAAGAGTCTTGGCTTAGCATCCAACAGACAGAACTTTAACACTTCTACGGATCTGTGCACCTGTCTATGGTGTGGGGTTTTTAAGATCTCTTTCTAATGACACTTTATTTTGCAAAGAAGGACAGTTTCATTCCCAGAAGAGCAGGTATGGTAAATCCTTTGTTCCAGTAACGAAGACAATGATCCAAACCCTAAGCTTCAGAGAAGCCCAGAAACCCTCCAGGCCTCCATTTCTCTGCTCCTAGCACCTGCCTCTCTCTTGACATCAACATCATTCTCCCATTTCACAGCCCAGCTCCTTCCACAGACCCAGGGATTAGGCACCAGCACCTCAGACTAGATTTTAGAGAATTACCATTCAAGAGGCAATCCTCTTCCCTTGGTTCCAATTTCAAGGTTCTCAAAGACTGGAACAGGGCTAGTTTGAGGCAATGTGCCCCATCGCATAGCCAGAAAGAACCTTACAGTGAAAAGAAAAACAATTCTTCCAAAGTAAGGGGGTGCTGATCCCAGAGGGAGGACAGATGGGCAACCAAACAGTAACCGGGCCACCACATGCTTCACACTCACTGATCAAGGATTTCTAAAACCACTTTTCTTTTCTCTGAATTTACATAGGACTTTGTATCACTCATAAAGGAATGTCTTATAGGCTAATAACACCTTTCTATTCATGCTTATACTTAACATTTAGGCTAGGATAATTTCCTAACCTCAGTGTCCTCACTATAAGATGGGAATTATTATAATCCCTACCTCATAAATTGTTGGGAGGATTAAAATACTTAGTAAAGTGCCTGACTAATAGAAAGGCATTCAATAAATGTTAGCTATTCATGGTGTCATCATCATTATATTTACCATTATTACTAATCTCCTGTATTGCAAGAATTACACTTTATATTTTTGTAGACCATCACTGTAGCTAAAGGGTCTTTGGGCCATAGGTGATATTCCATAGAGGTTGGTTAAATTGATCTGTGGTTTTTGACTATGGAAACTCAGAACTCCCTCAAAATGTACAAAACAGATTTACCTGCTAAATAAATCTCTTCAAAGCTGACCCCAGGTTTAATTGAATTAATTCCAATGAATTTGTCACAATGATGGAGAAAGGAAACTTAGAGGGCCCCACAGTTGTTTGCTGGTAAAATGAGAAGTTTGGATTAGATCAATGTTTCCCAAAATATTTTCCTCAGAATGTTAGTGCCCCTCGAATCCTGCACAAAGCAAGAGTTTCATGACCAAGTAGCTTTTAAAACTCCTGTACACTCTACTCCAATTCTTCACAATGCACACTTTCATATTAAAAGTTCTGAGAGGTCCTCAACAGAAGACATCACTTAACTTTTTTTTTTTTAAGACAGATTCTCACTCTGTCACCCAGGCTGGAGTACAGTGGCCACCACTCCTGGCCTAAAATTTTTTTAACCTGGTGCTTCCCAATCTAAACTCACAGGGACCAGTTTTCTTAATGAAAGAGAATCAGACTAGCTTGTAACCATAGCTGGTGACACTCCCCTGCCCCATTCCTTGTATGTCCTCAGTGGACTAGGTCAGGAATAAATAAATTTTCCTGATTCTCAAGGGCTGGTCACTCCTTTGCACTGAGCTCAAAGCTTCTCTGTAGCATGGGTCACAATGAATGGTAGCCCTGATAGCCTAGAGTAGCCTTTCAGCCTTCTCTGAGCCTCTAAAGACTGAGGATCCTTGGCATGAAATGGAGCAACTGATATACCCTTGCTTCCCCTGGGGACTCTCTTGCTCTCAAAAAGGAATCAGCCATCATCTCCATCTAGAGAATATACTATCTGACTCAGCTTGACCAGCCTGTCCCAAAATGAGAATCTGGGTAAAATAAGCATTGAAACACTTCATTCCTTGTAGATTCACAAAACATATTAGCATATTACAGACTATGAAGTTCTGCAGGAAAAAAAAAACCTATTTAACTTTAATCCAACATTGCCAAGTTTTATTTGACCATGGAAGATTTTTCCAAAACACTTACAAACAGATCAAGGACATTAATCTTTCATGAAACACTAGATCCCCAGGGTCCTCTCCAGCTACATCATTCTGTGATTTTCTTTTTTATTTATGATGCATTAAAAGATTAATCTCTATCAGACTTCCATTTAGAAATTCACCAGAATGTGCAAAGGCAGCAGGTAAAATTGCTGAAGGGTATTATAAAAATACCCTCCAGTGATTTTTGAAACTTAAACTGAAATATTTATATAACTATATATTTCAGTTTGTATATTATATATATATGTATATACACACATATATATGTATGTATATACACACATATATATGTGTGTATATATATGTATACACACATATATATGTGTGTATATATATTGGTGTATGTATATCTATATCTATGTATATATGGCATTATATCCATTTTACAGATGCAGAAACTGAGCTTTAGAGGGGGTGAGCAATTGGTCCAAAGCCACACAGCACACAGGTAGTCATTGATAAAGGTAAAAACAAGAGTTGAAGCCTGAGGTGTAAGGACACAGAGACAAGTACACAAATGTTTACAAGTTACACATATGACACGTGCCTTTAACATGAATTTCTTGAACATTCATTTAGAGGCCTTACAATGAAGACATCAGAGTGGCAGCAAGTTCTGTTGGAATCAGGGGAGCATGTTCTTCTATAATCCCCTGGCTAACAGGAAAGCACACTGATTTGGCCCATGGTAGTTATACACTCCCATTGAGTCAGGGGCCACTTCTATGCACACAGGAGGTGCTAAAAATATGCTGTTGACTCATTGCCTCTAAGAGCAGAAGAAATGCCAAAAATATAAGACAAGAGGCAGAAAAGCACACGGAAAAATGTCGTAGGGCAGTCCTCTGAGGAAGTGTTAGATCCCTTTGAAATCTGTCCAAACACTTTCTTGTGCTGGGGAAAGTCAATTCCATATTTCAAGCAACCCCACATGTCATACGAGTATCTTGTACGTGTTTGTGTACTCGTGTCTGTGAACTTACATCTCAGACTTCAACTTCTCGCTCCCCACCCTTATCAATGACTGCCTGCATGGCCTTGGGCAAGTTGCTTTCCCTCTTCAAAGCTCAGTTTCTGCATCTATAAAATGGACATAATGCTACCTACCTCATGGGGTTAGTGATCACATTTAAGGAGCTAATATGTGGAAATTGCTTACACAGTACCTATCACATAATAAGGGTTTAATAAGTGTTTGATGTAATTGTTTTGATTATTACTACTATTACTAAAATAATAATTACTACAATAATAATGATTCTTATTCTCTATATTAGTATTATCTTTGAAAATGGGCATGGATTATGTCTATGTAACACTTTTGGCACAATATCTAGCATTATATCACACACAAATTAGAGAATTCATGTTATTAAGGATGAAAAAATATTTTTACTGACCCTTCAATTCTTCGTAAGTAACTGCAAAAGAAGCCATTATCCCAACACATGAAATAAAAAAGAAAATTCAGTTCCTCTGGAGTTTGTTTTTGGAGGTAGCCACAGGATACCTAATTTTTTTTTCTTTTCAGAGAGACCGAGGGGCTCACTAGGTTGACCAGGCTGGTCTTGAACTCCTGGTCTCAAGCCATCCTCCCACCTCAGCCTCCCAAAGTGCTGGGATTACATGCATGAGCCACCACATCCAGCCTACCTAAAATATTGAATGCTGTTAATAAATCTCCTGAGGCCAGCATAAGAAGGTGATGGGCAAAACTAATGCAGGTATGTTTTTCTGGCTTTTTCATGTATTGGGCCAAACTTTGAAAAGCACTTACTATTAATGGCTAACTTGCAAAATTTGTGATTTATTAAAAGCAGATTTTAATTGTTTTACCTAAAAATAATAGGCCTCTGATCTGCCAAAGATGAAGATTTAATTTCTAGGTGTTCCCCACAATACCTAGAAACATCAGTGGAATCGAGTATTAAACACTTTAGAACTATTCTCATCAAAGTTCTTTAATATATAATACAGCAAAAGAAAAGTTTCTTTTCTAAAGGCTTCTCTATACTTTTTTTAATAGTTGAATTTCATTTCTGAAGGCTCCTAAAAAGAATAGAATTTAGATCTTTATTAAAGAGGAAATATATTTTCCATGTTTAATTTAAATTACATTCCATCAGTCATTTGCAATCTTAGCCTACACGGAATTTCTTTTTTTGGTAGTTTTTATGTTTGGGCTTTAGGAGGGGATTCCCAATAATCTCTATATAAATATTTCTAATCTCTATATAAATATTTTAACATTTCAATGTAAATTAGTTTTTTAAAGCTATTTTATCCATAAAAATAATAAATTTGCATGGCTGAGGGTGAAATAATGTGTTACCAGGACCCCTCAGTTTTGGGGGTTGTGAGTAGATCCCATCTTCATGTTCCTCCAGCCCAGCCCAAGCCTGGCTCAGGTCCTCCTCCCCCATTTGCCAGGAACCACCATCCCCAGGGATTCTATGTGCCCTGCCTGACCAGTGTTCTCCATCAGAGTTTACCAATCTTTTGTTCATTCCCTCAGAGCACAGCTAAGCAAGAGTACACTAATTTGAAAATTAACTCAAGCAAATAGAGGAACAATATCCCCAACACATTGCATTTTAACATAGGGTTTCCTGGACACACTGTTTCAACCCAAGAGTTGGGCTAATAGTAGGAGTTCCATCTGCTAAAATACGGCTGTCAGCTTCAGAGGGAAATTCATGAACGTCTTCGTAGTTTGTTTTTACGTTTCATTTGGCACTGTTTCTAAAATTTCCTCTGAAGCCAAAAAATAAGTTATTTCCCAGCACACTGGGCACTTTTCATTTATCATTGGATTGATTTTTGTAACTTGCAGTAGGAGCTGAAATCGACCAGGGGGTTCTTATCCAACAGACAGCAGCAAAACTCTTTGTGTATCTGCGTTCCTTTCAACAAGCGTGACTTCCTCAATGGCATCATTCGTGAGCGTAACACAGAGCTCAGCAATAACGTTTCTTCACTAACCCTACCAGGTATCCAACATAGGATGTTACTTCCTTTCACTGTTTTCCGACTCCTGGCAGATATTAATCATTGGGATTTGGGAACAAGGAAATAGAATTTCTGAGAATGCTTGGGAATTCCCAAATTCATATGATTTTCATAACACTTCACTTACAAGTTTTTGAAAAATAATAAGTGACTATAATAACAAGCAAATAGTCGTTTTTTTCTGTAACAGGATTATATGAAAAGTTTTAGTAGTCTTCTGTTTTTAAAAGATATGATAACAAATGATGATTTCTTATTATTAGGAGCCAACATATTGTAACAAGATTATAAAATCCAATAGCATTAATAGAGAAAACATTAAAAAGAAATGAATATTATCACAAAATAAATGCTAAAGAAAAGTCCTTTAAAGATTGAAAGGTAACACCACAAATACTTAATGCTTTAATCGTTGTTTACATGACATTGTTAAACAAGGCATCAATCATCCCCTCCAATACCATTTAAATAACATAACATTCTGATCTCCTGGCAAGATGAATAGCACTAGAAAGAAGCAACTGTCAAAATTGCCGATTTAAGGGCATATTTTGTTTCTAAAACTTGGCATTTCTTAGAAAACCTCTCATAGGATTTGTAAAACATATACTATGCCTATGAACACATTAATATTTATTTGCAGAAATGGTTCACTGTTAGCAGTGGACAAGGCCATGAACACACACTTGTAACACAGCAACAGATACAAGAAAGTCTGACTGAGGCTCCTTTACTGCTCCTGTCCTGTTCACCTTAACTTTCATCTCCACATGTCAGTGCTTCCTCATCTTGCTTGACTTGAAGTCAGTGCATTTCTTCAAGCCAGTAAGTTCTCTATACTGACTATTAAGCTGTAATTTTCACAGGAAAATTAGAATGTTCCTTCCCATTTTCTTAATTTCTCAACTGATTTTTCTCAGAATTCAGAATCCATAAATATTGAAATGCCAGGAGAGAATTTCCAAATGGAAATGCTGTTCCCTTAGTCCATTTTCAGAAGAAACCGTAGGATAGTGTTATCCTTCTCTTCTCCAATTTTTTTTTTCCTGCAAACTTATGGTTATCACCTCTTTAAGTGAGTAGCTCATAATTTTGCCTCCCCTGCAAATGGTCCCAAAACAGTGAAGTGAGTCCTCTTTAGCTGTGTCTTTAGTACATAATCCTGCATTTCTGACCATATGCAGGGAGTGTGACCCAGGGAAGGATCCCTGACTCAATGGGATTTCTCTTGCTGTCTCTAGAATTTGAACACTGGAACCCAGACGTACAGAGGCTGGGAGCCATCGTGGTGTGCTATATTGATGACGGCAGCAGTGGGTGGTGTGGGGGCAGTTAATTGACAGCTACCTGTTGCTGACATCCCAGGAACTGCCTGAACCTCCTCTTTCCCAGTCATAAGATATCTAAGATTCTGCAGTATTCTTCATTAAATCCTAGCATGGTGTATGCTAGCCAGAATTAGGTTCTGTTGCTTTCAATCAACAGAACCTTAGCTACTACGTTGTTATTTCCTGGTCTTTGTTCCTTTAATTTTCCAGGAAAAGAAGGGAAAATGGCTTATTGGTTTTAAAAAGAGACAAGGGACAACATACCATTTATGCAAAATTTAGCAGCACTCAAAGGAAACTCTGGAAAGTTCCTGAGACATACCTAGGTAGGATCAGCATAAAACTTGAACAGTGTATCTAGATCATGGTTGCCATGGTTGCCTTGACACAATGAACATCTGTATCAAGATCATATTTTCTTGGTGGGACAGAGAGAAGCACAAGGCGGGACTCACATTTACGGTAATCCTTGTTTTCCAGGGACCATACAACCCAGTTTGTCCAGAGCTGTTCATCTTAAGTTTGTTATCCCACCATAATTATAAATAGAACCTCCTTTTTCTCTCAAGAATATCCCACTTTGGATGATAATTTCTGTGACTACCCATTAAGAATATTTAATAACTATAGAAAACTGCTTCTCTATATTTTTTGTATGTTTGAAACATTTTATAACAAAAATATCTTTAAAGTTATCACCTACACAGAATATAGCTGCCAAATGCTCCTACTCTGCTATTCTAACCATGAATCCCTCTGGGGCCCCTTCCTCCTATGGCGCTTGTGAGGATGAAATGAAATAAGCTCTATGAAGTGCCCAACAGTGACCAACACTGAATAAAATACAGCCACCATAGGTGGCCTTCCCTTATGTTCACCAAACTCCTGATAAGTTATTCGGTGATGTTTTAATCTTAATATTTTATGTAGATTATACATTCATCTGATTCAAAATGCAAAAGGTACAAAAGCGTATACAGTTAAAAGTTTCCCAACCCACTACCATTAATCTCCCTGGAGGCAACTGTTTCCAGATTTTTGAATATCCTTAAAGAATATCATATGTATGGAAAAGAAAGATTATATATTTATATGCATCTGTGTATGCATTTTCCTATGAGAGGCTCACAAAGTCTCCTTGAAGAGATATCATTATTACAAATACCCCTCAATTTACAATGGGGTTATATTCCAATAAACTTATGAAAATATTGTAAGCTGAAAATGCATTTAATACACTTAACCTACTAAACATCATAGCTTAGCTCGGCCTACCTTAAACACTCACATTAACCTACAGTTAGGCAAAATCATCTAACAGAAAGCCCATTTTATAATAAAGTGGGCTTTGAATATCTCATGTAATATAATGAATACTGTACTGAAAGTGGAAAACAGAATGGTTGTATGAGTACTCAAAGTACAGCTTCTGCTGAATGTGTATTGCTTTCAAACTATCTTAAAGTTGAAAAATCGTAAGTCAAAATATTCTAAGTCAGGGATTGTTTGTACTTCTACTTTACATGATGAAATTGAGCCTTGAAAAGATTAAGTGACTCGCCCAAGGTCACACTGGCAGTTAAATAGTGAAACTTGGATCCAAATTGTTCAGTCACTACATGTATTGTCTTGAAATTTGAAAAAGTGGAAGAGGAATTAAACTACTAAATTGAAGGACTATTTTAGGCATAGAAGAAGCAGATGCCTTCATGTCCAAGTGATTGTGAAAAGCCCACTTGCCCCAAAATATGTCTCCTGGTCATATGAAATTCCACCATTTGAGATTTTTACCTGGGGATTTAGAGTAATCTGCTGTTTTCCTAGAGCTCCCCTAAAATAGAAATAGAAAATTTTGGAAGGCTAAATATATGCTAACATTGGAAAACTCATTTTCTCCCCTTCGTAAGGCAAGGTACTGAAGGAGGGGGCCCTACGGGCTGTGCAGGGACATCCTGGAGGCATGGGGAGAAGAAACTGAAAGGCAAGTTTGTATGGAACAAAGAATATCGATCTCAGGATTCTCCCTTGAACCTGCCCTAACTTTGTTCAAATAGACTTAGCCACTGACCTGCTGTCAAAAGACCACAGCCAATCTGACTTGTTTTCAATATAATGATGAATATTGATTTGGTCCCTTCATCCAACATTCTCAGCTGGATCTTTTTTGACCAAGGATATACATTACTAGGTGAGTACAGGCAGTTAATTCTTCCACACGGGACTTCGGAGTTTCTGAGTTAACCAGAATCACCCACCTTAACATCTGCCAGTTTATACCCCAAGTCCTGACCAGTGCCCCCTACCTGCTATGCCTCATGTTTTCAATAGAGCATAAAATCAGAAATGAAAGATGAAACATCATAGCCAATATCACAGAAATACAAAGGATCCTAAGAAACTGCTAGGTATAATTACACACTAACTAATTGGATCATCTAGAAGAAATGGATAAATTCCCAGACACATAAAACCTACCAAGATTGACTCATGAAGAAATTTAAAAATCTGAACAGACTAATAGCAAGCAAGGAGGTTGAATCAGTAAGAAAATGTCTCCTATCAATGAAAAACCCAAAACCAGATGGCTTCCCAGATTAATTCTACCAAATATTTTAAGAAGAACTAATACCAGTCCTTCTCAAACTCTTCCAAAAAGCTGAAGTGGAGGGAATACTTCCAAACTCATCTTACAGGGCCAGCATTACCCTGATTCCAAAGCCAGACAAGAACACTACAAGAAAGGAAAATGACAGGCCAATATCCTTGATCTACATAGATGCAAAAATCCTCAACAAAATCCTAGCAAACCAAATTCAATAGCACATTGAAAGAATCATTCACCATGATCATGTCATGGTTCAACATAAGCAAATCAATACATATAATATGCCATATTAGAAAAATAAAGGATAGAAACTATATGGCCATCACAATAGATATAGAAAAAGCTTTTGACAAAATTCGAAACCCTTTCGTGGTGAAAAAAAAAACCACCCAACAGATCACGTATTGAGGGACTGTATCCCAACAAAATAAAGGCCATATATGACAAACCCATGGCTAACACCATGATCAATGGTGAAAAGTTGAAACTTTTCCTCTACCATCAGGAACAAGACAAGGATGCCCACAGACACCACTTCTCAGGGTAATTAGGCAAAAGAAAGAAATAAAAGGCATCTTAATAGGAAAGGAAGAAGTGAAACTGTCTCTACTGACGGCATGATCTTGTTATATATAGAAAACCCTACAAACTTCACTAAAAAAAGGTTAGAACTCAACACAAAGAAGGGAACAATAGACACTGGGGGACTCCAAAGGTGGGAGGGAAGGATGGTGGGAGCAAGGGTTGAAAAACTACCTATCGATTACTATGCTCACTGCTTGGGTGGTGGGATCATTAGAAGCCCAAACCTCAGCACCATGCAATATACCTGTTTAAGAAACCTGTACATCTACGCTCCTGACTCTAAAATGAAACATGCAATATTTAAAAAACAAAAACAAATAAATAAAATTTGAAAACTGTTAGAACTGAACTGATAGGTGATATCAGTAAAGTTGTAGGATACAAAATCAACATACAGAGCCTTGAACACAGCAACATCCAGCTGTCTGACACGAAAGTCTCAGGGGCAAGAAAACCTCTATATGAACTCAGAAACAATGAGCTAAGTTGTGTTTATGTCTGAAAGGATGTTAAGAACTTCATTCATGTTACATCAGAGCCAACAGAAAGAACCAACAGGAAACCTGTACCCAACAAACAGAAATGACAAGATGAAGGGAAAGCAGAGGTAAGGGCTTACCTTAGAAAGGGCAAGTGATTAGCTCAATATACAATACAATGTTTGCTCCTGAGCCAAAAATTTGTACAATAATTTGGATATTACTTGCACAACCAGAAAAATCAGCCACTCATTAGGAAAATGTGTTTCTGTAGAAGTCTTAGGACTCAGCTATCTATAATAACATGAAAAGACAATATTTTCATCCAAAATGAGTATTTTTGTTTGTCTTGGCTTGTTATTCTAACGTCAACAGCCTCTAAATAAACTGTTGAAGTACATGATATAACCACCTCTTTCTCCATCTTTCCCATTGCTCCCATAGGGTTTCAGTTGTGCAATTCCACCATTAGCAAAGCTTTTTGCTGAAATCTGGCTTTTCAAAGGGAGAGTATCCAGAAACAGAAGATGCTGATCTGGGAGGCTCTTCCTAATAGAACTGCTGCTTCAGTTTAACTTGAAAAAGCCCATGCCCAGTTCCTAATGACAAACATCTGAACACCGGGTCTTCCCCTGTGCAAGACCATGCTATGCCTCCTGCTCACTCTGTTCTATAAGCAACCCACAGATTGCTCCCTGTGAAGAGGAGCCTGCCAGGGGAGCAGCATTCCACCAGACCCTGATTTAGCAAGATATTTCTGTATCATTCCCCCAACCAGCTGGAAGTCCTCCACTGCTCTTGTGTAAAAATCTAACTCATCTCGCTGAATTTCCTGATTTAAAAGTCTAATTCATTTCACCAAAAGTGTGACAGAAGGAAACCAAGTACACCATCTCTCTCTTACCAAACCAAAGCTATTGCATGTGCATTCTGGGGGGAAAACATGGTCCAAATATGTTATGGAGGGGGTGCCAGCCCAGTGTCATCCTCTTACTATTGCCATAGGATCTTGGCTGATGGCATCAGAGGAAAAACAAGTTTATCGATTACTTTCAACCATTAAGCTCACTCCTCCATGAAAAATAAGTCACAAGTCCAATGTCTCTTATTAAAATAAGCACTGCAAAATATAAAGGAGTCACAGTTTTAAAATGGGACACACGTTCTGTAAGCAGTGAACCATGTTAGAGGTGCACTGTTTACATTGTATAAAGTCCCCTGGAGCCAGGGTTAGGAAGCGCATCTGTTCTTTGGTGTTCTGGGATGAAGGAGAAAGGAAAATGTGCTGCCAGAAGTGAGTGGGAAGGAGCCCATGAGATAAAGGAAGTAAATCCATTTGCTGATTGCAATAATAATGGTAATACACGAAGCTATACATACATACATACATACATACATACATACATACATACATGCAAATTTTCACATTTTTTTAAAAAAAGAACTTAAGGCTTCCACTCATGTAATCAGCCCTTATGAACTCTCCTGATTAGCTGCAAGGAAAATCTTCCTTTCTCCTCTTTCTTGCACCATCCTGGGCTCCCTATTGACTTGTTTTTTTGTTTTTTTTTAACTTATAAACGATCAGCTCATATTCTGAAGTTTGTAGTCCCCTCCCGCCCCCTCTCTCTCTATACGGCTCATTTACATTGGCAGCTGTCGTGCTGCTGGGCATCCTCAAACCCACAAGTTTCCCTTTAATGTTTGAGCAGACAAACATGATCATGCACTAGGCATCACTGTGCCACTCAAAATGCTTTTTTGTTTTTTTTTATTGCATCTGGGAGAAATCTCAAGGTTGCAAACCTGGAGTCAGAATTGTCTCCATGTGTCTCAGTGGGAAGAGTATCGTGTGAAGAAACAAGTTGATTCTACTAATCAAAAGGAATTTTTTTTGATATCAGGTCATCCTCCGAATGAATTTATATTACCGAGTGGAGGGTCACATGAAGAAAATGGTCAAACAGCACCACCTAGAGCAAGAGCTGAGAAGTGCAGTGGAGCCGGGCTGTGTCAGGAAAGAAAAGCAAGCTGGGGCCTGGCTCAGCGCTCTCCCCTCTGCTCCTGTCTGCACGGAAAGATTAGGATGACAGTGGCAGGAAGCCTGTGCACCTAGTATGCATCACTTGAAGGGAACACACAGATTCCAGTAAACAGTTGGAAGGAAATGTTAATACCAGGCTCTGCTAAACAATATGAAATGACTCCTAGATGAGACAAGCAACTTTCATCAAAGTTCCCTGATACCTGAAAAGACAGCCCAGGGGATCCTGCACTACATGTGGTGTATGTAAATTAAGCGGGTTTTTTTCCCCTTTGTAATCAAGGCTCATACACAAACAAAATCACACTTTAGAAACGGCCTATTTCAACTTGTAACTAGCTTGCTTTCAGGGGCTCCAGGTCAAAAATAAATAGAGCACAAAGACGCTTTCTCCTTATGGATCATACACAAATTCACTCTGTCCGTTTCTTTCCCACATGGAGCAACAAAGCTGTCAGACCTCTCCATCCACACATCGGGTCCTTCCTGATTAAAGTGAGATAAATCACAGCCCTCTCTCTCTAGATGGCAGGCGACAAGAGGGGGATGCTTGCCTCAAGAAGTCCTCCCCATCCCTCTGCATTCATGCAAGCCCGAGCGGAGAGATGCAAGAAATTACGGATGCATTTTAATTCCCCAGACCCTGCAATTAAAAATGGAAATTTTTTGGCCACGCGTGTTGGCTCAAGCCTGTAATCCCAGCACTTTCAGAGGCCGAGGTCGGCGGATCACCTGGGGTCAGGAGTTCAAGACCAGCCTGGCCAACATGGTGAAACCCTGTCTCTACTAAAAATACAAAAATTAGCTAGGAATGGTGGTGGGCGCCTGTAGTCCCAGCTACTCGGGAGGATGAGGCAGGAGAATCACTTGAACCCGGGAGGCAAAGTTTGCAGTGAGCCAAGATCGCACCACTGCACTCCACTCTGGGTGACAAAGGAAGACTTCATCTCAAAAAATGTTTTTAAAAAATGGAAGTGTTGTTCTTTCATTTGTAAATGTGTTTTGGTAAAAGAGGGACAGTTTAAGCAACCCTTTCTATTGTCTACATTGTTAAAATTCATCCGACATGGACTCTTGACTCCGTTTTGCCTGGGCAGACCCAATTCAAGCATTTACAACAGCTATAACCTCCTCAAATCAAAAAGAGGAATCAGCATTATTGCTAAGTTCAAATAAGGTCTTGTTTTATTTCATTTTTATTTTTGAATGAAGCCATTCCTCCATGTGCTGTCATCAGGTAAGATTGTCAGTCCTGATTAGGTAAAGGTATTATTACAAAATGCAATTCTTAAAAATTCAGTGTCTAACTACACTTTTAATAAGCCTTTCCCCCTCCCCTATGTATTCTCCCTTAGACACCCCTTCTCAAATTTAAAATCACAGAAACTAAAATATGATGCCTAAAGAGAGCCTAGCGACTGCCAGTCCTCTAATTTGATGAGTGGGAGTACTGAAGCCCAGAGGAGGTCAAGTAATTTGTTCCCAATGTCTTAGATAAGAAGAAAATGACCAGCTGGGAAATCCCACTCATGTCAAGGCAGAGGCACAGGGCCACAGACTGTGGTTGAATTGTGCCACACTCCTACATCCTTCTTTAGGAATCACAGAACATTCCTGTGTTGAGTCGGAGTCACTGACTTCCTTTCCAGGCTGATTGAGTTCTGTCCTTACAGGCTGCGACAAGAAGTTTTGGTATTATGCTACACCAAGACCATTTATCTAGTTCAAGAAATGAGCACAGTCCTTAGAGCCGGGCAACTTTCCCCATGTCCAGTAAATGTAGCTTCTCCATTAGAAGCTGTCAGAATGGAGCCTTCTGGCTCATCTTGATTTTGATTTGTGCAAGAATGAATGGTTGTGCTAAGACAGCTTTCCTAGCTGAAAGTGAGCAAAACTTTTTTCTCATAATCTATAAAAAAATTAAATTAGAACTTTTTTCTCATAATCTGTGAAAAAATATTAAATTAAATCTGGCTCGTCTTGATTTTGATTTGTGCAAGAATGAATGGTTGTGCTAAGACAGCTTTCCTAGCTGATAGTGAGCAAAACTTTTTTCTCATAATCTATAAAAAATATTAAATTAGAAGCATAGAGTTTATTTCATGATTTTTATCTTCCTGCAATTTTCTTGTGGGCATAAATGATTTGTTTTTATCCTGCCTGCCCCCCAATCCCTTTTCCAAGAGACTAAAAGAGTATCTAGTGCAAAGTGGAGACTCAAATATTTTTTAATAAACAGTGATCCCAGCCACCCAGTGCATGTTGCCAAATGCGAACCCCATAAATAATCAAACACATCATCTCATTCAGCCAATCAAAATCAAGTGCTACCTATTTTTTTAAGTTTTCATAGCCCTTGGGCATCTGCTTTCTCAGCATTTCCCAAACTTGAGTCATTCTCATCCTGCCTTCCTAATTTTGATCTGTCAATTACCTCTACTATTATTTATTTCATATATTTTTAAATAGACCCACTTTTGAAACTTAAATACACGCCTTTTAAAAGGAAGCTTTCTTACTACTATACATCAAAAGCCATTATTACTTGTTCTAAGTACTCATAACAAGATGGTCACAACTATTAAAATTTACTAATGTGCATCCACATACTCTCTAAATTCATGAAGCATCTGCGCACACTTTAAGAAACAATTCTGCATTACTCACTCAATTTTCTTGACATCCTTCTGAGGCAGGACAAACCTTGGGCCCAAAGAATTGAGGTAGGAGTCCAAGCAAGTTGCCAGCCACATAAAGGCAAACCTTGGCTCGGAAGTCAGGACTACCAGCCCCTAGGTTATGGTTCATGCTCTTTCCTCTGCTCTCCAGAACCTCCTATCTCCAAGTGTAGTTAGCAGCCCAGATGCAGCAGCATCCTCTAGAGACTTGTTAAAAATGCAGAAGCTCAGGCTCCACCCCAGGCCTATGCAGACTGAATCTGCATTTTAACAAGGTCCAGGTAATTCACGTGCACATTAAGTTTGAAAAGGCCTGGTCTAGATCAGCGGTTCTCTAACTTAGCAGCACATTAGAACCATCTGTAGAGACTTTAAAAATACCAGTGCCTGGGCTTCACCTCCCAGAGAATCTGACTTAAGTGTCTGGGGTTTGCCCTGAGTCTAGGTATTTTTAAAAACTCCTCAGCTTATACAAAGCTGGCAGGGCCGGGCACAGTGGCTCATGCCTATAATCCCAGCAGTTCGTGAGGCCAAAGTGGGCAGATTGCTTGAGTCCAGGAGTTTGAGACTAGCCTGGGCTAAAACCCCATCCCTACAAAAAAAAAAAAATACAAAAAGTAGTTGGGCATCGTGGTGGCACATACCTGTAGTCCCGGCTACTCAGGAGGCTGAGTCCTCGCTTGAACCCAGGAGGTCACGGTCTGGTCAACAGAGCAAGACCCTGTATCAAAACAAAGAAACAAACAAACAAAAAATGCTAGCAGCTTACCAGCTAGGGAGGCCTGTAGAGCCAAGTTTTCCAAATGGGGCTACATTAGTTGTTCCAGAACTTTAGCTGCATCAAAACCACCTGGATGGCTTGTTCAGCTACAGAGGGTCTGGCCATGCCCCTAGAGTTTCCAGCTGAGGGTCTGCAATGAGGCCCGATGATTTGCATTTCTAACAATCTCCAGGTGATGCTGATGCTGTGGGTCCAGGGACCACATTTTGAGAATCTATGCTAAATGAATCGGAGAAGACCAAAGCTCAAACTTATTCCAAGAACTTTTCAAGGCCCACCTGCAAGTTGTAGTGGAAGTAAGCATCTAAGGGTGCAAAAAAGTTTCACTGTAGACTAAGGCCTTTTACCTGAGCTCTCAAATGTTCACATTTCTCTTATCAACCTAAATAACAAACAGAGAGAGGCTCTCCACAAGAAAAAGATATTCGTTTGGAAACAGAGCCTTGCAATAGAAATAGGCAAGCCAGAGTAAACTATATGCATATTCACGGAGGTAAAGGAAGACAAAAGAAAAAATGAGGAAGATTATATGATCATTTGGAAATGATTATCCTTGGCTACAAAGATCAATAACAAAGGTGATGCCAGGCACAGGTTGGACAGGCAGTTGTTGGGCAAATATCCTTCAGAAGCATTGTTGTGTGCAAAGTTGCAATGGGCTTTGTGCAAGATTGTGTTTTTTGCAGTCTTCTGTGATAAGTTTTTGTTATCAGGCATACAAGCCCAAGAATCCTTTATTGCATGGCCTTCCCTGGCTCTATTTGTCAGGGTTTTGGTTAGGGGAGGGGTATTTTTAACACTCTCAATGTAAAAAATGCCATAAGGTAGGTACCCCAATTGCTTGTTTCGTCTTCATAAAATAACTTCTCCACCCGAACAAAGTCTACACATAAATTGTAAAAATACCCTGGCATGCAGTCCCTGGAAAAGTCTGGAGTCATTCTCGGGGTTCCCACAAAGGTGGGCAAGCATAGCCACCACAGATAAACACAAAGTAGGGGTCCCCGCTGGGGTTCAGCGGCAGGCAGTGGCCCTGGTTCTGATATTTGGCTGAAAACAGAGCTCCTCTTTGTCACCCTCAGGACATTTCAGCTATTTCCTAGATAATAATCTCACTTCACCCTGCACAAAACAGGCACATGATCATGTCACTCTGACCTGGTTTGAGTCCAAGGAGAATTTTGTTTTTAAAATAATTTAGGTTAGTAGTTAAAATATGAACTTTGGGCCAGGAGTGGTGGCCCATGCCTATAATCCCAGCACTTCGTGAGGCCAAAGTGGGCAGATTGCTTGAGTCCAGGAGATTGAGACTAGCCTGGGCTAAAACCCCATCCCTACAAAAAAAAAAAAAAATACAAAAAGTAGTTGGGCATGGTGGTGGCACATACCTGTAGTCCCAGCTACTCAGGAGGCTGAGTCCTCGCTTGAACCCAGGAGGTCACGGTCTGGTCAACAGAGCAAGACCCTGTATCAAAACAAAGAAACAAACAAACAAAAAATGCTAGCAGCTTACCAGCTAGGGAGGCCTGTAGAGCCAAGTTTTCCAAATGGGGCTACATTAGTTGTTCCAGAACTTTAGCTGCATCAAAACCACCTGGATGGCTTGTTCAGCTACAGAGGGTCTGGCCATGCCCCTAGAGTTTCGAGCTGAGGGTCTGGAATGAGGCCCGATGATTTGCATTTCTAACAATCTCCAGGTGATGCTGATGCTGTGGGTCCAGGGACCACATTTTGAGAATCTATGCTAAATGAATCGGAGAAGACCAAAGCTCAAACTAATTCCAAGAACTTTTCAAGGCCCACCTGCAAGTTGTAGTGGAAGTAAGCATCTAAGGGTGCAAAAAAGTTTCACTGTAGACTAAGGCCTTTTACCTGAGCTCTCAAATGTTCACATTTCTCTTATCAACCTAAATAACAAACAGAGAGAGGCTCTCCACAAGAAAAAGATATTCGTTTGGAAACAGAGCCTTGCAATAGAAATAGGCAAGCCAGAGTAAACTATATGCATATTCACGGAGGTAAAGGAAGACAAAAGAAAAAATGAGGAAGATTATATGATCATTTGGAAATGACTATCCTTGGCTACAAAGATCAATAACAAAGGTGATGCCAGGCAAAGGTTGGACAGGCAGTTGTTGGGCAAATATCCTTCAAAAGCATTGTTGTGTGCAAAGTTGCAATGGGCTTTGTGCAAGATTGTGTTTTTTGCAGTCTTCTGTGATAAGTTTTTGTTATCAGGCATACAAGCCCAAGAATCCTTTATTGCATGACCTTTCCTGGCTCTATATGTCAGGGTTTTGGTTAGGGTAGGGGTACTTTTAACACTCTCAATGTAAAAAATGACATAAGGTAGGTACCCCAATGACTTGTTTGGTCTTCATAAAATAACTTTTCATAAAATCTCTGTAAACGTGGAAATATCTAAACCGCTATCTCTGTAAATGTGTAAACATTTACAACGCTATCTTTATAAACATGGAACTATTTACACCGCCGTCTCTATCAACATGGAAATATCTACACCGCTATCTCTATAAACATGGAAATATCTACACCGCTATCTATATAAACATGGAAATAGCTACACCGCTATCTGTATAAACATGGAAATATCTACACTGCTGTCTCTATAAACATGGAAATATCTACACCTCTATCTGTATAAACAGGGAAATATCTACACCACTGTCTCTATAAACATGGAAATATCTACAATGCTATCTCTATAAACACGCAAATATCTACATCACTGTCTCTATAAACATGGAAATATCTACACCGCTATCTCTATGAACATGGAAATATCTACACCTCTGTCTCTAGAAACATGGAAATATCTACACCGCTATCTCAATAAACGTGGAAATATATACACCGCTATCTCTAAAAACATGGAAATATCTACACCGCTATCTCTATAAACGTGGGAACATCTACACCGCTATCTGTATAAACGTGGGAATATCTACACCGCTATCCCTATAAACGTGTACACATTTACACGGCTATCTGCGTAAACATGGAAATATTTACACCGCTATCTCTCAAAACATGGAAATATCTACACCGCTATGTCTATAAACATGAAAATATTTACATCGTTGTCGGTATAATCATGGAAATATTTACACCGCTATCTGTAAAAACTTGGAAATATTTACACCGCTATGTCTATAAAAATGGAAATATCTACACCGCTATCTCCATAAACATGAAAATATCTACACTGTTGTTTGTATGAACATGAAAACATCTACACTGCTATCTCTATAAACATAGAAATATCAACATTGCTGTCTGTATAAACATGGAAATATCTACACAGCTATCTGTATAAACATGGAAATATCTACACCGCTATCTGTATAAACATGGAAATATCTACACGGAAAGCTGTATAAACATGGAAATATCTAGACAGTCATCTCTATAAACATGGAAATATCTATACCGCTATCTGTATAAACATGGAAATATCCACACCGCTATCTGTATAAACATGGATATACCCACACCGCTATCTGTATAAAGATGGAAATATCTGCACCGCTATCTTTATAAACATGGAAATATCTGCAACTCTATCTGTGTAAACATAGAAATATCTACACGGCAATTTGTGTAAACATGGAAATATCTGCACCACTATCTGTATAAAGATGGAAATATCTACACCACTATCTGTAAAACGTGGAAATATCTACACCGCTCTCTGTATAAACCTGGAAATATCTACACCGATATCTGTATAAACATGGAAATATCTACACCGCTATCTGTATAAAAAAGGAAATATCTACACCGCCATCTGTATAAACATGGAAATACCTACACCGCTATCTGTATAAATATGGGAATATCCACACCGCTATCTCTATAAACATGGAAATACCTACACCGCTTTCTCTATAAACATGGAAATATCTACACTGCAATCTCTATATACATGGAAATATCTACACCGCCATCTTTATAAACATGAAAATATCTAAACCGATATCTTCAGAAACATGGATGTATCTACACCGCCATCTGTATAAACATGGAAATATCTACACCACTATCTGTATAAACTTGGAAGTATCTTCACTGCCATGTGTATAAACATGGAAATATCTACACCGCTATCTCTATAAACATGAAAATACTTACACCACCATCTCTATAAGCATGGAAATATCTCCACCGCTATCTGTATAAACATGGAAATATCTACACCGCTTTCTGTATAAACATGGAAATATCTACACCGCTATCCGTATAAACATGGAAATATATAGAATGCTATCTGCGTAAACATGGAAATATCTACACCGCTATCTCTATAAACATGGAAATAACAACACCGTGATCTGTATAAACATGGAAATATCTACACCGCTATCTCTATAAACATGAAAATACTTACACCACCATCTGTATAAGCATGGAAATATTAACACCGCTATCTCTATAAACATAGAAATAACTACACCGCCATTCCTATAAACATGAAAATATCTACACCGCCATCTGCATATACATGGAAATATCTACACACACATCTGTATAAACATGGAAATAACTACACTGCCATCTGTATAAACTTGGAAATATCTACACTGACATCTGTAGAAAGATGGAAATGTCTACAAAGCGATCTGTATAAACATGGGAATTTCTACACCGCTACCTGTATAAACATGGAAATATCTACACCACTATCTGTATCAACATGGAAATAACTACACCGCAATCTGTATAAACATGGAAATATCTACAATGCTATCTCTGTAAACATGGAAATATCTACAGAGCTATCTGTGTAAACTTGGAAATATCTACACCGCAATCTGTGTAAATTTGGCAATACCTACACAGCAATCTGTGCAAAGATGGAAATATCTACACCGCTATCTCTGTAAACATGGAAATATCTACACAGCTATCTGTATAAACATGGAAATATCTACAGTGACATGTGTATAAACATGGAAATATCTACAGCGCCATCTGTATAAACATGGAAATATCTACACTGCCATCTGTACAAACATGGAAATATCTACACAGCCATCTGTATAAACATGGAAATATCTACACGGCTATCTCTATAAACATGGAAATATCTACACCGTTATCTGTATAAACATGGAAATATCTACATCGCTATCTGTATAAACAGGGAAATATCTCCACCGCTATCTGTATAAACATGGAAATATCTACACCACATTCGGTATAAACATGGAAATATCTACACCGCTATCTGTATAAACATGGAAATATATTCAATGCTATCTGCGTAAACATGGAAATATCTACACAGCTATCTGTGTAAACTTGGAAATATCTACACAGCTATCGGTGTAAAAATGGAAATATCTACACAGAAATCTGTGCAAAGACGGAAATATCTACACTGCTATCTCTGTAAACATGGAAATATCTACACCGCTATCTGTATAAACATGGAAATATCTATACCACAGTCTCTATAAACATGGAAATATCTCCACCGCTATCTGTATAAACACAAAAATATATACAACGCTATCTGTATAATCATGGACATATCTAAACCGCAATCTGTATAAACATCAAAATATCTACCACGGTATGTGTGTAAACATGGAAATATCTACGCAGTTATCTGTGTAAAGTTGGAAATATCTACACAGCTATCTGCATAAACATGGAAATATCTACACGGAAATCTGTGCAAAGATGGAAATAACTACACCGCTATCTCTGTAAACATGGAAATATCTACACCGCTACATGTATAAACATGGAAATATCTACACCGCTGTCTGTATAAACAAGGAAATATCTACACCGCCATCTGTAGAAACATGGAAATATCTACACTGCAATCTGCATAAACATGGAAATACCTACACCGCTAACTGTATAAATATGGAAATATCTACACTGCTATCTCTATAAACATGGAAATATCTACACTGCAATCTCTATATACATGGAAATTTCTACACCACCATCTCTATAAGCATGAAAATATCTACACCGCCATCTTCAGAAACATGGATGTATCTACACCGCCATCTGTATAAACTTGGAAATATCTACACCACTATCTGTATAAACAAGGAAATATCTTCACTTCTATCTGTATAAACATGGAAATATCTACACCGCCATCTGTATAAAGATGGAAATATCTACACCGCAATCTCTATAAGTATGGAAATACCTACACCGCTACCTCTATAGACATGTAAATATCTACACCGCTATCAGTATAAACATGGAAATATCTACACTGCCTTCTGTTTAAAGATGGAAATATCTACACCGCTATCTGTATAAACAGGGAAATATCTCCACCGATATCTGTGTAAACATGGAAATATCTACACCGCTATCTTTATATACATGGAAATATCTACACCGCTATCTGTGTAAACAAGGAAATATCTACACTGCCATCTTTAGAAACATGGAAATATCTACACCGCCATCCGTATAAACATGGAAATAACTACACCGCTACCTGTATAAATATGGAAATGTCTACACCGCTATCTCTATAAACATGGAAATTCCTACACCACTTGCACTATAAACATGGAAATATCTACACCGCAATCTCTGTAAACGTGGAAATATCTACACGCCATCTATGTAAACATGAAAATATCTACACTGCCATCTTCAGAAACATGGCTGTATCTACACCGCCATCTGTATAAACATGGAAATATCTACACAACTATCTGAATAAAGATGGAAATATTTAAATCGCTATCTCTATAAACATGGAAATATCTACACCGCTATCTCTATAAACATGGAAATATGTACACCGCCATCTGTATTAACATGGAAATATCTACACAGTCAACTGTATAAACCGGGAAATATCTACACTGTCATCTATATAAACATGGATATATCTAGAGAGAACTCTGTATAAACATGGAAATATCGGCACAGTCATCTGTATAAACATGGAAATATCTACACCGCTATCTCTACAAACATGGAAATATCTACAACGCTATGTGTATTAACGTGGAAATATCTCCATTTCTATTTGTATAAACATGGACATACCTCCACCGCAATCTGTATAAACATGAAAATATCTACACGGCTATCTCTAAAAACATGGAAATATCTACACTGCCATCTGTACAAACATGGAAATATCTACACAGTCATCTATAGAAATATGGAAATACCTACACCGCTATCTCTATAAACATGGAAATAACTTCACCGCTATCTCTATAAACATGGAAATATCTACACCGCTATCTCCATCAACATGGAAATATACACACCGCCATCTCTTTAAACATGGAGGTATCTACAACGCCATCTACATAAACAAGAAAATATATACACTACCATCTATATAAACATGGAAATAACTACACCGCCATCTCTATAAACATGGACATATCTACACTGCCATTTGTAGAAACATGGAAATATCTACACCGCCATCTGTATAAACGTGGAAATATCTACACCGCTATCTGTATAAACATGGAAATATCTACACCGCAATCTGTATAATCATGGAAATATCTACACCGATATCTGTATAAATATGAAATATCTAAACCGCTATCTCTATAAAAGTGGAAATATCTACACTGCTATCTGTATAAACATGGAAATATCCTCACTGCTATCTCTGTGAACATGGATATATCTACACCGCTATCTCTATAAACATGGAAATATCTACACCGCCATCTCTATAAAGATGGAAATATCTACACCGCCATCTGTATAAACATGGAAATATCTACACGGCGACCTGTATAAACATGGAAATATCTACACTGCGATCTGTATAAACATGGAAATATCTAGATCGCTATCTGTATAAACATGGAAATATCTTCACAGCTATCTCTATAAACATGGAAATATCTACACCGCCATCTGTATAAACATGGAAATACCTACAAAGTCATCTGTATAAACATGGAAATATCTACACAGCCATCTGTATAAACATGGAAATATCTACACAGCCATCTGTATATACATGGAAATATCTACACCGCTATCTCTATAAACATGGAAATATATACACAGACATCTGTTTATACATGGAAATATCTACACCACTATCTGTATAAACATGCTAATAACTACACCGCTATCTGTATAAATGTGGAAATATTTGCACCGCCATCCCTATAAACATGGAAATATCTACACCGCTATCTGTATAAACATGGAAATATCTCCACTGCTATCTCTATAAACATCGAAATATCTACACCGCCATCTGTATAAACATGGAAATACTTACAAAGTTATCTGTATAAACATGGAAATATCTAAACCGCTATCCCTATAAACATGGAAATATCTACAAAGACATCTGTATAAACATGGAAATACCTACACAGTCATGTGTAGGAACATTTAAATATCCACACTGCCTTCTGTATAAACATAGAAATATCTACACAGCCCTCTGTATAAATATGGAAATATCTGCATAGGCATCTATGTAAACATGGAAATATCTGCACAGCTATCTGAATAAACATGGAAATACCTACACCGCTGTCTCTATAATCATGGAAACATGTACAGCGCTATGTGTATAAACATGGAAATATCTCCACTGCTCTCTGTATAAACATGGAAATATCTCCACCGTTATCTGTATAAACATGGAAATATCTACAGCGCCATCTCTATAAACATTGAAATATCTACACTGCCATCTGTAAAAACATGGAAATATCTACACAGTCATCTGAATAAACATGGAAATACCTTCACAGCCATCTGTATAAACATGGAAATACCTACAATACCATCTGTATACACATGGAAATATCTACACAGACATCTGTATAAATATGGAAATATCTACACAGCCATGTGTATATACATGGAAATATCTACACCGCTATCTGTATAAACATGGAAATATCTACACCGCCATCTACATATCCATGGAAATATCTGTGCTGCCATCTGTATAAACATGGAAATATCTAAACGGTCATCTGTGTATAGATGGAAATATCAACACCGCGATCTGTACAAACATGGAAATATCTGCACCGCTATCGGTAGAAACATGGAAATATCTACACCGCGGTCTGTATAAACATAGAAATATCTACACCGCTATCTGTATAAACATGGAAATATCTACACCGCTATCTCTATAAACATGGAAATATTTACACCGCGATCTGTATAAACAAGGAAATATCTACACCGCTATCTGTATAAAAATGGAAATATCTACACCGTTATCTGTATAAACATGGAAATATCTACACCGCTATCTCTATAAACATGGAAATATCTACACAGCCATCTGTATAAACATGGAAATATCTACACAGCCATGTGTATATACATGGAAATATCTTCACTGCTATCTATATAAACATGGAAATAACTACACCGCTATCTGTATAAACAAGGAAATATCCACACCACCATCTACATATCCATGGAAATATCTGCGCCGCCATCTGTATAAACATGGAAATATCTACACGGTCATATGTGTATAGATGGAAATATCAACAACGCCATCTGTACAAACACGGAAATATCTGCACCGCTATCTGTATAACCATGGAAATATCTACAGCGCGGTCTGTATAAACATGGAAATATCTACACCGCTATCTGTATAAACATGGAAATATCTACACTGCTATCTCTATAAACATGGAAATATCTACACCGTGATCTGTATGAACATGGAAATATTTACACTGCTATCTGTATAAACATGGAAATTTCTACACCGTTATCTGTATAAATATGGAAATATCTACACCGCTATCTGTATAAACATGGCAATATCAAAACCGCTATCTGTATAAACATGGAAATATCTACACCGCGATCTGTATAAACATGGAAATGTCTACACCGTGATCTGTATAAACATGGAAATAACTTCACCACAATCTGTATAAACATGGAAATAACTACACCGCTACCTGTATAAACATGGTAATATCTACACCACCATCTATATAAACATGGAAATATCTACACCACCAACTGTATAAACATGGAAATATCTACAATGCCATCTGTAGAAAGATGGAAATATCTACACCGTAATCTGTGTAAACATGGAACTATCTACACCGCTATCTGTAAACACATGGAAATATCTAAACCGCTATCTGTATAAACATGGAAATATCTACACCACGTTCTGTATAAACATGGAAATATCTACACAGCGATCTGTATAAACATGGAAATATCTACACCGCTACCTGTATAAACATGGAAATATCTACACAGCTATCTCTATAAACATGGAAATATCTACACCGCCATCTGTATAAACATGGAAATACCTATACAGTCATCTGTGTAAACATGGAAATATGTACACCACCGTCTGTATAAACATGGAAATATCTTTAATGCCATCTGAATACACATGGAAATACCTACACGGCAATCTGTGTATAGATGGAAACATCAACACCGCCATCTGTACAAACATGGAAATATCTACACTGCTATCTCTATAAACATGGAAATATCTACACTGCGGTCTGTATAAACATGGAAATATCTACACCGGTATCTGTATAAACATGGAAATATCTACACCATGATCTGTATAAACATGGAAATATATACACCGCTATCTGTATAAACATGGAAATATCTGCACCGCTATCTCTATAAACATGGAAATATCTACAAAGACATCTCTATAAACATGGAAATACCTACACAGTCATGTGTAGGAATATTTAAATATCCACACTGCCATCTGTATAAACATAGAAGTATCTACAAAGCCCTCTGTATAAATATGGAAATATGTGCATAGGCATCTGTGTAAACCTGGAAATATCTGCACCGCTATCTGTATAAACATGGAAATACCTACACCGCTGTCTCTATAAACATGGAAATATGTACACCGCTATGTGTATAAACATGGAAATATCTCCACTGATTTCTGTATAAACATGGAAATATCTCCACCGTTACCTGTATAAACATAGAAATACCTACAGCGCCATCTCTATAAACATTGAAATATCTACACTGCCATCTGTAAAAACATGGAAATATCTACACCGCCAACTGTATAAGCATGGAAATATCTACACCACCATCTGTATAAACATGAAAATAACTACACCGCTATTTTTATAAACAAGGATATATCTTCACCGTGATCTGTATAAACATGGAAATATTTACACCGCCATCTCTATAAACATGGAAATATCTACACCGCCATCTGTATAAACATGGAAATACCTATACAGTCATCTGTGTAAACATGGAGATATCTACACCACCATCTGTATAAACATGGAAATATCTTCAATGCCACCTGTATACACATGGAAATACCTACAGGGCAATCTGTGAATAGATGGAAACATCAACACCGCCATCTGTACAAACATGGAAATATCTAAACCGCCATCTGTATAAACATGAAAATACCTACACCGCGATCTGTATAAACATGGAAATATATACACCGCTATCTGTATAAACATGGAAATATCTACACAGCTATCTCTATAAACATGGATATATCTACACCGCCATCTGTATAAACATGGAAATACCTATACAGTCATCTGTGTAAACATGGAAATATCTACACCACCATCTGTATAAACATGGAAATATCTTCAATGCCATCTGAATACACATGGAAATACCTACACGGCAATCTGTGTATAGATGGAAACATCAACACGGCCATCTGTACAAACATGGAATTATCTGCACTGCTATCTCTATAAACATGGAAATATCTACACTGCGGTCTGTATAAACATGGAAATATATACAACGCTATCTGTATAAACATGGAAATATCTGCACCGCTATCCCTATAAACATGGAAATATCTACAAAGACATCTGTATAAACATGGAAATATCTACACAGTCATGTGTAGGAACATTTAAATATCCACACTGCCTTCTGTATAAACATAGAAATATCTACACAGCCCTCTGTATAAATATGGAAATATCTGCATAGGCATCTATGTAAACATGGAAATATCTGCACAGCTATCTGAATAAACATGGAAATACCTACACCGCTGTCTCTATAATCATGGAAACATGTAAAGCGCTATGTGTATAAACATGGAAATATCTCCACTGCTCTCTGTATAAACATGGAAATATCTCCACCGTTATCTGTATAAACATGGAAATATCTACAGCGCCATCTCTATAAACATTGAAATATCTACACTGCCATCTGTAAAAACATGGAAATATCTACACAGTCATCTGAATAAACATGGAAATACCTTCAAAGCCATCTGTATAAACATGGAAATACCTACAATACCATCTGTATACACATGGAAATATCTACACAGACATCTGTATAAATATGGAAATATCTACACAGCCATGTGTATATACATGGAAATATCTACACCGCTATCTGTATAAACATGGAAATATCTACACCGCCATCTACATATCCATGGAAATATCTGTGCTGCCATCTGTATAAACATGGAAATATCTAAACGGTCATCTGTGTATAGATGGAAATATCAACACCGCGATCTGTACAAACATGGAAATATCTGCACCGCTATCGGTAGAAACATGGAAATATCTACACCGCGGTCTGTATAAACATAGAAATATCTACACCGCTATCTGTATAAACATGGAAATATCTACACCTCTATCTCTATAAACATGGAAATATTTACACCGCGATCTGTATAAACAAGTAAATATCTACACCGCTATCTGTATAAAAATGGAAATATCTACACCGTTATCTGTATAAACATGGAAATATCTACACCGCTATCTCTATAAACATGGAAATATCTACACAGCCATCTGTATAAACATGGAAATATCTACACAGCCATGTGTATATACATGGAAATATCTTCACTGCTATCTATATAAACATGGAAATAACTACACCGCTATCTGTATAAACATGGAAATATCCACACCACCATCTACATATCCATGGAAATATCTGCGCCGCCATCTGTATAAACATGGAAATATCTACACGGTCATATGTGTATAGATGGAAATATCAACAACGCCATCTGTACAAACACGGAAATATCTGCACGGCTATCTGTATAACCATGGAAATATCTACAGCGCGGTCTGTATAAACATGGAAATATCTACACCGCTATCTGTATAAACATGGAAATATCTACACTGCTATCTCTATAAACATGGAAATATCTACACCGTGATCTGTATGAACATGGAAATATTTACACTGCTATCTGTATAAACATGGAAATTTCTACACCGTTATCTGTATAAATATGGAAATATCTACACCGCTATCTGTATAAACATGGCAATATCAAAACCGCTATCTGTATAAACATGGAAATATCTACACCGCGATCTGTATAAACATGGAAATGTCTACACCGTGATCTGTATAAACATGGAAATAACTTCACCACAATCTGTATAAACATGGAAATAACTACACCGCTACCTGTATAAACATGGTAATATCTACACCACCATCTATATAAACATGGAAATATCTACACCACCAACTGTATAAACATGGAAATATCTACAATGCCATCTGTAGAAAGATGGAAATATCTACACCGTAATCTGTGTAAACATGGAACTATCTACACCGCTATCTGTAAACACATGGAAATATCTAAACCGCTATCTGTATAAACATGGAAATATCTAAACCACGTTCTGTATAAACATGGAAATATCTACACAGCGATCTGTATAAACATGGAAATATCTACACCGCTACCTGTATAAACATGGAAATATCTACACAGCTATCTCTATAAACATGGAAATATCTACACCGCCATCTGTATAAACATGGAAATACCTATACAGTCATCTGTGTAAACATGGAAATATGTACACCACCGTCTGTATAAACATGGAAATATCTTTAATGCCATCTGAATACACATGGAAATACCTACACGGCAATCTGTGTATAGATGGAAACATCAACACCGCCATCTGTACAAACATGGAAATATCTACACTGCTATCTCTATAAACATGGAAATATCTACACTGCGGTCTGTATAAACATGGAAATATCTACACCGGTATCTGTATAAACATGGAAATATCTACACCATGATCTGTATAAACATGGAAATATATACACCGCTATCTGTATAAACATGGAAATATCTGCACCGCTATCTCTATAAACATGGAAATATCTACAAAGACATCTCTATAAACATGGAAATACCTACACAGTCATGTGTAGGAATATTTAAATATCCACACTGCCATCTGTATAAACATAGAAGTATCTACAAAGCCCTCTGTATAAATATGGAAATATGTGCATAGGCATCTGTGTAAACCTGGAAATATCTGCACCGCTATCTGTATAAACATGGAAATACCTACACCGCTGTCTCTATAAACATGGAAATATGTACACCGCTATGTGTATAAACATGGAAATATCTCCACTGATTTCTGTATAAACATGGAAATATCTCCACCGTTACCTGTATAAACATAGAAATACCTACAGCGCCATCTCTATAAACATTGAAATATCTACACTGCCATCTGTAAAAACATGGAAATATCTACACCGCCAACTGTATAAGCATGGAAATATCTACACCACCATCTGTATAAACATGAAAATAACTACACCGCTATTTTTATAAACAAGGAAATATCTTCACCGTGATCTGTATAAACATGGAAATATTTACACCGCCATCTCTATAAACATGGAAATATCTACACCGCCATCTGTATAAACATGGAAATACCTATACAGTCATCTGTGTAAACATGGAGATATCTACACCACCATCTGTATAAACATGGAAATATCTTCAATGCCACCTGTATACACATGGAAATACCTACAGGGCAATCTGTGAATAGATGGAAACATCAACACCGCCATCTGTACAAACATGGAAATATCTAAACCGCCATCTGTATAAACATGAAAATACCTACACCGCGATCTGTATAAACATGGAAATATATACACCGCTATCTGTATAAACATGGAAATATCTACACAGCTATCTCTATAAACATGGATATATCTACACCGCCATCTGTATAAACATGGAAATACCTATACAGTCATCTGTGTAAACATGGAAATATCTACACCACCATCTGTATAAACATGGAAATATCTTCAATGCCATCTGAATACACATGGAAATACCTACACGGCAATCTGTGTATAGATGGAAACATCAACACGGCCATCTGTACAAACATGGAATTATCTGCACTGCTATCTCTATAAACATGGAAATATCTACACTGCGGTCTGTATAAACATGGAAATATATACAACGCTATCTGTATAAACATGGAAATATCTGCACCGCTATCCCTATAAACATGGAAATATCTACAAAGACATCTGTATAAACATGGAAATATCTACACAGTCATGTGTAGGAACATTTAAATATCCACACTGCCTTCTGTATAAACATAGAAATATCTACACAGCCCTCTGTATAAATATGGAAATATCTGCATAGGCATCTATGTAAACATGGAAATATCTGCACAGCTATCTGAATAAACATGGAAATACCTACACCGCTGTCTCTATAATCATGGAAACATGTACAGCGCTATGTGTATAAACATGGAAATATCTCCACTGTTCTCTGTATAAACATGGAAATATCTCCACCGTTATCTGTATAAACATGGAAATATCTACAGCGCCATCTCTATAAACATTGAAATATCTACACTGCCATCTGTAAAAACATGGAAATATCTACACAGTCATCTGAATAAACATGGAAATACCTTCACAGCCATCTGTATAAACATGGAAATACCTACAATACCATCTGTATACACATGGAAATATCTACACAGACATCTGTATAAATATGGAAATATCTACACAGCCATGTGTATATACATGGAAATATCTACACCGCTATCTGTATAAACATGGAAATATCTACACCGCCATCTACATATCCATGGAAATATCTGTGCTGCCATCTGTATAAACATGGAAATATCTAAACGGTCATCTGTGTATAGATGGAAATATCAACACCGCGATCTGTACAAACATGGAAATATCTGCACCGCTATCGGTAGAAACATGGAAATATCTACACCGCGGTCTGTATAAACATAGAAATATCTACACCGCTATCTGTATAAACATGGAAATATCTACACCGCTATCTCTATAAACATGGAAATATTTACACCGCGATCTGTATAAACAAGGAAATATCTACACCGCTATCTGTATAAAAAGGGAAATATCTACACCGTTATCTGTATAAACATGGAAATATCTACACCGCTATCTCTATACACATGGAAATATCTACACAGCCATCTGTATAAACATGGAAATATCTACACAGCCATGTGTATATACATGGAAATATCTTCACTGCTATCTATATAAACATGGAAATAACTACACCGCTATCTGTATAAACATGGAAATATCCACACCACCATCTACATATCCATGGAAATATCTGCGCCGCCATCTGTATAAACATGGAAATATCTACACGGTCATATGTGTATAGATGGAAATATCAACAACGCCATCTGTACAAACACGGAAATATCTGCACGGCTATCTGTATAACCATGGAAATATCTACAGCGCGGTCTGTATAAAAATGGAAATATCTACACCGCTATCTGTATAAACATGGAAATATCTACACTGCTATCTCTATAAACATGGAAATATCTACACCGTGATCTGTATGAACATGGAAATATTTACACTGCTATCTGTATAAACATGGAAATTTCTACACCGTTATCTGTATAAATATGGAAATATCTACACCGCTATCTGTATAAACATGGCAATATCAAAACCGCTATCTGTATAAACATGGAAATATCTACACCGCGATCTGTATAAACATGGAAATGTCTACACCGTGATCTGTATAAACATGGAAATAACTTCACCACAATCTGTATAAACATGGAAATAACTACACCGCTACCTGTATAAACATGGTAATATCTACACCACCATCTATATAAACATGGAAATATCTACACCACCAACTGTATAAACATGGAAATATCTACAATGCCATCTGTAGAAAGATGGAAATATCTACACCGTAATCTGTGTAAACATGGAACTATCTACACCGCTATCTGTAAACACATGGAAATATCTAAACCGCTATCTGTATAAACATGGAAATATCTAAACCACGTTCTGTATAAACATGGAAATATCTACACAGCGATCTGTATAAACATGGAAATATCTACACCGCTACCTGTATAAACATGGAAATATCTACACAGCTATCTCTATAAACATGGAAATATCTACACCGCCATCTGTATAAACATGGAAATACCTATACAGTCATCTGTGTAAACATGGAAATATGTACACCACCGTCTGTATAAACATGGAAATATCTTTAATGCCATCTGAATACACATGGAAATACCTACACGGCAATCTGTGTATAGATGGAAACATCAACACCGCCATCTGTACAAACATGGAAATATCTACACTGCTATCTCTATAAACATGGAAATATCTACACTGCGGTCTGTATAAACATGGAAATATCTACACCGGTATCTGTATAAACATGGAAATATCTACACCATGATCTGTATAAACATGGAAATATATACACCGCTATCTGTATAAACATGGAAATATCTGCACCGCTATCTCTATAAACATGGAAATATCTACAAAGACATCTCTATAAACATGGAAATACCTACACAGTCATGTGTAGGAATATTTAAATATCCACACTGCCATCTGTATAAACATAGAAGTATCTACAAAGCCCTCTGTATAAATATGGAAATATGTGCATAGGCATCTGTGTAAACCTGGAAATATCTGCACCGCTATCTGTATAAACATGGAAATACCTACACCGCTGTCTCTATAAACATGGAAAAATGTACACCGCTATGTGTATAAACATGGAAATATCTCCACTGATTTCTGTATAAACATGGAAATATCTCCACCGTTACCTGTATAAACATAGAAATACCTACAGCGCCATCTCTATAAACATTGAAATATCTACACTGCCATCTGTAAAAACATGGAAATATCTACACCGCCAACTGTATAAGCATGGAAATATCTACACCACCATCTGTATAAACATGAAAATAACTACACCGCTATTTTTATAAACAAGGAAATATCTTCACCGTGATCTGTATAAACATGGAAATATTTACACCGCCATCTCTATAAACATGGAAATATCTACACCGCCATCTGTATAAACATGGAAATACCTATACAGTCATCTGTGTAAACATGGAGATATCTACACCACCATCTGTATAAACATGGAAATATCTTCAATGCCACCTGTATACACATGGAAATACCTACAGGGCAATCTGTGAATAGATGGAAACATCAACACCGCCATCTGTACAAACATGGAAATATCTAAACCGCCATCTGTATAAACATGAAAATACCTACACCGCGATCTGTATAAACATGGAAATATATACACCGCTATCTGTATAAACATGGAAATATCTACACAGCTATCTCTATAAACATGGATATATCTACACCGCCATCTGTATAAACATGGAAATACCTATACAGTCATCTGTGTAAACATGGAAATATCTACACCACCATCTGTATAAACATGGAAATATCTTCAATGCCATCTGAATACACATGGAAATACCTACACGGCAATCTGTGTATAGATGGAAACATCAACACGGCCATCTGTACAAACATGGAATTATCTGCACTGCTATCTCTATAAACATGGAAATATCTACACTGCGGTCTGTATAAACATGGAAATATATACAACGCTATCTGTATAAACATGGAAATATCTGCACCGCTATCCCTATAAACATGGAAATATCTACAAAGACATCTGTATAAACATGGAAATATCTACACAGTCATGTGTAGGAACATTTAAATATCCACACTGCCTTCTGTATAAACATAGAAATATCTACACAGCCCTCTGTATAAATATGGAAATATCTGCATAGGCATCTATGTAAACATGGAAATATCTGCACAGCTATCTGAATAAACATGGAAATACCTACACCGCTGTCTCTATAATCATGGAAACATGTACAGCGCTATGTGTATAAACATGGAAATATCTCCACTGCTCTCTGTATAAACATGGAAATATCTCCACCGTTATCTGTATAAACATGGAAATATCTACAGCGCCATCTCTATAAACATTGAAATATCTACACTGCCATCTGTAAAAACATGGAAATATCTACACAGTCATCTGAATAAACATGGAAATACCTTCACAGCCATCTGTATAAACATGGAAATACCTACAATACCATCTGTATACACATGGAAATATCTACACAGACATCTGTATAAATATGGAAATATCTACACAGCCATGTGTATATACATGGAAATATCTACACCGCTATCTGTATAAACATGGAAATATCTACACCGCCATCTACATATCCATGGAAATATCTGTGCTGCCATCTGTATAAACATGGAAATATCTAAACGGTCATCTGTGTATAGATGGAAATATCAACACCGCGATCTGTACAAACATGGAAATATCTGCACCGCTATCGGTAGAAACATGGAAATATCTACACCGCGGTCTGTATAAACATAGAAATATCTACACCGCTATCTGTATAAACATGGAAATATCTACACCGCTATCTCTATAAACATGGAAATATTTACACCGCGATCTGTATAAACAAGGAAATATCTACACCGCTATCTGTATAAAAATGGAAATATCTACACCGTTATCTGTATAAACATGGAAATATCTACACCGCTATCTCTATAAACATGGAAATATCTACACAGCCATCTGTATAAACATGGAAATATCTACACAGCCATGTGTATATACATGGAAATATCTTCACTGCTATCTATATAAACATGGAAATAACTACACCGCTATCTGTATAAACATGGAAATATCCACACCACCATCTACATATCCATGGAAATATCTGCGCCGCCATCTGTATAAACATGGAAATATCTACACGGTCATATGTGTATAGATGGAAATATCAACAACGCCATCTGTACAAACACGGAAATATCTGCACCGCTATCTGTATAACCATGGAAATATCTACAGCGCGGTCTGTATAAACATGGAAATATCTACACCGCTATCTGTATAAACATGGAAATATCTACACTGCTATCTCTATAAACATGGAAATATCTACACCGTGATCTGTATGAACATGGAAATATTTACACTGCTATCTGTATAAACATGGAAATTTCTACACCGTTATCTGTATAAATATGGAAATATCTACACCGCTATCTGTATAAACATGGCAATATCAAAACCGCTATCTGTATAAACATGGAAATATCTACACCGCGATCTGTATAAACATGGAAATGTCTACACCGTGATCTGTATAAACATGGAAATAACTTGACCACAATCTGTATAAACATGGAAATAACTACACCGCTACCTGTATAAACATGGTAATATCTACACCACCATCTATATAAACATGGAAATATCTACACCACCAACTGTATAAACATGGAAATATCTACAATGCCATCTGTAGAAAGATGGAAATATCTACACCGTAATCTGTGTAAACATGGAACTATCTACACCGCTATCTGTAAACACATGGAAATATCTAAACCGCTATCTGTATAAACATGGAAATATCTAAACCACGTTCTGTATAAACATGGAAATATCTACACAGCGATCTGTATAAACATGGAAATATCTACACCGCTACCTGTATAAACATGGAAATATCTACACAGCTATCTCTATAAACATGGAAATATCTACACCGCCATCTGTATAAACATGGAAATACCTATACAGTCATCTGTGTAAACATGGAAATATGTACACCACCGTCTGTATAAACATGGAAATATCTTTAATGCCATCTGAATACACATGGAAATACCTACACGGCAATCTGTGTATAGATGGAAACATCAACACCGCCATCTGTACAAACATGGAAATATCTACACTGCTATCTCTATAAACATGGAAATATCTACACTGCGGTCTGTATAAACATGGAAATATCTACACCGGTATCTGTATAAACATGGAAATATCTACACCATGATCTGTATAAACATGGAAATATATACACCGCTATCTGTATAAACATGGAAATATCTGCACCGCTATCTCTATAAACATGGAAATATCTACAAAGACATCTCTATAAACATGGAAATACCTACACAGTCATGTGTAGGAATATTTAAATATCCACACTGCCATCTGTATAAACATAGAAGTATCTACAAAGCCCTCTGTATAAATATGGAAATATGTGCATAGGCATCTGTGTAAACCTGGAAATATCTGCACCGCTATCTGTATAAACATGGAAATACCTACACCGCTGTCTCTATAAACATGGAAATATGTACACCGCTATGTGTATAAACATGGAAATATCTCCACTGATTTCTGTATAAACATGGAAATATCTCCACCGTTACCTGTATAAACATAGAAATACCTACAGCGCCATCTCTATAAACATTGAAATATCTACACTGCCATCTGTAAAAACATGGAAATATCTACACCGCCAACTGTATAAGCATGGAAATATCTACACCACCATCTGTATAAACATGAAAATAACTACACCGCTATTTTTATAAACAAGGAAATATCTTCACCGTGATCTGTATAAACATGGAAATATTTACACCGCCATCTCTATAAACATGGAAATATCTACACCGCCATCTGTATAAACATGGAAATACCTATACAGTCATCTGTGTAAACATGGAGATATCTACACCACCATCTGTATAAACATGGAAATATCTTCAATGCCACCTGTATACACATGGAAATACCTACAGGGCAATCTGTGAATAGATGGAAACATCAACACCGCCATCTGTACAAACATGGAAATATCTAAACCGCCATCTGTATAAACATGAAAATACCTACACCGCGATCTGTATAAACATGGAAATATATACACCGCTATCTGTATAAACATGGAAATATCTACACAGCTATCTCTATAAACATGGATATATCTACACCGCCATCTGTATAAACATGGAAATACCTATACAGTCATCTGTGTAAACATGGAAATATCTACACCACCATCTGTATAAACATGGAAATATCTTCAATGCCATCTGAATACACATGGAAATACCTACACGGCAATCTGTGTATAGATGGAAACATCAACACGGCCATCTGTACAAACATGGAATTATCTGCACTGCTATCTCTATAAACATGGAAATATCTACACTGCGGTCTGTATAAACATGGAAATATATACAACGCTATCTGTATAAACATGGAAATATCTGCACCGCTATCCCTATAAACATGGAAATATCTACAAAGACATCTGTATAAACATGGAAATATCTACACAGTCATGTGTAGGAACATTTAAATATCCACACTGCCTTCTGTATAAACATAGAAATATCTACACAGCCCTCTGTATAAATATGGAAATATCTGTATAGGCATCTGTGTAAACATGGAAATATCTGCACAGCTATCTGTATAAACATGGAAATGCCTACACCGCTGTCTCTATAATCATGGAAATATGTACACCGCTATGTGTATAAACATGGAAATATCTCCACTGCTCTCTGTATAATCATGGAAATATCTCCACCGTTATCTGTATAAACATGGAAATATCTACAGCGCCATCTCTGTAAACATTGAAATATCTACACTGCCATCCGTAAAAACATGGAAATATCTACACAGTCATCTGAATAAACATGGAAATATCTTCACAACCATCTGTATAAACATGGAAATACCTACAATACCATCTGCATACACATGGAAATATCTACACAGACCTCTGTATAAATATGGAAATATCTACACCGCCATCTGTATAAACATGGAAATATCTACACTGCCATCTGTAGAAAGATGGAACTATCTACGCCGCTATCTATAAATATGGAAATGTCTACACCGCCATCTCTATAAACATGAAAATATCTACACTGCCATCTCCATAAAGATGGAGGAATCTACTCTGCCATGTGTATAAACACGGAAATATCTACACCACTATCTCTGTATACATGGAAATATCTACACCGCCATCTGCATCTCCATGGAAATATTTATGCCGCCATCTGTATAAACATGGAAATATCTACACGGCCATCTGTGTATAGATGGAAATATCAACACCGCCATCTGTAGAAACATGGAAATATCTACCACCGCTATCTCTATAAACATGGAAATATCTGCACTGCCAATTGTAAAAACATGGAAATACGTAGACAGTCATCTGTATAAACATGGAAATATCTACAATGCCATCGGTATACACATGGAAATATCTACACAGCCATCTGTATAAACATGTAAATATCTACACTGCTATCTCTACAAACATGGAAATATCTACAACGCCACCTCTATAAACATGAAAATATTTACACTGCCATCTCCATAAACATGGAACTAACTACTCTGCCATCTGTATAAACATGGAAACATCTACACCGCCATCTGTGTGAATAAGGAAATATCTACAATGCCATCTGTACAAAAATATAAATATCTGCACCGCGAGCTGTATAAACATGGAAATATCTACATCGCTGTCTGTATAAACGTGGAAATACCGACACCGCTGTCGGTATAAACATGGAAATATCTACAACGCCATCTATATAAACATGGAAATATCTACACCGCTATGTCTATAGACTTGGAAATACCTACACCGCTATCTCTATAAACATGGAAATATCTACACCGCTATCTGTATAAACATGGAAATATCTACACAGCTATCTGTATAAACATGGAAATATCTACACCGCGATCTGTATAAACATGGAAATATCTACACCACGATCTGTATAAACATGGAAATATCTTCACCACGATCTCTATAAACATGGAAATATCTACACCGCTATCTGTATAAACATGGTAATATCTACACCACCATCTATATAAACATGGAAATATCTACACCACCATCTGTATAAACATGGAAATATCTACAATGCCATCTGTAGAAAGATGGAAATATCTACACCGCTATCTCTATGAACATGGAAATATCTACACCGCCATCTCTGTAAACATGGAAATATCTACACCACGATCAGTATAAAGATGGAAATATCTACACCGCGATCTGTATAAACATTGAAATATCTCCACTGCTATCTCTATAAACATCGAAATATCTACACCGCCATCTGTATAAACATGGAAGTACTTACAAAGTTATCTGTGTAAACATGGAAATATCTACACCGCCATCTCTATAAACATGGAAATATCTACACAGCCATGTGTATATACATGGAAATATCTACACCGCTATCTATATAAACACGGAAATAACTGCACCGCTACCTGTATAAACATGGAATTATCTACACCGCCATCTACATATCCATGTTAATATCTGTGCCGCCATCTGTATAAACATGGAAATATCTAAACGGTCATCTGTGTACAGATGGAAATATCAACACCGCGATCTGTACAAACATGGAAATATCTGCACCGCTGTCTGTATAAACATGGAAATATCTACACCGCAGTCAGTATAAACATAGAAATATCTACACCGCTATCTGTATAAACATGGAAATATCTACACCGTTATCTCTATAAACATGGAAATACCTACACCGCGATCTGTATAAACATGGAAATATCTACACCGCTATCTGAATAAACAAGGAAATATCTACAGCGTTATCTGTATAAACATGGAAATATATACTCCGCTATCTCTATAAAGATGGAAATATCTACACCGCCATCTGTATAAACATGGAAATACCTATATAGTCATCTGTGTAATCATGGAAATATCTACACCACCATCTGTATAAACATGGAAATATCTTCAATGCCATCTGAATACACATGGAAATACCTACACGGCAATCTGTGTATACATGGAAACATCAACACCGCCATCTGTACAAACATGGAAATTTCTACACTGCTATCTCTATAAACATGGAAATATCTACACTGCGGTCTGTATAAACATGGAAATATCTACACCGGTATCTGTATAAACATGGAAATATCTACACCATGATCTGTATAAACGTGGAAATATCTACACCGCTATCTGTATAAACATGGTAATATCTACACCACCATCTATCTAAACATGGAAATATCTACACCACCATCTGTATAAACATGGAAATATCTACAATGCCATCTGTAAAAAGATGGAAATATCTACACCGCAATCTGTGTAAACACGGAAATATCTACACCGATATCTGTAAAAACATGGAAATATCTACACCGCTATCTCTATAAACATGGAAATATCTACACCGCGATCTGTATAAACATGGAAATATCTACACCGTGATCTGTATAAACATGGAAATATCTACACCGCTATCTGTATAAACATGGAAATATCTACACAGCTATCGCTATAAACATGGAAAATCTACACCGCCATCTGTATAAAGATGGAAATATCTACACAGCCATGTGTATATACATGGAAATATCTACACCGCTATCTATATAAACATGGAAATAACTACACCGCTATCTGTATAAACATGGAAATATCTACACCACCATCTACATATCCATGGAAATATCTGCGCCGCCATCTGTATAAACATGGAAATATCTACATGGTCATCTGTGTATAGATGGAAATATCAACACCGCCATTTGTACAAACATGGAAATATCTGCACCGCTATCTGTATAACCATGGAAATATCTACACCGCGGTCTGTATGAATATGGAAATATCTACACCGCTATCTGTATAAACATAGAAATATCTTCACCGCTATCTCTATAAACATGGAAATATCTACACCGTGATCTGTATAAACATGGAAAAATTTACACTGCTATCTGTATAAACATGGAAATTTCTACACCGTAATCTGTATAAATATGGAAATATCTACACCGCTATCTGTATAAACATGGAAATATCTACAATGCCATCTGTAGAAAGATGGAAATATCTACATCGCAATCTGTGTAAACGTGAAAATATCTACACCGCGATCTGTATAAACATGGAAATATCTTCACCACAATCTGTATAAACATGGAAATAACTACACCGCTACCTGTATAAACATGGTAATATCTACACCACCATCTATATAAACATGGAAATATCTACACCGCCATCTGTATAAACATGGAAATATCTACAATGCCATCTGTAGAAAGATGGAAATATCTACACCGCAATCTGAGTAAACATGGAACTATCTACACCGCTATCTGTAAACACATGGAAATATTTACACCGCTATCTGTATAAACATGGAAATAACTACACCACGATCTGTATAAACATGGAAATATCTACACCGCGATCTGTATAAACATGGAAATATCTACACCGCTATCTGTATAAACATGGAAATATCTACATAGCTATCAATATAAACATGGAAAATCTACACCGCCATCTGTATAAACATGGAAATACCTACAAAGTCATCTGTATAAACATGGAAATATCTACACAGCCATCTGTATAAACATGGAAATATCTACACAGCCATCTGTGTATACAAAGAAATATCTACACAGCCGTCTGTATAGACATGGAAATAACTACACCGTTATTAGTATAAACAAGGAAATATCTACACCGTGATCTGTAAAAAAATGGAAATATCTACACCGCTATCTCTATAAACATGGAAATATCTACAACCATATCTGTAAAAGCATGGAAATATTCACACCGCTATCTCTAAAAACGTGGAAAAATCAACACCACTATCTCTATGAACATGGAAATATCTACACCGCCATCTCTATAAACATGGAAATATCTACACCACGATCAGTATAAACATGGAAACATCTACACCGCTATCTTTATAAACATGGAAATATCTCCACTGCTATCTCTATAAACATCGAAATATCTACACCGCCATCTGTATAAACATGGAAATACTTACAAAGTTATCTGTATAAACATGGAAATATCTACACTGCCATCTGTATAAACATGGAAATATCTACACAGCCATGTGTATGTAAATGGAAATATCTACACCGCTATCTATATAAACATGGAAATAACTACACCGCTATCTGTATAAACATGGAAATATCTACACCACCATCTACATATCCATAGAAATATCTGCGCCGCCATCTCTATAAACATGGAAATATCTACACGGTCATCTGTGTATAGATGGAAATATCAACACCGCCATCTGTACAAACATGGAAATATCTGCACCGCTATCTGTATAATCATGGAAATATCTACACCGTGGTCTGTATGAACATGGAAATATCTACACCGCTATCTGTATAAGCATGGAAATATCTACACCGCTATCTCTATAAACATGGAAATATCTACACCGTGATCTGTATGAACATAGAAAAATTTACACCGCTATCTGTATAAACATGAAAAAATCTACACCGCTATCTGAATAAACATGGAAATATCTACACCGTGATCTGTATAAACATGGAAATATCTACACCGCGATCTGTATAAACATGGAAATATCTTCACCATAATCTGTATAAACATGGAAATATCTACACCGCTACCTGCATAAACATGGTAATATCTACACCACCATCTATATAAACATGGAAATATCTACACCGCCATCTGCATAAACATGGAAATATCTACAATACCATCTGTAGAAAGATGGAAATATCTACACCGCAATCTGTGTAAACATGGAAATATCTACACCGCGATCTGTATAAACATGGAAATATCTTCACCAAAATCTGTATAAACATGGAAATATCTACACCGCTACCTGTATAAACATGGTAATATCTACACCACCATCTATATAAACTTGGAAATATCTACACCGCCATCTGTATAAACATGGAAATATCTACAATGCCTTCTGTAGAAAGATGGAAATATCTACACCGCAATCTGTGTAAACATGGAAATATCTACACCGCTATCTGTAAACACATGGAAATATCTATACCGCTATCTGTATAAACATGGAAATATCTACACCGCGATCTCTATAAATATGGAAATATCTACACCGTGATCTGTATAAACATGGAAATATCTACACCGCTATCTGTATAAACATGGAAATATCTACAGAGCTATCTCTATAAACATGGAAATATCTACACCGCCATCTGTATAAACATGGAAATACCAATACAGTCATCTGTGTAAACATGGAAATATCTACACCACCATCTGTATAAACATGGAAATATCTTCAATGCCATCTGAATACACATGGAAATACCTACACGGCAATCTGTGTATAGATGGAAACATCAACACCTCCATCTGTAGAAACATGGAAATATCTACACTGTTATCTCTATAAACATGGAAATATCTACACTGCGGTCTGTATAAACATGGAAATATCTACACCGGTATCTGTATAAACATGGAAATATCTACACCATGATCTCTATAAACATGGAAATATATACACCGCTATCTGTATAAACATGGAAATATCTGCACCGCTATCTCTATAAACATGGAAATATCTACAAAGACATTTGTATAAACATGGAAATACCTACACAGTCATGTGTAGGAACATTTAAATATCTACACTGCCATCTGTATAAACATAGAAATATCTAAAAAGCCCTCTGTATATATATGGAAATATCTGCATAGGCATCTGTGTAAACATGGAAATATCTGCACCGCTATCTGTATAAACATGGAAATACCTACACCGCTGTCTCTATAAACATGGAAATATGTACACCGCTATGTGTATAAACATGGAAATATCTCCACTGCTCTCTGTATAAACATGGAAATATCTCTACCGTTATCTGTATAAACATGGAAATATCTACAGCGCCATCTCTATAAACATTGAAATATCTACACTGCCATCTGTAAAAACATGGAAATATCTACACTGCCAACTGTATAAGCATGGAAATATCTACACCAACATCTGTATAAACATGGAAATACATACAATACCATCTGTATACAAATGGAAATATCTACACAGACATCTGTATAAATATGGAAATAACTTCATGGCCATCTGTATAAACATGGAAATATCTACACTGCCATCTGTAGAAAGATGGAAATATCTACACCGCTATCTCTATAAATATGGAAATATCTACACCGCCATCTCTATAAACATGAAAATATCTACACTGCCATCTCCATAAAGATGGAGGTATCTACTCTGCCATGTGTATAAACACGGAAATATCTACACCACTATCTGTGTAAACATGGAAATATCTACACCGCTATCTGTTTAAACATGGAAATATCTACACCGCCATCTGCATCTACATGGAAATATCTATGCCGCCATCTGTATAAACATGGAAATATCTACACAGCCATGTGTATGTAAATGGAAATATCTACACCGCTATCTATATAAACATGGAAATAACTACACCGCTATCTGTATAAACATGGAAATATCTACACCACCATCTACATATCCATAGAAATATCTGCGCCGCCATCTCTATAAACATGGAAATATCTACACGGTCATCTGTGTATAGATGGAAATATCAACACCGCCATCTGTACAAACATGGAAATATCTGCACCGCTATCTGTATAATCATGGAAATATCTACACCGTGGTCTGTATGAACATGGAAATATCTACACCGCTATCTGTATAAGCATGGAAATATCTACACCGCTATCTCTATAAACATGGAAATATCTACACCGTGATCTGTATGAACATAGAAAAATTTACACCGCTATCTGTATAAACATGAAAAAATCTACACCGCTATCTGAATAAACATGGAAATATCTACACCGTGATCTGTATAAACATGGAAATATCTACACCGCGATCTGTATAAACATGGAAATATCTTCACCATAATCTGTATAAACATGGAAATATCTACACCGCTACCTGCATAAACATGGTAATATCTACACCACCATCTATATAAACATGGAAATATCTACACCGCCATCTGCATAAACATGGAAATATCTACAATACCATCTGTAGAAAGATGGAAATATCTACACCGCAATCTGTGTAAACATGGAAATATCTACACCGCGATCTGTATAAACATGGAAATATCTTCACCAAAATCTGTATAAACATGGAAATATCTACACCGCTACCTGTATAAACATGGTAATATCTACACCACCATCTATATAAACTTGGAAATATCTACACCGCCATCTGTATAAACATGGAAATATCTACAATGCCTTCTGTAGAAAGATGGAAATATCTACACCGCAATCTGTGTAAACATGGAAATATCTACACCGCTATCTGTAAACACATGGAAATATCTATACCGCTATCTGTATAAACATGGAAATATCTACACCGCGATCTCTATAAATATGGAAATATCTACACCGTGATCTATATAAACATGGAAATATCTACACCGCTATCTGTATAAACATGGAAATATCTACAGAGCTATCTCTATAAACATGGAAATATCTACACCGCCATCTGTATAAACATGGAAATATCAATACAGTCATCTGTGTAAACATGGAAATATCTACACCACCATCTGTATAAACATGGAAATATCTTCAATGCCATCTGAATACACATGGAAATACCTACACGGCAATCTGTGTATAGATGGAAACATCAACACCTCCATCTGTAGAAACATGGAAATATCTACACTGTTATCTCTATAAACATGGAAATATCTACACTGCGGTCTGTATAAACATGGAAATATCTACACCGGTATCTGTATAAACATGGAAATATCTACACCATGATCTCTATAAACATGGAAATATATACACCGCTATCTGTATAAACATGGAAATATCTGCACCGCTATCTCTATAAACATGGAAATATCTACAAAGACATTTGTATAAACATGGAAATACCTACACAGTCATGTGTAGGAACATTTAAATATCTACACTGCCATCTGTATAAACATAGAAATATCTAAAAAGCCCTCTGTATATATATGGAAATATCTGCATAGGCATCTGTGTAAACATGGAAATATCTGCACCGCTATCTGTATAAACATGGAAATACCTACACCGCTGTCTCTATAAACATGGAAATATGTACACCGCTATGTGTATAAACATGGAAATATCTCCACTGCTCTCTGTATAAACATGGAAATATCTCTACCGTTATCTGTATAAACATGGAAATATCTACAGCGCCATCTCTATAAACATTGAAATATCTACACTGCCATCTGTAAAAACATGGAAATATCTACACTGCCAACTGTATAAGCATGGAAATATCTACACCAACATCTGTATAAACATGGAAATACATACAATACCATCTGTATACAAATGGAAATATCTACACAGACATCTGTATAAATATGGAAATAACTTCATGGCCATCTGTATAAACATGGAAATATCTACACTGCCATCTGTAGAAAGATGGAAATATCTACACCGCTATCTCTATAAATATGGAAATATCTACACCGCCATCTCTATAAACATGAAAATATCTACACTGCCATCTCCATAAAGATGGAGGTATCTACTCTGCCATGTGTATAAACACGGAAATATCTACACCACTATCTGTGTAAACATGGAAATATCTACACCGCTATCTGTTTAAACATGGAAATATCTACACCGCCATCTGCATCTACATGGAAATATCTATGCCGCCATCTGTATAAACATGGAAATATCTACACGGCCATCTGTGTATAGATGGAAATATCAACACTGCCATCTGTAGAAACATGGAAATATCTACACCGCGATCTGTATAAACATGGAAGTATCTACACCGCTATCTGTATAAACAAGGAAATATCTACACGGTCATATATGTATAGATGGAAATATCAACAACGCCATCTGTACAAACATGGAAATATCTGCACCGCTATTTGTATAAACATGAAAATATCTACAACGCGGTCTGTATAAACATGGAAATATCTACACCGCTATCTGTATAAACATGGAAATATCTACACCACTGTCTCTATAATCATGGAAATATGTACACCGCTATGTGTATAAACATGGAAATATCTGCACCGCAATCTCTATAAACATGGAAATATCTACATAGACATCTGTTTAAACATGGAAATACCTACACAGTCATGTGTAGGAATATTTAAATATCTCCACTGCCTTCTGTATAAACATAGAAATATCTACACAGCCCTCTGTATAAATATGGAAATATCTGCATAGCATCTGTGTAAACATGGAAATATCTGCACCGCTATCTGTATAAACATGGAAATACCTACACCGCTGTCTCTATAATCATGGAAATATGTACACCGCTATGTGTATAAACACGGAAATATCTCCACAGCTCTCTGTATAAACATGGAAATATCTCCACCGTTATCTGTATAAACATGGAAATATCTACAGCGCCATCTCTATAAACATTGAAATATCTACACTGCCATCTGTAAAAACATGGATATATCTACACAGTCATCTGAATAAACATGGAATTAACTTCACCACCATCTGTATAAACATGGAAATACCTACAATACCATCTGTATAAACATGGAAATATCTACACAGACAACTGTATAAATATGGAAATATCTACACCGCCATCTGTATAAACATGGAAATATCTACACTGCCATCTGTAGAAAGATGGAACTATCTACACCGCTATCTCTATAAATATGGAAATATCTACACCGCCATCTCTATAAACATGAAAATATCTACACTGCCATCTCCATAAAGATGGAGGTATCTACTCTGCCATGTGTATAAACACGGAAATATCTACACCACTATCTGTGTAAACATGGAAATATCTACACCGCTATCTGTTTAAACATGGAAATATCTACACCGCCATCTGCATCTACATGGAAATATCTATGCCGCCATCTGTATAAACATGGAAATATCTACACGGCCATCTGTGTATAGATGGAAATATCAACACTGCCATCTGTAGAAACATGGAAATATCTACACCGCGATCTGTATAAACATGGAAGTATCTACACCGCTATCTGTATAAACAAGGAAATATCTACACGGTCATATATGTATAGATGGAAATATCAACAACGCCATCTGTACAAACATGGAAATATCTGCACCGCTATTTGTATAAACATGAAAATATCTACAACGCGGTCTGTATAAACATGGAAATATCTACACCGCTATCTGTATAAACATGGAAATATCTACACCACTGTCTCTATAATCATGGAAATATGTACACCGCTATGTGTATAAACATGGAAATATCTGCACCGCAATCTCTATAAACATGGAAATATCTACATAGACATCTGTTTAAACATGGAAATACCTACACAGTCATGTGTAGGAATATTTAAATATCTCCACTGCCTTCTGTATAAACATAGAAATATCTACACAGCCCTCTGTATAAATATGGAAATATCTGCATAGCATCTGTGTAAACATGGAAATATCTGCACCGCTATCTGTATAAACATGGAAATACCTACACCGCTGTCTCTATAATCATGGAAATATGTACACCGCTATGTGTATAAACACGGAAATATCTCCACAGCTCTCTGTATAAACATGGAAATATCTCCACCGTTATCTGTATAAACATGGAAATATCTACAGCGCCATCTCTATAAACATTGAAATATCTACACTGCCATCTGTAAAAACATGGATATATCTACACAGTCATCTGAATAAACATGGAATTAACTTCACCACCATCTGTATAAACATGGAAATACCTACAATACCATCTGTATAAACATGGAAATATCTACACAGACAACTGTATAAATATGGAAATATCTACACCGCCATCTGTATAAACATGGAAATATCTACACTGCCATCTGTAGAAAGATGGAACTATCTACACCGCTATCTCTATAAATATGGAAATATCTACACCGCCATCTCTATAAACATGAAAATATCTACACTGCCATCTCCATAAAGATGGAGGTATCTACTCTGCCATGTGTATAAACACGGAAATATCTACACCACTATCTGTGTAAACATGGAAATATCTACACCGCTATCTGTTTAAACATGGAAATATCTACACCGCCATCTGCATCTCCATGGAAATATCTATGCCGCCATCTGTATAAACATGGAAATATCTACACTGCCATCTGTATAAACATGGAAATATCTACACAGCCATGTGTATATACATGGAAATATCTACACCGCTATCTATATAAACATGGAAATAACTACACCGCTATCTGTATAAACATGGAAATATCTACACCACCATCTACATATCCATGGAAATATCTGTGCCGCCATCTTTATAAACATGGAAATATCTACACGGCCATCTGTGTATAGATGGAAATATCAACACCGCCATCTGTAGAAACATGGAAATATCTACACCGCTATCTCTATAAACATGGAAATATCTGCACTGCCATCTGTAGAAACATGGAAATACGTAGACAGTCATCTGTATAAACATGGAAATATCTACAATGCCATCTATATACACATGGAAATATCTACACAGCCATCTGTATAAACATGTAAATATCAACACTGCTATCTCTATAAACATGGAAATATCTACACCGCCACCTCTATAAACATGAAAATATCTACACTGCCATGTTCATAGACATGGAACTAACTACTCTGCCATCTGTATAAACATGGAAACATCTACACCGCCATCTGTGTGAATAAGGAAATGTCTACAATGCCATCTGTACAAAAATATAAATATCTGCACCGCGACCTGTATATACATGGAAATATCTACATCGGTATCTGTATAAACGTGGAAATACCGACACCGCTGTCGGTATAAACATGGAAATATCTACAACGCCATCTATATAAACATGGAAATATCTACACCGCTATGTCTATAGACATGGAAATACCTACACCGCTATCTCTATAAACATGGAAATATCTACACCGCTATCTGTATAAACATGGAAATATCTACACCGCTATCTGTATAAACATGGAAATATTTACACCACGATCTGTATGAACATGGAAATATCTACACCACGATCTGTATAAACATGGATATATCTTCACCACGATCTGTATAAACATGGAAATATCTGCACCGCTATCTGTATAAACATGGTAATATCTACACCACCATCTATATAAACATGGAAATATCTACACCACCATCTGTATAAACATGGAAATATCTACAATGCCATCTGTAGAAAGATGGAAATATCTACACCGCAATCTGTGTAAACATGGAAATATCTACACCGATATCTGTAAAAACATGGAAATATCTACGCCGCTTTCTCTATAAACATGGAAATATCTACACCGCGATCTGTATAAACATGGAAATATCTACACCGCGATCTGTATAAACATGGAAATATCTACACCGCTATCTGTATAAACATGGAAATATCTACACAGCTATCAATATAAACATGGAAAATCTACACCGCCATCTGTATAAACATGGAAATAACTACAAAGTCATCTGTATAAACATGGAAATATCTACACAGCCATCTGTATAAACATGGAAAAATCAACACAGCCATCTGTATATACATGGAAATATCTACACCGCTATCTGTATAAACATGGAAATAACTACACCGCTATTAGTATAAACAAGGAAATATCTACACGGTGATCTGTAAAAAAATGGAAATATCTACACCGCTATCTCTATAAACATGGAAATATCTACACCCCTATCTGTATAAGCATGGAAATATCCACACCGCTATCTCTATAAACGTGGAAAAATCAACACCGCTATCTCTATGAACATGGAAATATCTACACCGCAATCTCTATAAACATGGAAATATCTACACCACGATCAGTATAAACATGGAAACAACTACAGCGCTATCTGTATAAACATGGAAATATCTCCATTGCTATCTCTATAAACATCGAAATATCTACACCGCCATCTGTATAAACATGGAAATACTTACAAAGTTATCTGTATAAACATGGAAATATCTACACTGCCATCTGTATAAACATGGAAATATCTACAAAGCCATGGGTATATACATGGAAATATCTACACCACTATCTATATAAACATGGAAATAACTACACCGCTATCTGTATAAACATGGAAATATCTACACCACCATCTACATATCCATGGAAATATCTGCGCCGCCATCTGTATAAACATGGAAATATCTACACGGCCATCTGTGTATAGATGGAAATATCAACACCGCCATCTGTAGAAACATGGAAATATCTACACCGCTATCTCTATAAACATGGAAGTATCTTCACTGCCATCTGTAAAAACATGGAAATACGTAGACAGTCATCTGTATAAACATGGAAATATCTACAATGCCATCTGTATACACATGGAAATATCTACACAGCCATCTGTATAAACATGTAAATATCAACACTGCTATCTCTATAAACATGGAAATATCTACACCGCCACCTCTATAAACAAGAAAATATCTACACTGCCATCTTCATAGACATGGAACTAACTACTCTGCCATCTGTATAAACATGGAAACATCTACACCGCCATCTGTGTGAATAAGGAAATGTCTACAATGCCATCTGTACAAAAATATAAATATCTGCACCGCGAGCTGTATAAACATGGAAATATCTACATCGCTATCTGTATAAACGTGGAAATACCGACACCGCTGTTGGTATAAACATGGAAATATCTACAACGCCATCTATATAAACATGTAAATATCTACACCGCTATGTCTATAGACATGGAAATACCTACACCGCTATCTCTATAAACATGGAAATATCTACACCGCTATCTGTATAAACATGGAAATATCTACACCGCTATCTGTATAAACATGGAAATATCTACACCACGATCTGTATGAACATGGAAATATCTACACAACGATCTGTATAAACATGGATATATCTTCACCACGATCTGTATAAACATGGAAATATCTGCACCGCTATCTGTATAAACATGGTAATATCTACACCACCATCTATATAAACATGGAAATATCTACACCACCATCTGTATAAACATGGAAATATCTACAATGCAATCTGTAGAAAGATGGAAATATCTACACCGCAATCTGTGTAAACATGGAAATATCAACACCGATATCTGTAAAAACATGGAAATATCTACACCGCTATCTCTATAAACATGGAAATATCTACACCGTGATCTGTATAAACATGGAAATATCTACACCGCGATCTGTATAAACATGGAAATATCTACACCGCTATCTGTATAAACATGGAAATATCTACACAGCTATCAATATCAACATGGAAAATCTACACCGCCATCTGTATAAACATGGAAATACCTACAAAGTCATCTGTATAAACATGGAAATATCTACACAGCCATCTGTATAAACATGGAAAAATCTACAAAGCCATCTGTATATACATGGAAATATCTACACCGTTATCTGTATAAACATGGAAATAACTACACCGCTATTAGTATAAACAAGGAAATATCTACACCGTGATCTGTAAAAAAATGGAAGTATCTACACCGCAATCTCTATAAACATGGAAATATCTACACCCCTATCTGTATAAGCATGGAAATATCCACACCGCTATCTCTATAAACGTGGAAAAATCAACACCGCTATCTCTATGAACATGGAAATATCTACACCGCCATCTCTATAAGCATGGAAATATCTACACCACGATCAGTATAAACATGGAAACATCTACACCGCTATCTGAATAAACATGGAAATATCTCCACTGCTATCTCTATAAACATCGAAATATCTACACCGCCATCTGTATAAACATGGAAATACTTACAAAGTTATCTGTATAAACATGGAAATATCTACACTGCCATCTGTATAAACATGGAAATATCTACAGAGCCATGTGTATATACATGGAAATATCTACACCGATATCTATATAAACATGGAAATAACTACACCGCTATCTGTATAAACATGGAAATATCTAGACCACCATCTACATATCCATGGAAATATCTGCGCCGCCATCTGTATAAACATGGAAATATCTACATGGCCATCTGTGTATAGATGGAAATATCAACACCGGCATCTGTAGAAACATGGAAATATCTACACCGCTATCTCTTTAAACATGGAAATATCTGCACTGCCATCTGTAAAAACATGGAAATACGTAGACAGTCATCTGTATAAACATGGAAATATCTACAATGCCATCTGTATACACATGGAAATATCTACACAGCCATCTGTTTAAACATGTAAATATCAACACTGCTATCTCTATAAACATGAAAATATCTACACTGCCATCTTCATAGACATGGAACTAACTACTCTGCCATCTGTATAAACATGGAAACATCTACACCGCCATCTGTGTGAATAAGGAAATGTCTACAATGCCATCTGTACAAAAATATAAATATCTGCACCGTGACCTGTATAAACATGGAAATATCTACATCGCTATCTGTATAAACGTGGAAATACCGACACCGCTGTCGGTATAAACATGGAAATATCTACAACGCCATCTATATAAACATGGAAATATCTACACCGCTATGTCTATAGACATGGAAATACCTACACCGCTATCTCTATAAACATGGAAATATCTACACCGCTATCTGTATAAACATGGAAATATCTGCACCGCTATCTGTATAAACATGGAAATATCTACACCACGATCTGTATGAACATGGAAATATCTACACCACGATCTGAATAAACATGGATATATCTTCACCACGATCTGTATAAACATGGAAATATCTGCACCGCTATCTGTATAAACATGGTAATATCTACACCACCATCTGTATAAACATGGAAATATCTACAATGCCATCTGTAGAAAGATGGAAATATTTACACCGCTATCTGTGTAAACATGGAAATATCTACACCGATATCTGTAAAAACATGGAAATATCTACACCGCTATCTCTATAAACATGGAAATATCTACACCGCGATCTGTATAAACATGGAAATATCTACACTGCGATCTGTATAAACATGGAAATATCTACACCGCTATCTGTATAAACATGGAAATATCTACACAGCTATCAATATAAACATGGAAAATCTACACCGCCATCTGTATAAACATGGAAATACCTACAAAGTCATCTGTATAAACATGGAAATATCTACACAGCCATCTGTATAAACATGGAAAAATCTACACAGCCATCTGTATATACATGGAAATATCTACACCGCCATCTGTATAAACATGGAAATAACTACACCGCTATTAGTATAAACAAGGAAATATCTACACCGTGATCTGTAAAAAAAATGGAAATATCTACACCGCTATCTCTATAAACATGGAAATATCTACACCCCTATCTGTATAAGCATGGAAATATCCACACCGCTATCTCTATAAACGTGGAAAAATCAACACCGCTATCTCTATGAACATGGAAATATCTACACCGCCATCTCTATAAACATGGAAATATCTACACCACGATCAGTATAAACATGGAAACATCTACACCGCTATCTGTATAAACATGGAAATATCTCCACTGCTATCTCTCTAAACATCGAAATATCTACACCGCCATCTGTATAAACATGGAAATACTTACAAAGTTATCTGTATAAACATGGAAATATCTACACTGCCATCTGTATAAACATGGAAATATCTACACAGCCATGTGTATATACATGGAAATATCTACACCGCTATCTATATAAACATGGAAATAACTACACCGCTATCTGTATAAACATGGAAATATCTACACCACCATCTACATATCCATGGAAATATCTGCGCCGCCATCTGTATAAACATGGAAATATCTACACGGTCATCTGTGTATAGATGGAAATATCAACAACGCCATCTGTACAAACACGGAAATATCTGCACCGCTATCTGTATAACCATGGAAATATCTACAGCGCGGTCTGTATAAACATGGAAATATCTACACCGCTATCTGTATAAACATGGAAATATCTACACTGCTATCTCTATAAACATGGAAATATCTACACCGTGATCTGTATGAACATGGAAATATTTACACTGCTATCTGTATAAACATGGAAATTTCTACACCGTTATCTGTATAAATATGGAAATATCTACACCGCTATCTGTATAAACATGGCAATATCAAAACCGCTATCTGTATAAACATGGAAATATCTACACCGCGATCTGTATAAACATGGAAATGTCTACACCGTGATCTGTATAAACATGGAAATAACTTCACCACAATCTGTATAAACATGGAAATAACTACACCGCTACCTGTATAAACATGGTAATATCTACACCACCATCTATATAAACATGGAAATATCTACACCACCAACTGTATAAACATGGAAATATCTACAATGCCATCTGTAGAAAGATGGAAATATCTACACCGTAATCTGTGTAAACATGGAACTATCTACACCGCTATCTGTAAACACATGGAAATATCTACACCGCTATCTGTATAAACATGGAAATATCTACACCACGATCTGTATAAACATGGAAATATCTACACAGCGATCTGTATAAACATGGAAATATCTACACCGCTACCTGTATAAACATGGAAATATCTACACAGCTATCTCTATAAACATGGAAATATCTACACCGCCATCTGTATAAACATGGAAATACCTATACAGTCATCTGTGTAAACATGGAAATATGTACACCACCGTCTGTATAAACATGGAAATATCTTTAATGCCATCTGAATACACATGGAAATACCTACACGGCAATCTGTGTATAGATGGAAACATCAACACCGCCATCTGTTCAAACATGGAAATATTTACACTGCTATCTCTATAAACATGGAAATATCTACACTGCGGTCTGTATAAACATGGAAATATCTACACCGGTATCTGTATAAACATGGAAATATCTACACCATGATCTGTATAAACATGGAAATATATACACCGCTATCTGTATAAACATGGAAATATCTGCACCGCTATCTCTATAAACATGGAAATATCTACAAAGACATCTCTATAAACATGGAAATACCTACACAGTCATGTGTAGGAATATTTAAATATCCACACTGCCATCTGTATAAACATAGAAGTATCTACAAAGCCCTCTGTATAAATATGGAAATATGTGCATAGGCATCTGTGTAAACCTGGAAATATCTGCACCGCTATCTGTATAAACATGGAAATACCTACACCGCTGTCTCTATAAACATGGAAATATGTACACCGCTATGTGTATAAACATGGAAATATCTCCACTGATTTCTGTATAAACATGGAAATATCTCCACCGTTACTTGTATAAACATAGAAATACCTACAGCGCCATCTCTATAAACATTGAAATATCTACACTGCCATCTGTAAAAACATGGAAATATCTACACCGCCAACTGTATAAGCATGGAAATATCTACACCACCATCTGTATAAACATGAAAATAACTACACCGCTATTTTTATAAACAAGGAAATATCTTCACCGTGATCTGTATAAACATGGAAATATTTACACCGCCATCTCTATAAACATGGAAATATCTACACCGCCATCTGTATAAACATGGAAATACCTATACAGTCATCTGTGTAAACATGGAGATATCTACACCACCATCTGTATAAACATGGAAATATCTTCAATGCCACCTGTATACACATGGAAATACCTACAGGGCAATCTGTGAATAGATGGAAACATCAACACCGCCATCTGTACAAACATGGAAATATCTAAACCGCCATCTGTATAAACATGAAAATACCTGCACCGCGATCTGTATAAACATGGAAATATATACACCGCTATCTGTATAAACATGGAAATATCTACACAGCTATCTCTATAAACATGGATATATCTACACCGCCATCTGTATAAACATGGAAATACCTATACAGTCATCTGTGTAAACATGGAAATATCTACACCACCATCTGTATAAACATGGAAATATCTTCAATGCCATCTGAATACACATGGAAATACCTACACGGCAATCTGTGTATAGATGGAAACAACAACACGGCCATCTGTACAAACATGGAATTATCTGCACTGCTATCTCTATAAACATGGAAATATCTACACTGCGGTCTGTATAAACATGGAAATATATACAACGCTATCTGTATAAACATGGAAATATCTGCACCGCTATCCCTATAAACATGGAAATATCTACAAAGACATCTGTATAAACATGGAAATATCTACACAGTCATGTGTAGGAACATTTAAATATCCACACTGCCTTCTGTATAAACATAGAAATATCTACACAGCCCTCTGTATAAATATGGAAATATCTGTATAGGCATCTGTGTAAACATGGAAATATCTGCACTGCTCTCTGTGTAAACATGGAAATGCCTACACCGCTGTCTCTATAATCATGGAAATATGTACACCGCTATGTGTATAAACATGGAAATATCTCCACTGCTCTCTGTATAAACATGGAAATATCTCCACCGTTATCTGTATAAACATGGAAATATCTACAGCGCCATCTCTGTAAACATTGAAATATCTACACTGCCATCCGTAAAAACATGGAAATATCTACACAGTCATCTGAATAAACATGGAAATATCTTCACAACCATCTGTATAAACATGGAAATACCTACAATACCATCTGCATACACATGGAAATATCTACACAGACCTCTGTATAAATATGGAAATATCTACACCGCCATCTGTATAAACATGGAAATATCTACACTGCCATCTGTAGAAAGATGGAACTATCTACACCGCTATCTCTATAAATATGGAAATGTCTACACCGCCATCTCTATAAACATGAAAATATCTACACTGCCATCTCCATAAAGATGGAGGAATCTACTCTGCCATGTGTATAAACACGGAAATATCTACACCACTATCTCTGTATACATGGAAATATCTACACCGCCATCTGCATCTCCATGGAAATATTTATGCCGCCATCTGTATAAACATGGAAATATCTACACGGCCATCTGTGTATAGATGGAAATATCAACACCGCCATCTGTAGAAACATGGAAATATCTACCACCGCTATCTCTATAAACATGGAAATATCTGCACTGCCAATTGTAAAAACATGGAAATACGTAGACAGTCATCTGTATAAACATGGAAATATCTACAATGCCATCTGTATACACATGGAAATATCTACACAGCCATCTGTATAAACATGTAAATATCTACACTGCTATCTCTACAAACATGGAAATATCTACAACGCCACCTCTATAAACATGAAAATATTTACACTGCCATCTCCATAAACATGGAACTAACTACTCTGCCATCTGTATAAACATGGAAACATCTACACCGCCATCTGTGTGAATAAGGAAATATCTACAATGCCATCTGTACAAAAATATAAATATCTGCACCGCGAGCTGTATAAACATGGAAATATCTACATCGCTGTCTGTATAAACGTGGAAATACCGACACCGCTGTCGGTATAAACATGGAAATATCTACAACGCCATCTATATAAACATGGAAATATCTACACCGCTATGTCTATAGACTTGGAAATACCTACACCGCTATCTCTATAAACATGGAAATATCTACACCGCTATCTGTATAAACATGGAAATATCTACACAGCTATCTGTATAAACATGGAAATATCTACACCGCGATCTGTATAAACATGGAAATATCTACACCACGATCTGTATAAACATGGAAATATCTTCACCACGATCTCTATAAACATGGAAATATCTACACCGCTATCTGTATAAACATGGTAATATCTACACCACCATCTATATAAACATGGAAATATCTACACCACCATCTGTATAAACATGGAAATATCTACAATGCCATCTGTAGAAAGATGGAAATATCTACACCGCTATCTCTATGAACATGGAAATATCTACACCGCCATCTCTGTAAATATGGAAATATCTACACCACGATCAGTATAAAGATGGAAATATCTACACCGCGATCTGTATAAACATTGAAATATCTCCACTGCTATCTCTATAAACATCGAAATATCTACACCGCCATCTGTATAAACATGGAAATACTTACAATGTTATCTGTGTAAACATGGAAATATCTACACCGCCATCTCTATAAACATGGAAATATCTACACAGCCATGTGTATATACATGGAAATATCTACACCGCTATCTATATAAACACGGAAATAACTACACCGCTACCTGTATAAACATGGAATTATCTACACCGCCATCTACATATCCATGTTAACATCTGTGCCGCCATCTGTATAAACATGGAAATATCTAAACGGTCATCTGTGTACAGATGGAAATATCAACACCGCGATCTGTACAAACATGGAAATATCTGCACCGCTGTCTGTATAAACATGGAAATATCTACACCGCGGTCAGTATAAACATAGAAATATCTACACCGCTATCTGTATAAACATGGAAATATCTACACCGTTATCTCTATAAACATGGAAATACCTACACTGCGATCTGTATAAACATGGAAATATCTACACCGCTATCTGAATAAACAAGGAAATATCTACAGCGTTATCTGTATAAACATGGAAATATATACTCCGCTATCTCTATAAAGATGGAAATATCTACACCGCCATCTGTATAAACATGGAAATACCTATATAGTCATCTGTGTAATCATGGAAATATCTACACGACCATCTGTATAAACATGGAAATATCTTCAATGCCATCTGAATACACATGGAAATACCTACACGGCAATCTGTGTATACATGGAAACATCAACACCGCCATCTGTACAAACATGGAAATTTCTACACTGCTATCTCTATAAACATGGAAATATCTACACTGCGGTCTGTATAAACATGGAAATATCTACACCGGTATCTGTATAAACATGGAAATATCTACACCATGATCTGTATAAACGTGGAAATATCTACACCGCTATCTGTATAAACATGGTAATATCTACACCACCATCTATCTAAACATGGAAATATCTACACCACCATCTGTATAAACATGGAAATATCTACAATGCCATCTGTAGAAAGATGGAAATATCTACACCGCAATCTGTGTAAACACGGAAATATCTACACCGATATCTGTAAAAACATGGAAATATCTACACCGCTATCTCTATAAACATGGAAATATCTACACCGCGATCTGTATAAACATGGAAATATCTACACCGCGATCTGTATAAACATGGAAATATCTACACCGCTATCTGTATAAACATGGAAATATCTACACAGCTATCGCTATAAACATGGAAAATCTACACCGCCATCTGTATAAAGATGGAAATATCTACACAGCCATGTGTATATACATGGAAATATCTACACCGCTATCTATATAAACATGGAAATAACTACACCGCTATCTGTATAAACATGGAAATATCTACACCACCATCTACATATCCATGGAAATATCTGCGCCGCCATCTGTATAAACATGGAAATATCTACACGGTCATCTGTGTATAGATGGAAATATCAACACCGCCATTTGTACAAACATGGAAATATCTGCACCGCTATCTGTATAACCATGGAAATATCTACACCGCGGTCTGTATGAATATGGAAATATCTACACCGCTATCTGTATAAACATAGAAATATCTTCACCGCTATCTCTATAAACATGGAAATATCTACACCGTGATCTGTATAAACATGGAAAAATTTACACTGCTATCTGTATAAACATGGAAATTTCTACACCGTAATCTGTATAAATATGGAAATATCTACACCGCTATCTGTATAAACATGGAAATATCTACAATGCCATCTGTAGAAAGATGGAAATATCTACATCGCAATCTGTGTAAACGTGAAAATATCTACACCGCGATCTGTATAAACATGGAAATATCTTCACCACAATCTGTATAAACATGGAAATAACTACACCGCTACCTGTATAAACATGGTAATATCTACACCACCATCTATATAAACATGGAAATATCTACACCGCCATCTGTATAAACATGGAAATATCTACAATGCCATCTGTAGAAAGATGGAAATATCTACACCGCAATCTGAGTAAACATGGAACTATCTACACCGCTATCTGTAAACACATGGAAATATTTACACCGCTATCTGTATAAACATGGAAATAACTACACCGCGATCTGTATAAACATGGAAATATCTACACCGCGATCTGTATAAACATGGAAATATCTACACAGCTATCTGTATAAACATGGAAATATCTACACAGCTATCAATATAAACATGGAAAATCTACACCGCCATCTGTATAAACATGGAAATACCTACAAAGTCATCTGTATAAACATGGAAATATCTACACAGCCATCTGTATAAACATGGAAATATCTACACAGCCATCTGTGTATACAAAGAAATATCTACACAGCCGTCTGTATAGACATGGAAATAACTACACCGTTATTAGTATAAACAAGGAAATATCTACACCGTGATCTGTAAAAAAATGGAAATATCTACACCGCTATCTCTATAAACATGGAAATATCTACAACCATATCTGTAAAAGCATGGAAATATTCACAACGCTATCTCTAAAAACGTGGAAAAATCAACACCACTATCTCTATGAACACGGAAATATCTACACCGCCATCTCTATAAACATGGAAATATCTACACCACGATCAGTATAAACATGGAAACATCTACACCGCTATCTTTATAAACATGGAAATATCTCCACTGCTATCTCTATAAACATCGAAATATCTACACCGCCATCTGTATAAACATGGAAATACTTACAAAGTTATCTGTATAAACATGGAAATATCTACACTGCCATCTGTATAAACATGGAAATATCTACACAGCCATGTGTATGTAAATGGAAATATCTACACCGCTATCTATGTGAACATGGAAATAACTACACCGCTATCTGTATAAACATGGAAATATCTACACCACCATCTACATATCCATGGAAATATCTGCGCCGCCATCTCTATAAACATGGAAATATCTACACGGTCATCTGTGTATAGATGGAAATATCAACACCGCCATCTGTACAAACATGGAAATATCTGCACCGCTATCTGTATAATCATGGAAATATCTACACCGCGGTCTGTATGAACATGGAAATATCTACACCGCTATCTGTATAAGCATGGAAATATCTACACCGCTAACTCTATAAACATGGAAATATCTACACCGTGATCTGTATAAACATAGAAAAATTTACACCGCTATCTGTATAAACATGGTAATATCTACACCACCATCTATATAAACTTGGAAATATCTACACCGCCATCTGTGTAAACATGGAAATATCTACAATGCCTTCTGTAGAAAGATGGAAATATCTACACCGCAATCTGTGTAAACATGGAAATATCTACACCGCTATCTGTAAACACATGGAAATATCTATACCGCTATCTGTATAAACATGGAAATATCTACACCGCGATCTCTATAAATATGGAAATATCTACACCGTGATCTGTATAAACATGGAAATATCTACACCGCTATCTGTATAAACATGGAAATAGCTACACAGCTATCTCTATAAACATGGAAATATCTACACCGCCATCTGTATAAACATGGAAATACCAATACAGTCATCTGTGTAAACATGGAAATATCTACACCAACATCTGTATAAACATGGAAATATCTTCAATGCCATCTGAATACACATGGAAATACCTACACGGCAATCTGTGTATAGATGGAAACATCAACACCTCCATCTGTACAAACATGGAAATATCTACACTGTTATCTCTATAAACATGGAAATATCTACACTGCGGTCTGTATAAACATGGAAATATCTACACCGGTATCTGTATAAACATGGAAATATCTACACAATGATCTCTATAAACATGGAAATATATACACCGCTATCTGTATAAACATGGAAATATCTGCACCGCTATCTCTATAAACATGGAAATATCTACAAAGACATTTGTATAAACATGGAAATACCTACACAGTCATGTGTAGGAACATTTAAATATCTACACTGCCATCTGTATAAACATAGAAATATCTAAAAAGCCCTCTGTATATATATGGAAATATCTGCATAGGCATCTGCGTAAACATGGAAATATCTGCACCGCTATCTGTATAAACATGGAAATACCTACACCGCTGTCTCTATAAACATGGAAATATGTACACCGCTATGTGTATAAACATGGAAATATCTCCACTGCTCTCTGTATAAACATGGAAATATCTCTACCGTTATCTGTATAAACATGGAAATATCTACAGCGCCATCTCTATAAACATTGAAATATCTACACTGCCATCTGTAAAAACATGGAAATATCTACACTGCCAACTGTATAAGCATGGAAATATCTACACCAACATCTGTATAAACATGGAAATACATACAATACCATCTGTATACAAATGGAAATATCTACACAGACATCTGTATAAATATGGAAATAACTTCACGGCCATCTGTATAAACATGGAAATATCTACACTGCCATCTGTAGAAAGATGGAAATATCTACACCGCTATCTCTATAAATATGGAAATATCTACACCGCCATCTCTATAAACATGAAAATATCTACACTGCCATCTCCATAAAGATGGAGGTATCTACTCTGCCATGTGTATAAACACGGAAATATCTACACCACTATCTGTGTAAACATGGAAATATCTACACCTCTATCTGTTTAAACATGGAAGTATCTACACCGCCATCTGCATCTACATGGAAATATCTATGCCGCCATCTGTATAAACATGGAAATATCTACACGGCCATCTGTGTATAGATGGAAATATCAACACTGCCATCTGTAGAAACATGGAAATATCTACACCGCGATCTGTATAAACATGGAAGTATCTACACCGCTATCTGTATAAACAAGGAAATATCTACACGGTCATATATGTATAGATGGAAATATCAACAACGCCATCTGTACAAACATGGAAATATCTGCACCGCTATTTGTATAAACATGAAAATATCTACAACGCGGTCTGTATAAACATGGAAATATCTACACCGCTATCTGTATAAACATGGAAATATCTACACCACTGTCTCTATAATCATGGAAATATGTACACCGCTATGTGTATAAACATGGAAATATCTGCACCGCAATCTCTATAAACATGGAAATATCTACATAGACATCTGTTTAAACATGGAAATACCTACACAGTCATGTGTAGGAATATTTAAATATCTCCACTGCCTTCTGTATAAACATAGAAATATCTACACAGCCCTCTGTATAAATATGGAAATATCTGCATAGCATCTGTGTAAACATGGAAATATCTGCACCGCTATCTGTATAAACATGGAAATACCTACACCGCTGTCTCTATAATCATGGAAATATGTACACCGCTATGTGTATAAACACGGAAATATCTCCACAGCTCTCTGTATAAACATGGAAATATCTCCACCGTTATCTGTATAAACATGGAAATATCTACAGCGCCATCTCTATAAACATTGAAATATCTACACTGCCATCTGTAAAAACATGGATATATCTACACAGTCATCTGAATAAACATGGAATTACCTTCACCACCATCTGTATAAACATGGAAATACCTACAATACCATCTGTATACACATGGAAATATCTACACAGACAACTGTATAAATATGGAAATATCTACACCGCCATCTGTATAAACATGGAAATATCTACACTGCCATCGGTAGAAAGATGGAACTATCTACACCGCTATCTCTATAAATATGGAAATATCTACACCGCCATCTCTATAAACATGAAAATATCTACACTGCCATCTCCATAAAGATGGAGGTATCTACTCTGCCATGTGTATAAACACGGAAATATCTACACCACTATCTGTGTAAACATGGAAATATCTACACCGCTATCTGTTTAAACATGGAAATATCTACACCGCCATCTGCATCTCCATGGAAATATCTATGCCGCCATCTGTATAAACATGGAAATATCTACACTGCCATCTGTATAAACATGGAAATATCTACACAGCCATGTGTATATACATGGAAATATCTACACCGCTATCTATATAAACATGGAAATAACTACACCGCTATCTGTATAAACATGGAAATATCTACACCACCATCTACATATCCATGGAAATATCTGCGCCGCCATCTTTATAAACATGGAAATATCTACACGGCCATCTGTGTATAGATGGAAATATCAACACCGCCATCTGTAGAAACATGGAAATATCTACACCGCTATCTCTATAAACATGGAAATATCTGCACTGCCATCTGTAGAAACATGGAAATACGTAGACAGTCATCTGTATAAACATGGAAATATCTACAATGCCATCTATATACACATGGAAATATCTACACAGCCATCTGTATAAACATGTAAATATCAACACTGCTATCTCTATAAACATGGAAATATCTACACCGCCACCTCTATAAACATGAAAATATCTACACTGCCATCTTCATAGACATGGAACTAACTACTCTGCCATCTGTATAAACATGGAAACATCTACACCGCCATCTGTGTGAATAAGGAAATGTCTACAATGCCATCTGTACAAAAATATAAATATCTGCACCGCGACCTGTATATACATGGAAATATCTACATCGCTATCTGTATAAATGTGGAAATACCGACACCGCTGTCGGTATAAACATGGAAATATCTACAACGCCATCTATATAAACATGGAAATATCTACACCGCTATGTCTATAGACATGGAAATACCTACACCGCTATCTCTATAAACATGGAAATATCTACACCGCTATCTGTAATAAACATGGAAATATCTACACCGCTATCTGTATAAACATGGAAATATTTACACCACGATCTGTATGAACATGGAAATATCTACACCACGATCTGTATAAACATGGATATATCTTCACCACGATCTGTATAAACATGGAAATATCTGCACAGCTATCTGTATAAACATGGTAATATCTACACCACCATCTATATAAACATGGAAATATCTACACCACCATCTGTATAAACATGGAAATATCTACAATGCCATCTGTAGAAAGATGGAAATATCTACACCGCAATCTGTGTAAACATGGAAATATCTACACCGATATCTGTAAAAACATGGAAATATCTACACCGCTTTCTCTATAAACATGGAAATATCTACACCGCGATCTGTATAAACATGGAAATATCTACACCGCGATCTGTATAAACATGGAAATATCTACACCGCTATCTGTATAAACATGGAAATATCTACACAGCTATCAATATAAACATGGAAAATCTACACCGCCATCTGTATAAACATGGAAATAACTACAAAGTCATCTGTATAAACATGGAAATATCTACACAGCCATCTGTATAAACATGGAAAAATCAACACAGCCATCTGTATATACATGGAAATATCTACACCGCTATCTGTATAAACATGGAAATAACTACACCGCTATTAGTATAAACAAGGAAATATCTACACCGTGATCTGTAAAAAAATGGAAATATCTACACCGCTATCTCTATAAACATGGAAATATCTACACCCCTATCTGTATAAGCATGGAAATATTCACACCGCTATCTCTATAAACGTGGAAAAATCAACACCGCTATCTCTATGAACATGGAAATATCTACACCGCAATCTCTATAAACATGGAAATATCTACACCACGATCAGTATAAACATGGAAACAACTACACCGCTATCTGTATAAACATGGAAATATCTCCATTGCTATCTCTATAAACATCGAAATATCTACACCGCCATCTGTATAAACATGGAAATACTTACAAAGTTATCTGTATAAACATGGAAATATCTACACTGCCATCTGTATAAACATGGAAATATCTACAAAGCCATGGGTATATACATGGAAATATCTACACCACTATCTATATAAACATGGAAATAACTACACCGCTATCTGTATAAACATGGAAATATCTACACCACCATCTACATATCCATGGAAATATCTGCGCCGCCATCTGTATAAACATGGAAATATCTACACGGCCATCTGTGTATAGATGGAAATATCAACACCGCCATCTGTAGAAACATGGAAATATCTACACCGCTATCTCTATAAACATGGAAGTATCTGCACTGCCATCTGTAAAAACATGGAAATACGTAGACAGTCATCTGTATAAACATGGAAATATCTACAATGCCATCTGTATACACATGGAAATATCTACACAGCCATCTGTATAAACATGTAAATATCAACACTGCTATCTCTATAAACATGGAAATATCTACACCGCCACCTCTATAAACATGAAAATATCTACACTGCCATCTTCATAGACATGGAACTAACTACTCTGCCATCTGTATAAACATGGAAACATCTACACCGCCATCTGTGTGAATAAGGAAATGTCTACAATGCCATCTGTACAAAAATATAAATATCTGCACCGCGAGCTGTATAAACATGGAAATATCTACATCGCTATCTGTATAAACGTGGAAATACCGACACCGCTGTCGGTATAAACATGGAAATATCTACAACGCCATCTATATAAACATGTAAATATCTACACCGCTATGTCTATAGACATAGAAATACCTACACCGCTATCTCTATAAACATGGAAATATCTACACCGCTATCTGTATAAACATGGAAATATCTACACCGCTATCTGCATAAACATGGAAATATCTACACCACGATCTGTATGAACATGGAAATATCTACACCACGATCTGTATAAACATGGATATATCTTCACCACGATCTGTATAAACATGGAAATATCTGCACCGCTATCTGTATAAACATGGTAATATCTACACCACCATCTATATAAACATGGAAATATCTACACCACCATCTGTATAAACATGGAAATATCTACAATGCAATCTGTAGAAAGATGGAAATATCTACACCGCAATCTGTGTAAACATGGAAATATCTACACCGATATCTGTAAAAACATGGAAATATCTACACCGCTATCTCTATAAACATGGAAATATCTACACCGTGATCTGTATAAACATGGAAATATCTACACCGCGATCTGTATAAACATGGAAATATCTACACCGCTATCTGTATAAACATGGAAATATCTACACTGCCATCTGTATAAACATGGAAATATCAACAGAGCCATGTGTATATACATGGAAATATCTACACCGATATCTATATAAACATGGAAATAACTACACCGCTATCTGTATAAACATGGAAATATCTAGACCACCATCTACATATCCATGGAAATATCTGCGCCGCCATCTGTATAAACATGGAAATATCTACATGGCCATCTGTGTATAGATGGAAATATCAACACCGGCATCTGTAGAAACATGGAAATATCTACACCGCTATCTCTTTAAACATGGAAATATCTGCACTGCCATCTGTAAAAACATGGAAATACTTAGACAGTCATCTGTATAAACATGGAAATATCTACAATGCCATCTGTATACACATGGAAATATCTACACAGCCATCTGTTTAAACATGTAAATATCAACACTGCTATCTCTATAAACATGAAAATATCTACACTGCCATCTTCATAGACATGGAACTAACTACTCTGCCATCTGTATAAACATGGAAACATCTACACTGCCATCTGTGTGAATAAGGAAATGTCTACAATGCCATCTGTACAAAAATATAAATATCTGCACCGTGACCTGTATAAACATGGAAATATCTACATCGCTATCTGTATAAACGTGGAAATACCGACACCGCTGTCGGTATAAACATGGAAATATCTACAACGCCATCTATATAAACATGGAAATATCTACACCGCTATGTCTATAGACATGGAAATACCTACACCGCTATCTCTATAAACATGGAAATATCTACACCGCTATCTGTATAAACATGGAAATATCTACACCGCTATCTGTATAAACATGGAAATATCTACACCACGATCTGTATGAACATGGAAATATCTACACCACGATTTGAATAAACATGGATATATCTTCACCACGATCTGTATAAACATGGAAATATCTGCACCGCTATCTGTATAAACATGGTAATATCTACACCACTATCTATATAAACATGGAAATATCTACACCACCATCTGTATAAACATGGAAATAACTACAATGCCATCTGTAGAAAGATGGAAATATTTACACCGCTATCTGTGTAAACATGGAAATATCTACACCGATATCTGTAAAAACATGGAAATATCTACACCGCTATCTCTATAAACATGGAAATATCTACACCGCGATCTGTATAAACATGGAAATATCTACACCGCGATCTGTATAAACATGGAAATATCTACACCGCTATCTGTATAAACATGGAAATATCTACACAGCTATCAATATAACCATGGAAAATCTACACCGCCATCTGTATAAACATGGAAATACCTACAAAGTCATCTGTATAAACATGGAAATATCTACACAGCCATCTGTATAAACATGGAAAAATCTACACAGCCATCTGTATATACATGGAAATATCTACACCGCTATCTGTATAAACATGGAAATAACTACACCGCTATTAGTATAAACAAGGAAATATCTACACCGTGATCTGTAAAAAAATGGAAATATCTACACCGCTATCTCTATAAACATGGAAATATCTACACCCCTATCTGTATAAGCATGGAAATATCCACACCGCTATCTCTATAAACGTGGAAAAATCAACACCGCTATCTCTATGAACATGGAAATATCTACACCGCCATCTCTATAAACATGGAAATATCTACACCACGATCAGTATAAACATGGAAACATCTACACCGCTATCTGTATAAACATGGAAATATCTCCACTGCTATCTCTCTAAACATCGAAATATCTACACCGCCATCTGTATAAACATGGAAATACTTACAAAGTTATCTGTATAAACATGGAAATATCTACACTGCCATCTGTATAAACATGGAAATATCTACACAGCCATGTGTATATACATGGAAATATCTACACCGCTATCTATATAAACATGGAAATAACTACACCGCTATCTGTATAAACATGGAAATATCTACACCACCACCTGCATATCCATGGAAATATCTGCGCCGCCATCTGTATAAACATGGAAATATCTACAAGGTCATCTGTGTATAGATGGAAATATCAACACCGCCATCTGTACAAACATGGAAATATCTGCACCGCTATCTGTATAACCATGGAAATATCTACACCGCGGTCTGTATAAACATGGAAATATCTACACCGCTATCTGTATAAACATGGAAATATCTACAATGCTATCTCTATAAACATGGAAATATCTACACCGTGATCTATATAAACATGGAAAAATTTACACCGCTATCTGTATAAACACGGAAATTTCTACACCGTTATCTGAATAAATATGGAAATATTTACACCGCTGTCTGTGTAAACATGGAAATATCTACACCGCTATCTGTATAAACATGGAAATATATACACCGCGATCTGTATAAACAAGGAAATATCTACACCACGATCTGTACAAACTTGGAAATATCTTCACCACAATCTGTATAAACATGGAAATATCTACACCGCTACCTGCATAAACATGGTAATATCTACACCACCATCTATATAAACATGGAAATATCTACACCGCCATCTGCAAATACATGGAAATATCTACAATGCCATCTGTAGAAAGATGGAAATATCTACACCGCAATCTGTGTAAACATGGAAATATCTACACCACGATCTGTATAAACATGGAAATATCTTCACCACAATCTGTATAAACCCGGAAATATCTACACCGCTACCTGTATAAACATGATAATATGTACACCACCATCTATATAAACATGGAAATATCTACACCGCCATCTGTATATACATGGAAATATCTACAATGTCAGCTGTAGAAAGTTGGAAATATCTACACCGCAATCTTCGTAAACATGGAACAATCTACACCGCTTTCTGTAAATACATGGAAATATCTACACCGCTATCTGTATAAACCTGGAAATATCTACACCGCGATCTGTATAAACATGGAAATATCTACACCGTGATCTGTATAAACATGGATATATCTACACCGCGATCTGTATAAACATGGAAATATCTACACCGCGATCTGTATAAACAAGGAAATATCTACACCGTGATCTGTTAAAAATGGAAATATCTACACCGCTATCTCCATAAACATGGAAATAGCTACACCCCTATCTGTATAAGCATGGAAATATCCACACCGCTATCTCTATAAACGTGGAAAAATCAACACCGCTATCTCTATGAACATGGAAATATCTACACCGCCATCTCTATAAACATGGAAATATCTACACCACGATCAGTATAAACATGGAAACATCTACACGGCTATCTGTATAAACATGGAAATATCTCCACTGCTATCTCTATAAACATCGAAATATCTACACCGCCATCTGTATAAACATGGAAATACTTACAAAGTTATCTGTATAAACATGGAAATATCTACACCGCCATCTGTATAAACATGGAAATATCTACACAGCCATGTGTATATACATGGAAATATCTACACCGCTATCTATATAAACATGGAAATAACTACACCGCTAACTGTATAAACATGGAAATATCTACACCACCATCTACATATCCATGGAAGTATCTGCGCCGCCATCTGTATAAATATGGAAATATCTACACGGTCATCTGTGTATAGATGGAAATATCAACACCGCCGTCTGTACAAACATGGAAATATCTGCACTGCTATCTGTATAACCATGGAAATATCTACACCGCGGCCTGTATGAACATGGAAATATCTACACTGCTATCTGTATAAACTTGGAAATATCTACACCGCAATCTCTATAAAGATGGAAATATCTACACCGTGATCTGAATAAACATGGAAATGTCTTCCCCACAATCTGTATAAACATGGAAATATGCACTCCGCTACCTGCATAAACATGGTAATATCTACACCACCATCTATATAAACATGGAAATATCTACACCGCCATCTGCATAAACATGGAAATATCTACAATGCCATCTGTAGAAAGATGGAAATATCTACACCGCAATCTGTGTAAACATGGAAATATCTACACCGCGATCTGTATAAACATGGAAATATCTTCACCACAATCTGTATAAACATGGAAATACCTACACTGCTACCTTTATAAACATGGTAATATCTTCGCCAGCATCTATATAAACATGGAAAAATTTACACCGCTATCTGTATAAACATGGAAATTTCTACACCGTTATCTGTATAAATATGGAAATATCTACACCGCTATCTGTATAAACATGGAAATATCTACACCGCTATCTGTAAACACATGGAAATATCTACACCGCTATCTGTATAAACATGGAAATATCTACACCGCGATCTGTATAAACGTGGAAATATCTACACCGTGATCTGTATAAACATGGAAATATCTACACCGCTATCTGTATAAACATGGAAATATCTTCACCGCCATCTGTATAAACATGGAAATACCTATACAGTCATCTGTGTAAACATGGAAATATCTACACCACCATCTGTATAAACATGGAAATATCTTCAATGCCATCTGAATACACATGGAAATACCTACACGGCAATCTGTGTACAGATGGAAACATCAACACCTCCATCTGTACAAACATGGAAATATCTACACTGCTATCTCTATAAACATGGAAATATCTACACTGCGGTCTGTATAAACATGGAAATACCTACACTGGTATCTGTATAAACTTAGAAATATCAACACAATGATCTGTATAAACATGGAAATATCTACACCGCTATCAGTATAAACATGGAAATATCTGCACCGCTATCTCTATAAACATGGAAATATCTACAAAGACATCTGTATAAACATGGAAATACCTACACAGTCATGTGTAGGAACATTTAAATATCTACACTGCCATCTGTATAAACAAAGAAATATCTACAAATCCCTCTGTATATATATGGAAGTATCTGCATAGGCATCTGTGTAAACATGGAAATATCTGCACCGCTATCTGTATAAACATGGAAATACCTACACCGCTGTCTCTATAAACATGGAAATATGTACACCGCTATGTGTATAAACATGGAAATATCTCCACTGCTCTCTGTATAAACATGGAAATATCTCCACCGTTATCTGTATAAACATGGAAATATCTACAGCGCCATCTGTAAAAACATTGAAATATCTACACTGCCATCTGTAAAAACATGGAAATATCTACACCGCCAACTGTATAAGCATGGACATATCTACACCACCATCTGTATAAACATGGAAATACCTACAATACCATCTGTATACACATGGAAATATCTACACAGACATCTGTATAAATATGGAAATAACTACACGGCCATCTGTATAAACATGCAAATATCTACACTGCCATCTGTAGAAAGATGGAAATATCTACACCGCTATCTATATAAATATGGAAATATCTACACCGCCATCTCTATAAACATGAAAATATCTACACTGCCATCTCCGTAAAGATGGAGGTATCTACTCTGCCATGTGTATAAACACGGAAATATCTACACCACTATCTGTGAAAACATGGGAATACCTATACCGCTGTCAGTTTAAACATGGAAATATCTACACGGCCATCTGTGTATAGATTGAAATATCAACACCGCCATCTGTAGAAACATGGAAATATCTACACCGCTATCTCTATAAACATGGAAATATCTGCACTGCCGTCTGTAAAAACATGGAAATACGTATACAGTCATCTGTATAAACATGGAAATATCTACAATGCCATCTGTATACACATGGAAATATCTACACAGCCATCTGTATAAACATGTAAATATCAACACTGCTATCTCTATAAACATGGAAATATCTACACCGCCATCTCTATAAACATGCAATTATCTACACTGCCATCTCCATAAACATGGAACTAACTACTCTGCCATCTGTATAAACATGGAAACTTCTAAACCGCCATCTGTGCGAATAAGGAAATATCTACAATGACATCTGTACAAAAATATAAATATCTGCACCGCGAGCTGTATAAACATGGAAATATCTACATCGCTATCTGTATAAACGTGGAAATACCGACACCGCTGTCGGTATAAACATGGAAATATCTACAACGCCATCTATATAAACATGGAAATATCTACACCGCTATGTCTATAAACATGGAAATACCTACACCGCTATCCCAATAAACATGGAAATATCTACACCGCTATCTGTATAAACATGGAAATATCTACACTGCTATCTGTATAAACATGGAAATATCTACAACACGATCTGTATAAACATGGAAATATCTTCACCACGATCTGTATAAACATGGAAATATCTACACCGCTATCTGTAAAAACATGGTAATATCTACACCACCATCTATATAAACATGGAAATATCTACACCACCATCTGTATAAACATGGAAATATCTACAATGCCATCTGTAGAAAGATGGAAATATCTACACCGCAATCTGTGTAAACATGGAAATATCTACACCGATATCTGTAAAAACATGGAAATATCTACACCGCTATCTCTATAAACATGGAAATATCTACACCGCGATCTGTATAAACATGGAAATATCTTCAATGCCATCTGTATACAGATGGAAATACCTACAGGGCAATCTGTGTATAGATGGAAACATCAACACCGCCATCTGTACAAACATGGAAATATCTACACTGCTATCTCAATAAACATGGAAATATCTACACCGCGATCTGTATAAACATGGAAATATCTACACCGCTATCTGTATAAACATGGAAATATCTACACAGCTATCACTATAAACATGGAAAATCTACACCGCCATCTGTATAAACATGGAAATACCTACAAAGTCATCTGTATAAACATGGAAATATCTACACAGCCATCTGTATAATCATGGAAATATCTACACAACCATCTGTATATACATGGAAATATCTACACCGCTATCTGTATAAACATGGAAATAACTACACCGCTATTAGTATAAACAAGGAAATATCTACACCGTGATCTGTATAAACATGGAAATATCTACACCGCTATCTCTATAAACATGGAAATATCTACAACCCTATCTGTATAAGCATGGAAATATCCACACCGCTATCTCTATAAACATGGAAAAATCAACACCGCTATCTCTAGGAACATGGAAATATCTACACCGAAATCTCTATAAACATGGAAATATCTACACCACGATCAGAATAAACACGGAAATATCTGCACCGCTATCTGTATAAACATGGAAATATCTCCACTGCTATCTCTATAAACATCGAAATATCTACTCCGCCATCTGTATAAACATGGAAATACTTACAAAGTTATCTGTATAAACATGGAAATAACTACACCGCCATCTGTGTAACCATGGAAATATCTAAACAGCCATGTGTATATACATGGAAATAACTACACCGCTATCTATATAAACATGGAAATAACTACACCGCTATCTGTATAAACATGGAAATATCTACACCGCCATCTACATATCCATGGAAATATCTGCGCTGCCATCTGTATAAACATGGAAATATCTACACGGTCATCTGTGTATAGATGGAAATATCAACACCGTCATCTCTACAAACATGGAAATATCTGCACCGCTATTTGTATAAACATGAAAATATCTACACCGCTGTCTGTATAAACATGGAAATATCTACACCGCTATCTGTATAAACATGGAAATATCTACACCGCTATTTCTATAAACATGGAAATATCTACACCGTGATCTGTATAAACATGGAAATATTTACACCGCTATCTGTATAAGCATGGAAATTTCTAAACCGTTATCTGTATAAATATGGAAATAACTACACCGCTATCTCTATAAACATGGAAATATCTACACCACCATCTGTATAAACATGGAAATACCTATACAGTCATCTGTGTAAACATGGAAATATCTACACCACCATCTGTATAAACATGGAAATATCTTCAATGCCATCTGTATACACATGGAAATACCTACAGGGCAATCTGTGTATAGATGGAAACATCAACACCGCCATCTGTACAAACATGGAAATATCTACACTGCTATCTCAATAAACATGGAAATATCTACACTGCGGTCTGTATAAACACGGAAATATCTACACCACGATCTGTATAAACATGGAAATATCTTCACCACGATCTGTATAAACATGGAAAATCTACACCGCCATCTGTATAAACATGGAAATACCTACAAAGTCATCTGTATAAACATGGAAATATCTACACAGCCATCTGTATAAACATGGAAAAATCTACACAGCCATCTGTATATACATGGAAATATCTACACCGCTATCTGTATAAACATGGAAATAACTACACCGCTATTAGTGTAAACAAGGAAGTATCTACACCGTGATCTGTAAAAAAATGGAAATATCTACACCGCTATCTCTATAAACATGGAAATATCTACACCCCTATCTGTATAAGCATGGAAATATCCACACCGCTATCTGTATAAACCTGGAAAAATCAACACCGCTATCTCTATGAACATGGAAATATCTACACCGCCATCTCTATAAACATGGAAACATCTACACCACGATCAGTATAAACATGGAAACATCTACACCGCTATTTGTATAAACATGGAAATATCTCCACTGCTATCTCTATAAACAACGAAATATCTACACCACCATCTGTATAAACATGGAAATATCTTCAATGCCATCTGTATACACATGGAAATACCTACAGGGCAATCTGTGTATAGATGGAAACATCAACACCGCCATCTGTACAAACATGGAAATATCTACACTGCTATCTCAATAAACATGGAAATATCTACACTGTGGTCTGTATAAACACGGAAATATCTACAACGCGATCTGTATAAACATGGAAATATCTTCACCACAATCTGCATAAAAATGGAAATATCTACACCGCTACCTGTATAAACATGATAATATCTACACCACCATCTATATAAACATGGAAAATCTACACCGCCAATTGTATAAACATGGAAATATCTACAATGCCATCTGTAGAAAGATGGAAATATCTACACCGCAATCTGTGTAAACATGGAACTATCTACACCGCTATCTGTAAACTCATGGAAATATCTACACCGCTATCTGTATAAACACGGAAATATCTACACCGCGATCTGTATAAACATGGAAATATCTACACCGCCGTCTACATATCCACGGAAATATCTGCGCCACCATCTGTATAAACATGGAAATATCTACACGGTCATCTGTGTAGAGATGGAAATATCAAAAACGCCATCTGTACAAACATGGAAATATCTGCACCGCTATTTGTATAAACGTGAAAATATCTACACCGCGGTCTGTATAAACATGGAAATATCTACAAAGACATCTGTATAAACATGGCAATACCTACACAGTCATGTGTAGGAACATTTAAATATCTCCACTGCCTTCTGTATAAACATAGAAATATCTACACAGCCCTCTGTATAAATATGGAAATATCTGCATAGGCATCTGTGTAAACATGGAAATATCTGCACCGCTATCTGTATAAACATGGAAATACCTACACCGCTGTCTCTATAATCATGGAAATATGTACACCGCTATGTGTATAAACATGGAAATATCTCCACTGCTCTCTGTATAAACATGGAAATATCTCCACCGTTATCTGTATAAACATGGAAATATCAACAGCGCCATCTCTATAAACATTGAATTATCTACACTGCCATCTGTAAAAACATGGAAATATCTACACAGTCATCTGAATAAACATGGAAATATCTTCACCACCATCTGTATAAACATGGAAATACCTACAATACCATCTGTATACACATGGAAATATCTACACAGACATCTGTATAAATATGGAAATATCTACACCGCCATCTGTATAAACATGGAAATATCTACACTGCCATCTGTAGAAAGATGGAACTATCTTCAACGCTATCTCTATAAATATGGAAATATCTACACCGCCATCTCTATAAACATGAAAATATCTACACTGCCATCTCCATAAAGATGGAGGTATCTACTCTGCCATGTGTATAAACACGGAAATATCTACAACACTATCTCTGTAAACATGGAAATATCTACACCGCTATCTGTTTAAACATGGAAATATCTACACCGCCATCTGCACCTCCATGGAAATATCTACGCCGCCATCTGTATAAACATGGAAATATCTACACGGCCATCTGTGTATAGATGGAAATATCAACACCGCCATCTGTAGAAACATGGAAATATCTTCACCGCTATCTCTATAAACATGGAAATATCTGCACTGCCATCTGTAAAAACATGGAAATACGTAGACAGTCATCTGTATAAACATGGAAATATCTACAATGCCATCTGTATACACATGGAAGTATCTACACAGCCATCTGTATAAACATGTAAATATCTACACTGCTATCTCTATAAACATGGAAATATCTACACCGCCACCTCTATAAACATGAAAATATCTACACTGCAATCTCCATAAACATGGAACTAACTACTCTGCCATCTGTATAAACATGGAAACATCTACACCGCCATCTGTGTGAATAAGGAAGTATCTACAATGCCATCTGTACAAAAATATAAATATCTGCACCGCGAGCTGTATAAACATGGAAATATCTACATCGCTATCTGTATAAACGTGGAAATACCGACACCGCTGTCGGTGAAAACATGGAAATATCTACAACGCCATCTATATAAACATGGAAATATCTACTCCGCTATGTCTATAGACATGGAAATACCTACACCGCTATCTCTATAAACATGGAAATATCTACACCGCTATCTGTATAAACATGGAAATATCTACACCGCTATCTCTATAAACATGGAAATATCTACACCACGATCTGTATAAACATGGAAATATCTACACCACGATCTGTATAAACATGGAAATATCTTCACCACGATCTGTATAAACATGGAAATATCTACACCGCTATCTGTATAAACATGGTAAAATCTACAAAACCATCTATATAAACATGGAAATATCTACACCACCATCTGTATAAACATGGAAATATCTACCATGCCATCTGTAGAAAGATGGAAATATCTACACCGCAATCTGTGTAAACATGGAAATATCTACACCGAAATCTGTAAAAACATGGAAATATCTACACTGCTATCTCTATAAACATGGAAATATCTACACCGCGATCTGTATAAACATGGAAATATCTACACCGCGATCTGTATAAACATGGAAATATCTACACCGCTATCTGTATAAACATGGAAATATCTACACAGCTATCAATATAAACATGGAAAATCTACACCGCCATTTGTATAAACATGGAAATACCTACAAAGTCATCTGTATAAACATGGAAATATCTACACAGCCATCTGTATAAACATGGAAAAATCTACACAGCCATCTGTATATACATGGAAATATCTACACCGCTATCTGTATAAACATGGAAATAACTACACCGCTATTAGTGTAAACAAGGAAGTATCTACACCGTGATCTGTAAAAAAATGGAAATATCTACACCGCTATCTCTATAAAGATGGAAATATCTACACCCCTATCTGTATAAGCATGGAAATATCCACACCGCTATCTGTATAAACGTGGAAAAATCAACACCGCTATCTCTATGAACATGGAAATATCTACACCGCCATCTCTATAAACATGGAAATATCTACACCACGATCAGTATAAACATGGAAACATCTACACCGCTATCTGTATAAACATGGAAATATCTCCACTGCTATCTCTATAAACATCGAAATATCTACACCGCCATCTGTATAAACATGGAAATACTTACAAAGTTGTCTGTATAAACATGGAAATATCTACACCGCCATCTGTATAAACATGGAAATATCTACACAGCCATGTGTATATACATGGAAATATCTACACCGCTATCTATATAAACATGGAAATAACTATAACGCTATCTGTATAAACATGGAAATATCTACACCACCATCTACATATCCATGGAAATATCTGCGCCGCCATCTGTATAAACATGGAAATATCTACACTGTCATCTGTGTATAGATGGAAATATCAACACCGCCATCTGTACAAACATGGAATTCTCTGCACCGCTATCTGTATAACCATGGAAATATCTACACCGCGGTCTGTATAAACATGGAAATATCTACACTGCTATCTGTATAAACATGGAAATATCTACACCGCAAACTCTATAAACATAGAAATATCTACACCGTGATCTGTATAAACATGGAAAAATTTACACCGCTATCTGTATAAACATGGAAATTTCTACACCGTTATCTGTATAAATATGGAAATATCTACACCGCTATCTGTATAAACATGGAAACATCTACAACGCTATCTGTATAAACATGGAAATATCTACACCGAGATCTGTATAAACATGGAAATATCTACACCGCGATCTGTATAAACATGGAAATATCTTCACCACAATCTGTATAAACATGGTAATATCTACACCACCGTCTATATAAACATGGAAATATCTACACCGCCATCTGTATAAACATGGAAATATCTACAATGCCATCTGTAGAAAGATGGAAATCTCTACACCGCAATCTGTGTAAACATGAAAATATCTACACCGCGATCTGTATAAACATGGAAATATCTACACCGCTATCTGTATAAACATGGAAATATCTACACAGCTATCACTATAAACATGGAAAATCTACACCGCCATCTGTATAAACATGGAAATACCTACAAAGTCATCTGTATAAACATGGAAATATCTACACAGCCATCTGTATAAACATGGAAATATCTACACAACCATCTGTATATACATGGAAATATCTACACCGCTATCTGTATAAACATGGAAATAGCTACACCGCTATTAGTATAAACAAGGAAATATCTACACCGTGATCTGTATAAACATGGAAATATCTACACCTCTATCTCTATAAACATGGAAATATCTACACCCCTATCTGTATAAGCATGGAAATATCCACACCGCTATCTCTATAAACATGGAAAAATCAACACCGCTATCTCTAGGAACATGGAAATATCTACACCGAAATCTCTATAAACATGGAAATATCTACACCACGATCAGAATAAACACGGAAATATCTGCACCGCTATCTGTATAAACATGGAAATATCTCCACTGCTATCTCTATAAACATCGAAATATCTACTCCGCCATCTGTATAAACATGGAAATACTTACAAAGTTATCTGTATAAACATGGAAATAACTATACCGCCATCTGTGTAACCATGGAAATATCTAAACAGCCATGTGTATATACATGGAAATAACTACACCGATATCTATATAAACATGGAAATAACTACACCGCTATCTGTATAAACATGGAAATATCTACACCGCCATCTACATATCCATGGAAATCTCTGCGCTGCCATCTGTATAAACATGGAAATATCTACACGGTCATCTGTGTATAGATGGAAATATCAACACCGTCATCTCTACAAACATGGAAATATCGGCACCGCTATTTGTATAAACATGAAAATATCTGCACCGCTGTCTGTATAAACATGGAAATATCTACACCGCTATCTGTATAAACATGGAAATATCTACAACGCTATCTCTATAAACATGGAAATATCTACACCGTGATCTGTATAAACATGGAAATATTTACACCGCTATCTGTATAAGCATGGAAATTTCTAAACCGTTATCTGTATAAATATGGAAATAACTACACCGCTATCTCTATAAACATGGAAATATCTACACCACCATCTGTATAAACATGGAAATACCTATACAGTCATCTGTGTAAACATGGAAATATCTACACCACCATCTGTATAAACATGGAAATATCTTCAATGCCATCTGTATACACATGGAAATACCTACAGGGCAATCTGTGTATAGATGGAAACATCAACACCGCCATCTGTACAAACATGGAAATATCTACACTGCTATCTCAATAAACATGGAAATATCTACACTGCGGTCTGTATAAACACGGAAATATCTACAACGCGATCTGTATAAACATGGAAATATCTTCACCACAATCTGTATAAACATGGAAATATCTACACCGCTACCTGTATAAACATGATAATATCTACACCACCATCTATATAAACATGGAAAATCTACACCGCCAATTGTATAAACATGGAAATATCTACAATGCCATCTGTAGAAAGATGGAAATATCTACACCGCAATCTGTGTAAACATGGAACTATCTACACCGCTATCTGTAAACTCATGGAAATATCTACACCGCTATCTGTATAAACACGGAAATTTCTACACCGCGATCTGTATAAACATGGAAATATCTAAACTGCTATCTCTATAAACTTGGAAATATCTACAACGCTTTCTGTGTAATCATGGAAATATCTACACAGCTATCTGTGTAAACATGGAAATATCTACACCGCTATCTGTGTAAAGATGGAAATATCTACACCGCAATCTGTGCAAAGATGGAAATCTCTACATCGCTATCTCTATAAACATGGAAATATCTGCATTGCTATCTGTATAAACAGGAAAATATCTACACCACTATCTCTATAAACATGGAAATACCTACACCACAATATGTATAAACATGGAAATATCTAGGCAGTCATCTGTATAAACATGGAAATATCTACACCGCCATCTCTATAAACTTGGAAATATCTACACGGCCATCTGTATGAACATGGAAAAATCTACACCGCGATCTGTATAAACATGGAAATATCTCCACCGCTATCTGTTTAAATATGGAAATATCTACACAGTCATCTGTATATACATGGAAATATCTACAACACCATCTCTACAAACATGGAAATATCTACACTGCCATCTGTATACACATGGAAATATCTACACAGCCATCAGTATATACATGGAAACATCTGCACCGCTATCTCTGTACACATGGAAATACCTACACTGCAATCTCTATAAACATGGAAATATCTACACCACAATCTTTATAAACATGGAAATATCCACACCGCCGTCTCTATAAACATGAAAATATCTACAACGCTATCTCCATAAATATGGAAATATCTGCACCGCCATCTCTGTAAACATGGAAATATCTACACTTCCATCTGGATATTCATGGAAATATCTATATCGCCCTCTGTGTAAACTTAGAAATATCTACACCGCCATCTGTATAAACATAGAAATATTTTCACTGCCATCTGTAGAAAGATGGAAATATCTACACCGCGATCTGCATAAACATGGAAATATCTACACCTCTACCTGTATAAACATGGAAATATCTTCACTGTTCTCTGTATAAATATGGAAATATCTACACCGCTCTCTGTATAAACATGGAAATGTCTACACCACTATCAGTACAAACATGGAAATACCCACATGGCTATTTCTATAAACATAGAAATATCTACACCGCCATCTGTGTAAGCATGGAAATAACTACACAGTTATCTGTATAAACATGGAACTATCTACACCGCCATCTGAATAAACAAGGAAATATCGACATCAGTATTTGTATGAATATGGAAATATCTGCACCGCTATCTCTATAAACATGGAAACCTCCACATTGTTATCAGTATAAAGATGGAAATATCTACACTGCTGTCTGTATAAACATGGAAATATCTACACCGCTATCTGTATAAACATGGAAATATCTACACCGCTGTCTCTATAAACATGGAAATACCTACACCACTATCTGTATAAACTTGGAAATATCTACACTGCTATCTGTATAAATTTGGAAATATCTACACGGCCATCTGTATGAACATGGAAAAATCTCCACAGCGATCTGTATAAACATGGAAATATCTACACAGTCATCTGTAAATACATGGAAATATCTACAACACCATGTCTACAAACATAGAAATATCTACACTGCCGTCTGTATACACATGGAAATATCTACACAACCATCAGTATATACATGGAAACATCTGCACCGCTATCTCTGTACACATGGAAATACCTACACTGCAATCTCTATAAACATGGAAATATCTACACCACAATCTTTATTAACATGGAAATATCTACACCGCCATCTCTATAAACATGAAAATAACTACAACGCCATCTCCATAAACATGGAAATATCTACACCGCCATCTCTGTAAACATGGATATGTCTATACTGCTATCTTTATAAACATGGAAATATCCACCCAGACATCTGTATAAAGATGGAAATATCTACACCGCGAGCTGTATAAAAATGGAAATATCAACACCGCTATCTGCACAAACATGGAAATACCTACACCGCCATCTCTATAAACATGGAATTATCTACTCCGCTATCTCTATAAACATAGAAATATCTACACCGCCATGTCTATAAACATGGAAATATCTACACTTCCATCTGGATAAACATGGAAATATCTATACCGCCCTCTGTGTAAACTTGGAAATATCTACACCGCCATCTATATAAACATAGAAATAATTTACACTGCCATCTGTAGAAAGATGGAAATTTCTACACCGCGATCTGCATAAACACGGAAATATCTACACTTCTACTTGTATAAACATGGAAATATCTACACTGCTCTCTGTATAAATATGGAAATATCTACACCGCTATCTGTATAAACATGGAAATGTCTACACCGCTATGTGTATAAACATGGAAATATCCACATGGCTATTTCTATATACATGGAAATATCTACACCGCCATCTGTATAAGCATGGAAACACCTACACAGTTATCTGTATAAACATGGAAATAACTACACCGCTATCTCTATAAACTTGGAAATATCTACACTGCTATCTGTATAAACATGGAAATACCTTCACCGCAATCTGTGCAAAGATGGAAATATATAGAGCGCTATCTCTATAAAGATGGAAATATCTACACCGCTATCTATATAAACATGGAAATATCTACACCGCCATCTGTATAAACATGGAAATATCTACACAGTCATCTGTATATACATGGAAAAACCTTCACAGCCATCTCTATTAACATGAAAATATCTACACTGCCATTCTTATATACATGAAAATATCTACACAGCCATCAGTATAAACATAGAAACATCTGCACCGGTATCTCTATACACATGGAAATACCTACACTGCAATCTCTATAAACATGGAAATATATACACCGCCATCTCTATAAACATGAAAATATCTACACCGACATCTCCATAAACATGGAATTATCTACACTGCCATCAGGGTAAACATGGAAATATCTACTCCTCTATCTCTATAAACATGGAAATATCTACACTGCCATCTGTATAAAGATGGAAATATCTACACTGTGAGCTGTATAAACATGGAAATAACTACACCGCTGTCTGTATACACAGGGAAATACCAACACCAATATCTGTATAAACATGGAAATATCTACACGGCTATCTGTATAAACTTGGAAATATCTCCACCGCTATCTTCATAAACCTGGAAATATCTCCACCGCTATTTGTATAAATATGGAAATATCTACACCACTATCTGTATAAGCATTGAAATATCTACACCACTCTCTGTATAAACATGGAAATATATACACCGCTATCAGTATGAACATGAAAATATATACATCGCTATATGTATAAACCTGGAAATATCTCCACGGCTATCTGTATAAACATGGAAATACCTATACCACTATCTCTTTAAACATGGAAATATTTACACCGTTATCTGCATAAATATGGAAATATTTACAACGCTATCTGTGTAAACTTGGAAATATCTACACAGCTACCTGTGAAAACATGGAATTATCTACTCCGTTATCTGTATAAACATTGAAATATCTACACCATCGTCTGTATATACATGGAAATATCCACACTGCCCTCTGTATAAACATGGAAATATCTACACCGTTATCAGTGTAAACATGGAAATATCTACACCGCTATCTCTATAAACATGGAAATAATTACACCACCATATCTATAAACATGGAATTATCTACACCGCTATCTCTGTAAATATACAAATATCTACACCGCCATCTCTATAATCATGGAATTATCTACACCGCCATCAGAATAAACATGGAAATATTTACACCGCCATCTGTATAAATATGGAAATATCTACACCGCCATCTCTATAAACATGGAAATATCTTCACTGCCTTCTGTAGAAAGATGGAAATATCTACACCGCGATCTGTATAAAGATGGAAATTTCTACACCGCTTCCTGTATAAACATGGAATTACCTACACCGCTATCTGTATAAACATGGATTTATCCACACCACGATTCGTATAAACATGAAAATATCTACACCGCTATCTGTATAAACATGCAAATATCTACACCACTATCTTTATAAACTTGGAAATATCTACACCGCTATCTGTATAAATATGGAAATATCTACACCGTTATCTCTGTAAACATGGAAATGTCTACACCGCTAACTGTATAAACATGGAAATATCTAAACCGCTGTCTCTATAAACATGGAAATATTACACAGCCATCTCTATACACATGGAAATATCTACACCGCTATCTCTATAAACATAGAAATAACCACACCCCTACCTGTATAAACATGAGAATTTCTACACCGCTATCTGTATAAATATGGAAATAACTACACCGCTATATCTATAAACATGGAAATGTCTACAAAACTATCTGTATAAACATGGAAATATCTAAACCGCTATCTCTGTAAACATGGAAATATCTACAACGCTATCTGTGTAAACAAGGAAATATCTACAGGGCTATCTGTGTAAACATGGAAATGTCTACACCGCTATGTGAATTAACATGGAAATATCTACACCACTATCTGTGTAAACATGGAAATAACTACACTGCTATCTCCATAAACCTTGAAATATCTACACCGCTATCTGTGCAAACATGGAAATATCTACACCGTTATCTGTGTAAAGATAGCAACATCTACACCACTATCAGTGTAAATATGGAAACACCTACACCGCTGTGTGTGTAAACATGGAAATATCTACACCGCTATCTATAGAAATATGGAAATATCTACACGGCTATCTGTGTAAAAATGGAAATATCTACACCACTATCTGCGCATACATGGAAAAAACTCCACCGCCATCTGTAAAAACATGGAAATATCTACACTGCCATGTCTATAAACATGGAAATATCAACAACGCTATCTGTATAAACATGGAAGTATCAAAACCACCATCTGTATAAACTTGCAAATATCTACACCGACATGTGTAAACATGGAAATATCTACACCGCTATCTGTATAAACATGCAAATTTCTACACCATGATCTGTATAAACATGGAAAGATCTACACCGCTATCTGTATAAACATGGAAATACCTACACCGATATCTGTTAAACATGGAAATATCTACACAATCATTTGTATAAACATGGAAATATCTACACCACTACCTGCATAAACATGGAAATATCTGCACTGCCATCTGTATACACATGGAAATATCTACACAGCCATCTCTATAAACATGGAAATACCTACACTGCTATCTGTATTAACATGAAAATATCTACAACGGTATCTGTGTAAACACGGAAATATCTACAACGCTGTCTATCTAATCATGGAAATATCTACTCCGCTATCTTATAAAGATGGAAATATATACACCGCTATCAGTGTAAAGATGGAAATATCTACACCGCTATCTGTGTAAACATGGAAATGTATACACCACTATCTATATAAACATGGAAATATCTACAGCACTATCTGTGCAAACATGGAAATATCTCCAACACTATCTGTGCAAACATGGAAATATCTACGCCACCATCTGTATAAACATGGAAATATCCACACTGCCATCTCTATAAACATGGATATATCTACACAGCCATCTGTAAAACCGTGGAAATATCTACACCGCCATCTGTATAAACATGGAAATATCTACACCACCATCTGTATAAACAGGAAATATCTACAATGCCATCTGTAGAAAGATGGAAATATTTACGCCGCAATCTGAATAAACTTGGAAATATCTGCAGCGCTATCTATATAAACATGGAAATACCTACAATGCTATCTGTATAAACAAGGAATTATCTTCACCATGATATGTATAAACATGGAAATATCTACAACGCTATCTGTATAAACAAGGAATTATCTTCACCATGATATGTATAAACATGGAAATATCTACACCGCTATCTGTATAAACATGGAAATACCTACAACACTATTTGTATTAACATGGAACTATCTATACAGCTATCTATATATATATGGAAATATCTACAGAGCTATCTCAATAAACATGGACATATCTACATCACTATCTGTATGAACATGGAAATAACTACACCGCTATGTCTATAAACATGGAAATATCTATATCGCCATCTCTATGAACATGGAACTATCTACACCGCCACGTGCATAAACATGGAAATAACTACACTGCAATCTGTATAAACATGGAAATACTTAAACAGCCGTCTTTATAAACATGGAAATATCTACACCGCTACCTCTATTAACATGGAAATACCTACACCGCTAACTCTATAAACATGGAAATATCTACACCACTATCTCTATAAACATGGAGATACCTACACCGCCATCTGTAAAAACATGGAAATATCTACACTGCCATCTGTATAAACATGGAAATATCTACACCGCTAACTGTATAAACATGGAAATATCTAAACCGCTGTCTCTATAAACATGGAAATATTACACAGCCATCTCTATACACATGGAAATATCTACACCGCTATCTCTATAAACATAGAAATAACCACACCCCTACCTGTATAAACATGAGAATTTCTACACCGCTATCTGTATAAATATGGAAATAACTACACCGCTATATCTATAAACATGGAAATGTCTACAAAACTATCTGTATAAACATGGAAATATCTAAACCGCTATCTCTGTAAACATGGAAATATCTACAACGCTATCTGTGTAAACAAGGAAATATCTACAGGGCTACCTGTGTAAACATGGAAATGTCTACACCGCTATGTGAATTAACATGGAAATATCTACACCACTATCTGTGTAAACATGGAAATAACTACACTGCTATCTCCATAAACCTTGAAATATCTACACCGCTATCTGTGCAAACATGGAAATATCTACACCGTTATCTGTGTAAAGATAGCAACATCTACACCACTATCAGTGTAAATATGGAAACACCTACACCGCTGTGTGTGTAAACATGGAAATATCTACACCGCTATCTATAGAAATATGGAAATATCTACACGGCTATCTGTGTAAAAATGGAAATATCTACACCACTATCTGCGCATACATGGAAAAAACTCCACCGCCATCTGTAAAAACATGGAAATATCTACACTGCCATGTCTATAAACATGGAAATATCAACAACGCTATCTGTATAAACATGGAAGTATCAAAACCACCATCTGTATAAACTTGCAAATATCTACGCCGACATGTGTAAACATGGAAATATCTACACCGCTATCTGTATAAACATGCAAATTTCTACACCATGATCTGTATAAACATGGAAAGATCTACACCGCTATCTGTATAAACATGGAAATACCTACACCGATATCTGTTAAACATGGAAATATCTACACAATCATTTGTATAAACATGGAAATATCTACACCACTACCTGCATAAACATGGAAATATCTGCACTGCCATCTGTATACACATGGAAATATCTACACAGCCATCTCTATAAACATGGAAATACCTACACTGCTATCTGTATTAACATGAAAATATCTACAACGGTATCTGTGTAAACACGGAAATATCTACAACGCTGTCTATCTAATCATGGAAATATCTACTCCGCTATCTTATAAAGATGGAAATATATACACCGCTATCAGTGTAAAGATGGAAATATCTACACCGCTATCTGTGTAAACATGGAAATGTATACACCACTATCTATATAAACATGGAAATATCTACAGCACTATCTGTGCAAACATGGAAATATCTCCAACACTATCTGTGCAAACATGGAAATATCTACGCCACCATCTGTATAAACATGGAAATATCCACACTGCCATCTCTATAAACATGGATATATCTACACAGCCATCTGTAAAACCGTGGAAATATCTACACCGCCATCTGTATAAACATGGAAATATCTACACCACCATCTGAATAAACAGGAAATATCTACAATGCCATCTGTAGAAAGATGGAAATATTTACGCCGCAATCTGAATAAACTTGGAAATATCTGCAGCGCTATCTATATAAACATGGAAATACCTACAATGCTATCTGTATAAACAAGGAATTATCTTCACCATGATATGTATAAACATGGAAATATCTACAACGCTATCTGTATAAACAAGGAATTATCTTCACCATGATATGTATAAACATGGAAATATCTACACCGCTATCTGTATAAACATGGAAATACCTACAACACTATTTGTATTAACATGGAACTATCTATACAGCTATCTATATATATATGGAAATATCTACACAGCTATCTCAATAAACATGGACATATCTACATCACTATCTGTATGAACATGGAAATAACTACACCGCTATGTCTATAAACATGGAAATATCTATATCGCCATCTCTATGAACATGGAACTATCTACACCGCCACGTGCATAAACATGGAAATAACTACACTGCAATCTGTATAAACATGGAAATACTTAAACAGCCGTCTTTATAAACATGGAAATATCTACACCGCTACCTCTATTAACATGGAAATACCTACACCGCTAACTCTATAAACATGGAAATATCTACACCACTATCTCTATAAACATGGAAATACCTACACCGCCATCTGTAAAAACATGGAAATATCTACACTGCCATCTGTATAAACATGGAAATATCTACACCGATATCTCTATAAACATTGAAATACCTACACCGCTATCTCTAAAAACATGGAAATATGTGCACCGACATCTCTATAAACATGGAAAAATCTACACCACCATCTATATAAAAAAGGAAATATCTACACCGCCATCTGTATAAATATGGAAATATCTACACCGCCATCTGTATAAACATAGAAATACCCACACTGCAATCTGCAGAAAGGTAGAAATATCTACACCGTGATCTGTATAAACATGGAAATATCTACACCGCTATCTGTATAAACCTGGAAATATCTACAACGCTATCTGTATAAACATGGAAATATCTACAACGCTATCTCTATAAACATGAAAATGTCTACACCGCCATCTGTATAAACATGGAAATATCTACACCACCATCTGTATTAACATGGAAATATCTACACCGCCATCTGTGTACACATGGAAATATCTACACACCCATCTGTATAAACATGGAAATGTCTAAACCGCTATCTGTATAAACATGGAAATATCTACACCGCCATCTCCATCAACATGGAACTATCTACACCCCCATCTGTATAAACATGGAAATATATACACCGCTATCTGTATATACATGGAAATATCTACACTGCCATCTGTATAAACACGGAAATACCAACACCGCTATCTGTATAAACATGGAATTACCAACACCGCAATCTGTATAAACATGGAAATATCTACACCACCATCTTTATAAACATGGAAATATCTACACCGCTATCTCTATAAACATGGAGATATCTACACCACGATCTCTATAAACATCGAAATATCTACACCGCTATCTGTGTAAACATGGAAATATCTACACCGCTATCTGTATATACATGGAAAAATCTACACCGCTATCTGTATAAACATGGAAATACCTACACGGCCATCGGTATAAATATGGAAATACCTATACCGCTATCTCTGTAAACATGGAAATATATACACCGCCATCTGCATAAACATGGAAATGTCTACACCGCTATCTCTGTAAACATGGAAATATCTACACGGCTATCTGTATAAACATGGAAATATCTACACTGCCATCTGTATAAACATGGAAATATCTACAGTGCCATCTGTATAAACATGGAAATATCTACACTGCCATCTGTACACACATGGAAATATCTACACAGCCATCTGTATAACCAGGGAAATATCTCCACCGCTATCAGTATAAACATGGAAATTTCTACACCGCTATCTGTATAAACATGGAAATATCTACACCGCTATCTGTATAACCATGGAAATATATACAATGCTATCTGTGTAAACATGGGAATATGTACACAGCTATCTGTGTAAACTTGGAAATATCTACACAGCTATCTGTGTAAAAATGGAAATATATACACAGCAATCTGTGCAAAGATGGAAATATCTACACCGCCATCTGTATAAACGTAGAAATATCTACACCGCTATCTGTATAAACATGGAAATATCTACACCGCAATCTGTATAAACATGGAAATATCTACACCGCTATCGATATAAATATGAAATATCTAAACATCCGTCTCTATAAAAATGCAAATATCTACACTGCTATCTGTATAAACATGGAAATATCCTCACTGCTATCTCTATGAACATGGATATATCTACACCGCTATCTCTATAAACATGGAAATATCTACACCGCCATCTCTTTAAACATGGAAATATCTACACCGCCATCTGTATAAACATGGAAATATCTACTCCGTTATCTGTATAAACATGGGAATACCTACACCACGATTCATATAAACACGGAAATATCTATACCGCGATCTGTATAAACATGGAAATATCTAGACCGCTATCTGTATAAACATGGAAATATCTACACAGCTATCTCTATAAACATAGAAATATCTACACGGCCATCAGTATAAACATGGAAATACCTACAAAGTCATCTGTATAAATATGGAAATATCTACACAGCCATCTGTATATACATGGAAATATCTACACCGCTATCTGTATAAACATGGAAATATCTACACCGCTATTTGTATAAACAAGGAAATATCTACACCGCCATATGTTTAAACTTGGAAATATATACACAGACATTTGTTTATACATGGAAATATCTACACCGCTATCTGTATAAACATGCTAATAACTACACAGCTATCTGTATAAATTTGGAAATATTTGCACCGCTATCCCTATAAACATGGTAATATCAACACCGCGATCTGTATAAACATGGAAATATCTACACCATGATCTGTATAAACATGGAAACATCTACACCGCGATCTCTATAAACATGGAAAAATCTACACCGTGATCTGTATAAACATGGAAATATCTACACAGCCACCTCTATAAACATGGAAATATCTACACCCCTATCTGTATAAACATGGAAATATCCACACAGCTATCTCTATAAACGTGGAAAAATCAACACCGCAATCTCTATGAACAAGGAAATATCTACACCGCCATCTCTATAAACATGGAAATATCTACACCGTGATCAGTATAAACATGAAAATATCTACACCGCTATCTGCGTAAACATGGAAATATCTCCACTGCTATCTCTATAAACATCGAAATATCTACACCGCCATCTGTATAAACATGGAAATACTTACAAAGTAATCTGTATAAACATGGAAATATCTACACCGCCATCTGTATAAACATGGAAATATCTTCTCAGCCATGTGTATATACTTGGAAATATTTACACAGCTATCCATATAAACATGGAAAGAACTACAACGCTATCTGTATAAACATGGAAATATCTCCACTGCTATCTCTATAACCATCGAAATATCTACACCGCCATCTGTATAAACATGGAAATACTTACAAAATTATCTGCATAAACATGGAAATATCTACACGGCCATCTGCATAAACATGGAAATATCTACAATGCCATCTGTAGAAAGATGGAAATATCTACACCTCAATCTGTGTAAACATGGAAATAACTACACCAATATCTGTAAAAACATGGAAATATCTACACCGCTATCTGTATAAACATGGAAATATCTACACCGCGATCTGTATAAACATGGAAATATCTACAGCGCCATCTCTATAAACATTGAAATATCTACACTGCCATCTGTAAAAACATGGAAATATCTAAACAGTCACCTAAATAAACATGGAAATATCTACACCACCATCTGTATAAACATGGAAATACCTACAATACCATCTGTATACACCTGGAAATATCTACACAGACATCTGTATAAATATGGAAATGTCTACACCGCCATCAGTATAAACGTGGAAATATCTACACTGCCATCTGTAGAAAGATGGAAATATCTACACCGCTATCTCTATAAATATGGAAATATCTACACCGCCATCTTTATAAACATGAAAATATCTACAGTGCCATCTCCATAAAGATGGAAGTGTCTACGTTGTCATGTGTATAAACACGGAAATATCTACACCACCATCTGTGAAAACATGGAAATATCTACACCGCTATCTGTATAAACATGGAAATATCTACACAGCTATCTCTATAAACATGGAAATACCTACACCGCCATCTGTATAAACATGCAAATACATACAAAGTCATCTGTATAAACATGGAAATATCTACACAGCCATCTGTATAAACATGGAAATATCAACACAGCCATCTGTATATAAATGGAAATATCTACACCGCTATGTGTATAAACATGGAAATAACTACACCACTATTTGTATAAAAAAGGAAATATCTACACCGCCATCTGTTTAAACATGGAAATATATACAGTCATCTGTGTATACATGGAAATATCTACACCGCTATATATATAAACTTGCTAATAACTACACGGCTCTCTGTGTAAATATGGAAATATTTGCACCGCTATCCCTATTAACGTGGTAATAACAACACCGCGATCTGTATAAACATGGAAATATCTACACCGTGATCTGTATAAACATGGAAATATCTACATCACCATCTCTATAAACGTGGAAATATCTACACCCCTATCTTTATAAACATGGAAATATCCACACAGCTATCTCTATAAACATGGAAATATCTACACCGCCATCTCTATAAACATGAAAATATCTACACTGCCATCTCCATAATCATGGAACTAACTACTCCGCCATCTGTATAAACATGGAAACATCTAGACCGCCACCTGTTTGAATAAGGAAATATCTACAATGCCATCGGTATAAAGATATAAATATCTGCACCGCGAGCTGTATAAACATGGAAATATCTACACCGCCATCTGTGTAAACATAGAAATAGCTACAATACCATCTGTATACACATGGAAATATCTACACAGACATCTGTATAAATATGGAAATATCTACACCGCTATCTCTATAAACATGGAAATATCTACACCGCCATCTGTATAAACATGGAAATACCTATACAGTCATCCGTGTAAACATGGAAATATCTCCACTGCTATCTCTATAAACATCGAAATACCTACACCGCCATCTGTATAAACATGGAAATACTTACAAAGTTATCGGTATAAACATGGAAATATCTACACCGCCCTCTGTATAAACATGGAAATATCTACACAGCCATGTATATATACATGGAAATATCTACACCAATATCTATATAAAAATGGAAATAACTACACCGCTATCTGTGTAAACATGGAAATATCTACACTGCCATCTACATATCCATGGAAATACCTGCGCCGCCATCTATAAAAACATGGAAATATCTACACGGTCATCTGTGTATAGATGGAAATATCAACACCGCCATCTATACAAACATGGAAATATCTGCACCGCTATCTGTATAAACATGGAAATATCTACACCGTGGTCTGTATAAACATGGAAATATCTAAACCGCTATCTGTATAAACATGGAAATATCTACACCGCTATCTCTATAAACATGGAAATATCTTCACCGTCATCTGCATAAACATGGAAATATTTACACCGCTATCTGTATAAACGTGGAAATTTCTACACCGTTATCTGTATAAATATGGAAATAACTACACCGCTATCTCTATAAACATGGAAATATCTACACCGCCATCTGTATAAAAATGGAAATACCTACACAGTCATCTGTGGAAACATGGAAATATCTACACCACAATCTGTATAATCATGGAAATATCTACAATGACATCTGTATACACATGGAAATAAATACTTACACGGCAATCTGTGTATAGATGGAAACATCAACACCGCCATCTTTACAAACTTGGAAATATCTACACTGCAATCTCTATAAACATCGAAATATCTACACTGCGGTCTGTATAAACATGGAAATATCTGCACCGGTTTCTGTATAAACATGGAAATATCTACACTGCTATCTGTATAAACATGCTAATAACTACACCGCTATCTGTATAAATGTGGAAATATTTGCACCGCTATCCCTATAAACATGGTAATATCAACACCGCGATCTGTATAAACATGGAAATATCTACTCCGTGATATGTATAAACATGGAAATATCTACACCGCGATCTGTATAAACATGGAAATATCTACTCCATGATATGTATAAACATGGAAATATCTACACCGTGATCTGTATAAACATGGAAATATCTACATTGTGATCTGTATAAACATGGAAATACCTACACCGCCATCTCTATCAACATGGAAATATCTACACCCCTATCTGTACGAACATGGAAATATCCACACCGCTATCTCAATAAACATGGAAAAATCAACACCGCTATCTCTATGAACATGGAAATATCTACACCGCCATCTCTATAAACATGGAAATATCTACACCGCGATCAGTATAAACGTGGAAATATCTACACCGCTATCTGTATAAACATGGAAATATCTCCACTGCTATCTCTATAAACATCGAAATATCTACACCGCCATCTGTATAAACATGGAAATACTTACAAAGTTATCGGTATAAACATGGAAATATCTACAATGCCATCTGTATGAACATGGAAATATCTACACAGCCATGTGAATATACATGGAAATATCTACACCGCTATCTATATAAACATGGAAAAACTACACCGCTATCTGTGTAAACATGGAAATATCTACACGGTCATCTGTGTATAGATGGAAATATCAACACCGCCATCTATAGAAACATGGAAATATCTGCACCGCTATCTGTATAAACATGGAAATATTTACACCGCTCTCTGTATAAACATGGAAATTTCTACACCGTTATCTGTATAAATATGGAAATATCTACACCGCTATCTCTATAAACATGGAAATATCTACACCGCCATCTGTATAAACATGGAAATACCTATACAGTCATCTGTGTAAACATGGAAATATCTACACCACCATCTGTATAAAAATGGAAATATCTACAATGCCATCTGTATATACATGGAAATACCTACACGGCAATCTGTGTATAGATGGAAACATCAACACCGCCATCTGTACAAACTTGGAATTATCTACACTGCTATCTCTATAAAAATCGAAATATCTACACTGCGGTCTGTATAAACATGGAAATATCTACACCGGTATCTGTATAAACATGGAAATATCTAAACCACGATCTGTATAAACATGGAAATATATACAACACTATCTATATAAACATGGAAATATCTGCACTGCTATCTCTGTAGACATGGAAATATCTACAAAGCCATCTGTATAAACATGGAAATACCTACAAAGTCATGTGTAGGAACATGGAAATATCTACACTGCCATCTGTATAAACATAGAAATATCTACACAGCCCTCTGTATAAATATGGAGATATCTTCATAGGCGTCTGTATAAACATGGAAATATCTGCACCGCTATCTGTATAAACATGGAAATACCTACACCGCTGTCTCTATAATCATGGAAATATGTACACCGCTATGTGTATAAACATGGAAATATCTCCACTGCTCTCTGTATAAACATGGAAATATCTCCACCGTTATCTGTATAAACATGGAAATATCAACAGCGCCATCTCTATAAACATTGAATTATCTACACTGCCATCTGTAAAAACATGGAAATATCTACACAGTCATCTGAATAAACATGGAAATATCTTCACCACCATCTGTATAAACATGGAAATACCTACAATACCATCTGTATACACATGGAAATATCTACACAGACATCTGTATAAATATGGAAATATCTACACCGCCATCTGTATAAACATGGAAATATCTACACTGCCATCTGTAGAAAGATGGAACTATCTTCAACGCTATCTCTATAAATATGGAAATATCTACACCGCCATCTCTATAAACATGAAAATATCTACACTGCCATCTCCATAAAGATGGAGGTATCTACTCTGCCATGTGTATAAACACGGAAATATCTACAACACTATCTCTGTAAACATGGAAATATCTACACCGCTATCTGTTTAAACATGGAAATATCTACACCGCCATCTGCACCTCCATGGAAATATCTACGCCGCCATCTGTATAAACATGGAAATATCTACACGGCCATCTGTGTATAGATGGAAATATCAACACCGCCATCTGTAGAAACATGGAAATATCTTCACCGCTATCTCTATAAACATGGAAATATCTGCACTGCCATCTGTAAAAACATGGAAATACGTAGACAGTCATCTGTATAAACATGGAAATATCTACAATGCCATCTGTATACACATGGAAGTATCTACACAGCCATCTGTATAAACATGTAAATATCTACACTGCTATCTCTATAAACATGGAAATATCTACACCGCCACCTCTATAAACATGAAAATATCTACACTGCAATCTCCATAAACATGGAACTAACTACTCTGCCATCTGTATAAACATGGAAACATCTACACCGCCATCTGTGTGAATAAGGAAATATCTACAATGCCATCTGTACAAAAATATAAATATCTGCACCGCGAGCTGTATAAACATGGAAATATCTACATCGCTATCTGTATAAACGTGGAAATACCGACACCGCTGTCGGTGAAAACATGGAAATATCTACAACGCCATCTATATAAACATGGAAATATCTACTCCGCTATGTCTATAGACATGGAAATACCTACACCGCTATCTCTATAAACATGGAAATATCTACACCGCTATCTGTATAAACATGGAAATATCTACACCGCTATCTCTATAAACATGGAAATATCTACACCACGATCTGTATAAACATGGAAATATCTACACCACGATCTGTATAAACATGGAAATATCTTCACCACGATCTGTATAAACATGGAAATATCTACACCGCTATCTGTATAAACATGGTAAAATCTACAAAACCATCTATATAAACATGGAAATATCTACACCACCATCTGTATAAACATGGAAATATCTACCATGCCATCTGTAGAAAGATGGAAATATCTACACCGCAATCTGTGTAAACATGGAAATATCTACACCGAAATCTGTAAAAACATGGAAATATCTACACTGCTATCTCTATAAACATGGAAATATCTACACCGCGATCTGTATAAACATGGAAATATCTACACCGCGATCTGTATAAACATGGAAATATCTACACCGCTATCTGTATAAACATGGAAATATCTACACAGCTATCAATATAAACATGGAAAATCTACACCGCCATTTGTATAAACATGGAAATACCTACAAAGTCATCTGTATAAACATGGAAATATCTACACAGCCATCTGTATAAACATGGAAAAATCTACACAGCCATCTGTATATACATGGAAATATCTACACCGCTATCTGTATAAACATGGAAATAACTACACCGCTATTAGTGTAAACAAGGAAGTATCTACACCGTGATCTGTAAAAAAATGGAAATATCTACACCGCTATCTCTATAAAGTTGGAAATATCTACACCCCTATCTGTATAAGCATGGAAATATCCACACCGCTATCTGTATAAACGTGGAAAAATCAACACCGCTATCTCTATGAACATGGAAATATCTACACCGCCATCTCTATAAACATGGAAATATCTACACCACGATCAGTATAAACATGGAAACATCTACACCGCTATCTGTATAAACATGGAAATATCTCTACTGCTATCTCTATAAACATCGAAATATCTACACCGCCATCTGTATAAACATGGAAATACTTACAAAGTTGTCTGTATAAACATGGAAATATCTACACCGCCATCTGTATAAACATGGAAATATCTACACAGCCATGTGTATATACATGGAAATATCTACACCGCTATCTATATAAACATGGAAATAACTATAACGCTATCTGTATAAACATGGAAATATCTACACCACCATCTACATATCCATGGAAATATCTGCGCCGCCATCTGTATAAACATGGAAATATCTACACTGTCATCTGTGTATAGATGGAAATATCAACACCGCCATCTGTACAAACATGGAATTCTCTGCACCGCTATCTGTATAACCATGGAAATATCTACACCGCGGTCTGTATAAACATGGAAATATCTACACTGCTATCTGTATAAACATGGAAATATCTACACCGCAAACTCTATAAACATAGAAATATCTACACCGTGATCTGTATAAACATGGAAAAATTTACACCGCTATCTGTATAAACATGGAAATTTCTACACCGTTATCTGTATAAATATGGAAATATCTACACCGCTATCTGTATAAACATGGAAACATCTACAACGCTATCTGTATAAACATGGAAATATCTACACCGAGATCTGTATAAACATGGAAATATCTACACCGCGATCTGTATAAACATGGAAATATCTTCACCACAATCTGTATAAACATGGTAATATCTACACCACCGTCTATATAAACATGGAAATATCTACACCGCCATCTGTATAAACATGGAAATATCTACAATGCCATCTGTAGAAAGATGGAAATATCTACACCGCAATCTGTGTAAACATGAAAATATCTACACCGCGATCTGTATAAACATGGAAATATCTACACCGCTATCTGTATAAACATGGAAATATCTACACAGCTATCACTATAAACATGGAAAATCTACACCGCCATCTGTATAAACATGGAAATACCTACAAAGTCATCTGTATAAACATGGAAATATCTACACAGCCATCTGTATAAACATGGAAATATCTACACAACCATCTGTATATACATGGAAATATCTACACCGCTATCTGTATAAACATGGAAATAGCTACACCGCTATTAGTATAAACAAGGAAATATCTACACCGTGATCTGTATAAACATGGAAATATCTACACCTCTATCTCTATAAACATGGAAATATCTACACCCCTATCTGTATAAGCATGGAAATATCCACACCGCTATCTCTATAAACATGGAAAAATCAACACCGCTATCTCTAGGAACATGGAAATATCTACACCGAAATCTCTATAAACATGGAAATATCTACACCACGATCAGAATAAACACGGAAATATCTGCACCGCTATCTGTATAAACATGGAAATATCTCCACTGCTATCTCTATAAACATCGAAATATCTACTCCGCCATCTGTATAAACATGGAAATACTTACAAAGTTATCTGTATAAACATGGAAATAACTATACCGCCATCTGTGTAACCATGGAAATATCTAAACAGCCATGTGTATATACATGGAAATAACTACACCGATATCTATATAAACATGGAAATAACTACACCGCTATCTGTATAAACATGGAAATATCTACACCGCCATCTACATATCCATGGAAATATCTGCGCTGCCATCTGTATAAACATGGAAATATCTACACGGTCATCTGTGTATAGATGGAAATATCAACACCGTCATCTCTACAAACATGGAAATATCGGCACCGCTATTTGTATAAACATGAAAATATCTGCACCGCTGTCTGTATAAACATGGAAATATCTACACCGCTATCTGTATAAACATGGAAATATCTACACCGCTATCTCTATAAACATGGAAATATCTACACCGTGATCTGTATAAACATGGAAATATTTACACCGCTATCTGTATAAGCATGGAAATTTCTAAACCGTTATCTGTATAAATATGGAAATAACTACACCGCTATCTCTATAAACATGGAAATATCTACACCACCATCTGTATAAACATGGAAATACCTATACAGTCATCTGTGTAAACATGGAAATATCTACACCACCATCTGTATAAACATGGAAATATCTTCAATGCCATCTGTATACACATGGAAATACCTACAGGGCAATCTGTGTATAGATGGAAACATCAACACCGCCATCTGTACAAACATGGAAATATCTACACTGCTATCTCAATAAACATGGAAATATCTACACTGCGGTCTGTATAAACACGGAAATATCTACAACGCGATCTGTATAAACATGGAAATATCTTCACCACAATCTGTATAAACATGGAAATATCTACACCGCTACCTGTATAAACATGATAATATCTACACCACCATCTATATAAACATGGAAAATCTACACCGCCAATTGTATAAACATGGAAATATCTACAATGCCATCTGTAGAAAGATGGAAATATCTACACCGCAATCTGTGTAAACATGGAACTATCTACACCGCTATCTGTAAACTCATGGAAATATCTACACCGCTATCTGTATAAACACGGAAATTTCTACACCGCGATCTGTATAAACATGGAAATATCTAAACTGCTATCTCTATAAACTTGGAAATATCTACAACGCTTTCTGTGTAATCATGGAAATATCTACACAGCTATCTGTGTAAACATGGAAATATCTACACCGCTATCTGTGTAAAGATGGAAATATCTACACCGCAATCTGTGCAAAGATGGAAATCTCTACATCGCTATCTCTATAAACATGGAAATATCTGCATTGCTATCTGTATAAACAGGAAAATATCTACACCACTATCTCTATAAACATGGAAATACCTACACCACAATATGTATAAACATGGAAATATCTAGGCAGTCATCTGTATAAACATGGAAATATCTACACCGCCATCTCTATAAACTTGGAAATATCTACACGGCCATCTGTATGAACATGGAAAAATCTACACCGCGATCTGTATAAACATGGAAATATCTCCACCGCTATCTGTTTAAATATGGAAATATCTACACAGTCATCTGTATATACATGGAAATATCTACAACACCATCTCTACAAACATGGAAATATCTACACTGCCATCTGTATACACATGGAAATATCTACACAGCCATCAGTATATACATGGAAACATCTGCACCGCTATCTCTGTACACATGGAAATACCTACACTGCAATCTCTATAAACATGGAAATATCTACACCACAATCTTTATAAACATGGAAATATCCACACCGCCGTCTCTATAAACATGAAAATATCTACAACGCTATCTCCATAAATATGGAAATATCTGCACCGCCATCTCTGTAAACATGGAAATATCTACACTGCTATCTGTATAAACATGGAAATATCCACACTGCCATCCGTATAAAGATGGAAATATCTACACCGCGAGCTGTATAAGCATGGAAATATCCACACCGCTATCTGCACAAACATGGAAATACCTACACCGCCATCTCTATAAACATGGAATTATCTACACCGCAATCTCTATAAACTTAGAAATATCTACATCGCCATGTCTCTAAACATGGAAATATCTACACTTCCATCTGGATATTCATGGAAATATCTATATCGCCCTCTGTGTAAACTTAGAAATATCTACACCGCCATCTGTATAAACATAGAAATATTTTCACTGCCATCTGTAGAAAGATGGAAATATCTACACCGCGATCTGCATAAACATGAAAATATCTACACCTCTACCTGTATAAACATGGAAATATCTTCACTGTTCTCTGTATAAATATGGAAATATCTACACCGCTCTCTGTATAAACATGGAAATGTCTACACCACTATCAGTACAAACATGGAAATATCCACATGGCTATTTCTATAAACATAGAAATATCTACACCGCCATCTGTGTAAGCATGGAAATAACTACACAGTTATCTGTATAAACATGGAACTATCTACACCGCCATCTGAATAAACAAGGAAATATCGACATCAGTATTTGTATGAATATGGAAATATCTGCACCGCTATCTCTATAAACATGGAAACCTCCACATTGTTATCAGTATAAAGATGGAAATATCTACACTGCTGTCTGTATAAACATGGAAATATCTACACCGCTATCTGTATAAACATGGAAATATCTACACCGCTATCTGTATAAACATGGAAATATCTACACCGCTATCTGTATAAATATGGAAATATCTACAACGCTATCTGAGTAAACATGGAAATATCAAAACAGCTATCTGTGTAAAAATGGAAATATCTATACCGCTATCAGTATAAACATGGAAATAGCTACTCCGATATCTGTATAAAGACTGAATTATGTACACCGCCATCTGTATAAACATGGAAATAACTACACCGCCATCTGAATAAACATGGAAATACCTACACCGCTATCAGTATAAGCATGGAAATATCTACACTGCTATCTCTATAAAGATAGAAATAACTACACCACTGTCTGTATAAACATGGAAATATCTACACTGCTGTCTCTATAAACATGGAAATATCTATACCGCAATCATTATAAACATGGATATATCTACACAGCTGTCTCTAAAAACACGGATATATCTTCACCGCTGTCTCTATAAACATGCAAATATCTACACCGCTGTCTCCATAAACTTGGAAATATCTACACGGCTATCTCTATAAAGGTGGAAGTATCTACACCGGTGTCTCTGTAAACATGGAAATATCTACACCGCTATCTCTATAAACTTGGAAATATCTACACCGCTATCTCTATAAACGTGGAAATATCTACACCGCTATCAGTATAAACTTGTAAATGTCTACACCGCTACCTGTATAAACATGCAAATACTACACCGCTATCTCTATAAAATGGAAATATTTACACCGCTATGTGTATACACGTGGAAATATCTACACCGCTACCTGTATAAACGTGGAAATATCTACACCGCTATCTCTGTAAACGTGGAAATATCTACACCACATTCTGTATAAACGTGGAAATATCTACTCCGATATCTCTGTAAATGACTAAACATTTAAACGGCTATCTGTATAAACAAGGAAATATTTACACTGCTATCTCTATAAACATGGAAGTATTTACTACGCTATGTGTATAAACATGGAAATATGTACACCGCTATCTCTATAAACTTGGAAATAGCTACACTGCCATCTGTATAAAGATGGAAATATCAAGACCACGAGCTGTATAAACATGGAAATATCTACACTGCTATCTGTAAAAACATGGAAAAACCAACACCGCCATCTGTATAATCATGGAAATATCCACACTGCTATCTCTATTAACATCGAAATATCTACACCGACATCTGTAATAACAAGGAAATATGTACACAGTCATCTGTACAAACATGGAAATATCCACACCTCCACCAGAATAAACATGGAAATATTTCACCTGCCATCTGTATACACATGGAAAAATCTACACAGCCATCAGTATAAACATGGAAATATCTGCAACGCTATCTCTGTAAACGTGGAAATATCTAAACCGCTATCTGTATAAACCTGGAAATATCTTCAAGGCTATCGGTATAAACATGGAAATATCTACACCGCTATCTGTCTTAACATGAATATATCTACACCGCCATCTGTATAAACATGGTAAAATCTCCACCGCAATCTCTATAAACCTGGAAATATCTACAACGCTATCTGTGTAAAGATGGAAATATCTACACAGCTATCTGTGAAAACATAGAAATATCTACACCGGTATCTGTATAAACATGGAAATAGCTTCACTGCTGTCTCTATAAACATGGAAAGATCTGCACCGCTATCATTATTAATATGGAAATATCTATGACGCTGTCTCTAAAAACATGGAAATAACTACACCGCTGTCTCTATGAACATGTAAATATTTACACCGCTTTCCCCATAAACTTGGAAATATCTACACGGCTATCTCTATAAAGGTGGAAGTATCTACAGGGCTGTCTCTATAAACATGGAAATATCTACACCGCTATCTCTGTAAACGTGCAAATATATACAACGGTGTCTCTGTAAACATGGAAATATCTACACCGCTATCACTATAAACATGGAAATATCTACACCGCTATATCTATAAACGTGGAAATATCTACACAGATATCAGTATAATCGTAGAAATATCTACACCGCTATCTGTATAAACTTGCAAATATCTTCACCGCTATCTCTGTAAACGTGGAAATATCTACACCGCTATGTGTATAAACGTGGAAATATCTACACCACTATCTCTATAAACGTGGAAATATCTGCACCGCTATCTCTGTAAACGTGGAAATATCTAAACCACTTTCTGTATAAACGTGGAAATATCTACACCGCTATCTCTGTAAAGGTGTAAACATTTAAACCGCTCCCTGAATAAACATGGAAATATTTACACAGATGTCTCTATAGACATGGAAATATTTACCACGCTATTTGTATAAACATGGAAATATGTACAACGCTATCTCTATTAACATGGAAATACCTACACTGCCATATGTATAAAGATGGAAATATCAACAGTGCGAGCTGTATAAACACGGAAATATCTACACCGCTGTCTGTATAAACATGGAAATACCAACACCGCTACCTGTATAAACACGGAAATATCTTCAACGCTATCTGTATAATCATGGAAATATCCACACCGCTATCTGTATAAACATGGAAATATCTACACCGCTATCTGTATAAACATGGAAATATGTACACCGCTCTCTGTGTAAATATGGAAATACCTACACCGCTATCTGTGTAAAGATGGAAATAACCACACCGCAATCTGTGCAAATATGGAAATATCTACACCGCTATCACTGTAAGCATGGGTATATCTACACCGCTATCTGTTCAAACATGGAAATATCTACACCGCTATCTGTATAAGCATGGAAATATCTGGAACACGATCTGTATAAACATGGTAATATCTACACATGTATCTTTATAAACATGGAAATATCTGCGCTGCTATCTGTATAAACATGGAAATACCCACTCCGCTATCTGTAAAAATATGGAAATATCTACAACGCTATCTGTATAAACATGGAAATGTCTACACCGCTATCTGTATAAACATGGAAATACCTACACAGTCATCTGTGTAAACGTGGAAATATCTACACCACTATCTGTGTAAACATGGAAATATCTACACTGCCATCTATATATACATGGAAATATCTACAGAGCTATCTCTATAAATATGGAAATATCTACACTGCTCTCTCTATAAAATGGAAATAGCCACACCGCTATCTGTATAAACATGGTAATATCTACACCATCATCTGTAAAACATGGAAATATCTACACTGTCATCAGTATAAATATTGAAATCTCTACACCTCCCTCTGTATAAACATGGAAATATCTACACTGCCATCTGTATACACATGGAAATATCTACACAGCCATCTGTATAAACATGGAAATATCTACAGCGCTATCTGCATAAACATGGAAATATCTACACCGCTATCTGTATAAACATGGACATATCTACAACACTTTCTGTGTAAACATGGAAATATCAACACAGCTATCTGTGTAAACATGGAATTATGCACAGTGCTATCTGTGTAAAGATGGAAAAATCTACACCGCAATCTGTGCAAATATGGAAATTTCTACACCGCTATCTCTGTAAACATGGAAATATCTACACCGCTGTCTGTATAAACATGGAAATAACTACACCGCTATCTGTATAAACATGGAAATATCTACACCGCCATCTCTATAAATATTGAAATATCTACACTGCTATCTGTATAAACATGGAAATATATACACCGCTATCTGATTAAATATGGAAATAGCTTCACCACTATCTCTATAAACATGGAAATGCCTACACAGCTGTCTCTACAACCATGGAAATATCTACATGGCTATCTCTATAAACATGGAAATATCTATACCGACATCTGCATAAACATGGAAATACCTACACAGTCATCTGTATAAACATGGAAATATTAACACCGCTATCTGTATAAACATGGAAATATCTACACAGCCGTCTGTGAAAACATGGAATTATCTACACAGTCATCTGTATAAACGTGGAAATACCTACACATCCATCTGTATAAAAATTTAAATATCTACACAGCCATCTGTATAAACATGTAAATATCTACATCGCTATCTCTATAAACATGGAAATAACTACACGGCAATCTCTATAAAAATGGAAATATTTACTCCGCTATCTGTAGAAACATGGAAATATCTACACCGCGATCTGTATAAACTTGGAAATATCTACACCGCCATCTGTATAAACATGGAAATATCTCCACCGCAATCAGTATAAACATGGAAATATCTACAGCGCTATCTGCATAAACATGGAAATATCTACACAGTCATCTGCATATACATGGAAATATCTTCACCGCAATCTCTATAAACACGGAAATAGCCACACCGATATCTGTATAAACATGGAAATATCTACAACGCCATCTTTAAAAACATGGAAATATCTACACAGTCGTCTGAATAAACATGGGAATATCTACACCTCCCTCTGTATAAACATGGAATTACCTACACTGCCGTCTGTATAAGCACGGAAATAACTACACCACTATCTGTATAAACATGGTAATACCTCCACCGCTATCTCTATAAACATGGAAACTTCTACAACGCTATCTGTTTAAAGATGGAAATATCTACACCGCAGTCTGTGCAAAGATGGAAATATCTACAACACTATCTCTATTAACATGGAAATATCTGCACCGCTATCTGTATAATCATGGAAATATCTACACCGCTATCTCTATAAACACGGAAATACCTACACCGCCATCTCTATAAACATGGAAATATCTACACAGTCATCTGTATATACATGGAAATATATAAACCACCATCTCTATAAACATGGAAATATTTACACTGCCATCTGAATACACATGGAAATATCTACACAGCCTTCAGTACAAACGTGGAGACATCTGCACCGCTATCTCTATACACATGGAAATACCTACACCAGAATCTCTATAAACATGGAAGTGCCTACACCGCCATGTCTACAAAAATGGAAATAACTACACCGACATCTGTATAAACATGAAAATATTTACACCCCCACCTTCATAAACATGGAACTATCTACACTGCCATCTGTGTAAACATGGAAATATTGTCACCGCTATCAGTTTAAACATGGAAATACCTTCACAGTCATCTGCATATACATGGAAATACCGACACTGTTATCTCTATAAACATGGAAATAGCCACACCGCTATCTGTATAAACATGGAAATATCTTCACCGCCATCTGTAAAAACATGGAAATATCTACACAGTTATCTGCATAAACATGGGAATATCTATACCTCCATCTGCATAAACATTGAAATATCTGCACCGGTCTCTGTGTAAACATGGAAATATCTCCACCGCTATCTGTATATACATGGAAATATCTACACCGCTGTCTGTATAAATATGGAAATATCTACACAGTCAACTGTATATACATGGAAATATCTACAACACCATCTCTACAAACATGGAAATAACTAAACTGCCATCTGTATACTCATGGAAATATCTACACAGCCATCAGTATAAAGATGGAAACACCTGCACCGCTCTCTCTGTACACATGGAAATACCTACACCGCAATCTCTATAAACATGGAAATATCTACACCAAAATCTTTCTAAACAGGTAAATATATACACCGCCGTCTCTATAAACATGAAAATATCTACAACGCCATCTCCATAAACATGGAAATATCTACACCGCCATCTGTGTAAACATGGAAATATCTACACTGCTATCTGTATAAACTTGGAAATATCTACACTGCCAACTCTATAAAGATGGAAATATCTACACCGCGAGCTGTATAAACATGGAAATATCTACATCGCTATCAGTATAAACAGGGAAATACCAACACCACTATCTGTAAAAACATGGAAATATCTACACCGCTATCGCTATAAACATGGAAATATCTACACCACTACCTCTATAAACATGGAAATACCTACACCGCCATCTCTATAAACATGGAATTATCTACACCGCTATCTCTATAAACATAGAAATATCTACACCGCCATCTCTATAAACATGGAAATATCTAAACTTCCATCTGGATAAACATGGAAATATCTATACCGCCCTCTGTGTAAATTTGGAAATATCTACACCACCATCTGTATAAACATTGAATAATCTACACTGCTCTGTAGAAAGATGGAAATATCTACAACGCGATCTGCATAAACATGGAAATATCTACACCTTTACGTGTATAAACATGAAAATATCTACACTGCTCTCTGTATAAATATGGAAATATCTGCACCGCTAACTGCATAAACATGGAAATGTCTACACCGGTATCTGTATAAACATGGAAATATCCACATGGCTATTTCTATAAACATGGAAATATCTACACCGCCATCTGTATAAACATGGAAATACCCACACAGTTTTCTGTATAAACATGGAAATATCTACACCGCTATCTCTATAAACATGGAAATATCTACACTGCTATCTGTATAAACATGGAAATATCTGCACCGCAATCTGTGCAAAGATGCAAATATATACAGCGCTATCTGTATAAACATGAAAATATCTACACAGTCATCTGAATATACATGGTAATATCTTCACAACCATCTCTGTAACCAGGAAAATATCTAAACTGCCATTCGTATACACATGGAAATATCTACACAGCCATCAGTATAAACATGGAAACATCTGCACCGCTATCTCTATACACATGGAAATACCTACACTGCAATCTACATAAACATGGAAATATATACACTGCAATCTCTATAAACATGGAAATATCTACAACTCCATCTCTAAAAACATGAAAATATCTACAACGCCATCTCCATAAACATGGAACTATCTACACCGCCATCTGGGTAAACATGGAAATGTCTACACCACTATCTCTATAAACATGGAAATACCTACACTGCCACCTGTATAAAGATGGAAATATTTACACGGTGAGCTGTATAACCATGGAAATACCTACACCGCTATCTGTATACAGATGGAAATAACAACACCAATATCTGTAGAAACATGGTAATATCTATACGGCTATCTGTATAAACTTGGAAATATCTACACCGTTATTGGTATAAACATGAAAATATCTACAACTCCATCTGTATAAACATGGAAATATCTCCACCGCTATCTGCATAAACATGGAACTATCTCCACCACTATCTGTATAAATATGGAAATATCTACACCACTATCTGTATAAGCATGGAAATATCTACACCACAATCTGTATAAACATGGAAATATATACACCACTATCTGTATAAACATGGAAACATCTGCATTGCTATCTGTATAAACACGGAAATATCTCCACCGCTATCTGTATAATCTTGGAAATATCTGCACAGCTATCTGTATAAATATGGAAATATCTACACCGCTATCAGTATAAACATGGAAATACCTACACTGCTATCAGTATAAACATGGAATTATCTACACCGCTATCTGTGTAAAGATGGAAATATCTACACCGCAATCTGTGCAAAGATGGAAATTTTTACACTACTATCTTTATAAACATGGAAATATCCACAGTGCCATCTGTATAAACATGTAAATATCTACACAGCCGTGTGTATAAACGGGGAAATATCTACACAGCCATCTCTATAAACATGGAAGTATCCTCACCGCTATCTGTATAAACATGGAAAAAGCCACACCGCTATCTGTATAAACATGGAAATATCTACACTGCCATCTGTATACACATGGAAATATCTACACTGCCATCAGTATAAACATGGAAATATCTACACCGCTGTCTCTATAAACATGGAAATACCTACACCACTATCTGTATAAACTTGGAAATATCTACACTGCTATCTGTATAAATTTGGAAATATCTACACGGCCATCTGTATGAACATGGAAAAATCTCCACAGCGATCTGTATAAACATGGAAATATCTACACAGTCATCTGTAAATACATGGAAATATCTACAACACCATGTCTACAAACATAGAAATATCTACACTGCCGTCTGTATACACATGGAAATATCTACACAACCATCAGTATATACATGGAAACATCTGCACCGCTATCTCTGTACACATGGAAATACCTACACTGCAATCTCTATAAACATGGAAATATCTACACCACAATCTTTATTAACATGGAAATATCTACACCGCCATCTCTATAAACATGAAAATAACTACAACGCCATCTCCATAAACATGGAAATATCTACACCGCCATCTCTGTAAACATGGATATGTCTATACTGCTATCTTTATAAACATGGAAATATCCACCCAGACATCTGTATAAAGATGGAAATATCTACACCGCGAGCTGTATAAAAATGGAAATATCAACACCGCTATCTGCACAAACATGGAAATACCTACACCGCCATCTCTATAAACATGGAATTATCTACTCCGCTATCTCTATAAACATAGAAATATCTACACCGCCATGTCTATAAACATGGAAATATCTACACTTCCATCTGGATAAACATGGAAATATCTATACCGCCCTCTGTGTAAACTTGGAAATATCTACACCGCCATCTATATAAACATAGAAATAATTTACACTGCCATCTGTAGAAAGATGGAAATTTCTACACCGCGATCTGCATAAACATGGAAATATCTACACTTCTACTTGTATAAACATGGAAATATCTACACTGCTCTCTGTATAAATATGGAAATATCTACACCGCTATCTGTATAAACATGGAAATGTCTACACCGCTATGTGTATAAACATGGAAATATCCACATGGCTATTTCTATATACATGGAAATATCTACACCGCCATCTGTATAAGCATGGAAACACCTACACAGTTATCTGTATAAACATGGAAATAACTACACCGCTATCTCTATAAACTTGGAAATATCTACACTGCTATCTGTATAAACATGGAAATACCTTCACCGCAATCTGTGCAAAGATGGAAATATATAGAGCGCTATCTCTATAAAGATGGAAATATCTACACCGCTATCTATATAAACATGGAAATATCTACACCGCCATCTGTATAAACATGGAAATATCTACACAGTCATCTGTATATACATGGAAAAACCTTCACAGCCATCTCTATTAACATGAAAATATCTACACTGCCATTCTTATATACATGAAAATATCTACACAGCCATCAGTATAAACATAGAAACATCTGCACCGGTATCTCTATACACATGGAAATACCTACACTGCAATCTCTATAAACATGGAAATATATACACCGCCATCTCTATAAACATGAAAATATCTACACCGACATCTCCATAAACATGGAATTATCTACACTGCCATCAGGGTAAACATGGAAATATCTACTCCTCTATCTCTATAAACATGGAAATATCTACACTGCCATCTGTATAAAGATGGAAATATCTACACTGTGAGCTGTATAAACATGGAAATAACTACACCGCTGTCTGTATACACAGGGAAATACCAACACCAATATCTGTATAAACATGGAAATATCTACACGGTTATCTGTATAAACTTGGAAATATCTCCACCGCTATCTTCATAAACCTGGAAATATCTCCACCGCTATTTGTATAAATATGGAAATATCTACACCACTATCTGTATAAGCATTGAAATATCTACACCACTCTCTGTATAAACATGGAAATATATACACCGCTATCAGTATGAACATGAAAATATATACATCGCTATATGTATAAACCTGGAAATATCTCCACGGCTATCTGTATAAACATGGAAATACCTATACCACTATCTCTTTAAACATGGAAATATTTACACCGTTATCTGCATAAATATGGAAATATTTACAACGCTATCTGTGTAAACTTGGAAATATCTACACAGCTACCTGTGAAAACATGGAATTATCTACTCCGTTATCTGTATAAACATTGAAATATCTACACCATCGTCTGTATATACATGGAAATATCCACACTGCCCTCTGTATAAACATGGAAATATCTACACCGTTATCAGTGTAAACATGGAAATATCTACACCGCTATCTCTATAAACATGGAAATAATTACACCACCATATCTATAAACATGGAATTATCTACACCGCTATCTCTGTAAATATACAAATATCTACACCGCCATCTCTATAATCATGGAATTATCTACACCGCCATCAGAATAAACATGGAAATATTTACACCGCCATCTGTATAAATATGGAAATATCTACACCGCCATCTCTATAAACATGGAAATATCTTCACTGCCTTCTGTAGAAAGATGGAAATATCTACACCGCGATCTGTATAAAGATGGAAATTTCTACACCGCTTCCTGTATAAACATGGAATTACCTACACCGCTATCTGTATAAACATGGATTTATCCACACCACGATTCGTATAAACATGAAAATATCTACACCGCTATCTGTATAAACATGCAAATATCTACACCACTATCTTTATAAACTTGGAAATATCTACACCGCTATCTGTATAAATATGGAAATATCTACACCGTTATCTCTGTAAACATGGAAATGTCTACACCGCTAACTGTATAAACATGGAAATATCTAAACCGCTGTCTCTATAAACATGGAAATATTACACAGCCATCTCTATACACATGGAAATATCTACACCGCTATCTCTATAAACATAGAAATAACCACACCCCTACCTGTATAAACATGAGAATTTCTACACCGCTATCTGTATAAATATGGAAATAACTACACCGCTATATCTATAAACATGGAAATGTCTACAAAACTATCTGTATAAACATGGAAATATCTAAACCGCTATCTCTGTAAACATGGAAATATCTACAACGCTATCTGTGTAAACAAGGAAATATCTACAGGGATATCTGTGTAAACATGGAAATGTCTACACCGCTATGTGAATTAACATGGAAATATCTACACCACTATCTGTGTAAACATGGAAATAACTACACTGCTATCTCCATAAACCTTGAAATATCTACACCGCTATCTGTGCAAACATGGAAATATCTACACCGTTATCTGTGTAAAGATAGCAACATCTACACCACTATCAGTGTAAATATGGAAACAACTACACCGCTGTGTGTGTAAACATGGAAATATCTACACCGCTATCTATAGAAATATGGAAATATCTACACGGCTATCTGTGTAAAAATGGAAATATCTACACCACTATCTGCGCATACATGGAAAAAACTCCACCGCCATCTGTAAAAACATGGAAATATCTACACTGCCATGTCTATAAACATGGAAATATCAACAACGCTATCTGTATAAACATGGAAGTATCAAAACCACCATCTGTATAAACTTGCAAATATCTACACCGACATGTGTAAACATGGAAATATCTACACCGCTATCTGTATAAACATGCAAATTTCTACACCATGATCTGTATAAACATGGAAAGATCTACACCGCTATCTGTATAAACATGGAAATACCTACACCGATATCTGTTAAACATGGAAATATCTACACAATCATTTGTATAAACATGGAAATATCTACACCACTACCTGCATAAACATGGAAATATCTGCACTGCCATCTGTATACACATGGAAATATCTACACAGCCATCTCTATAAACATGGAAATACCTACACTGCTATCTGTATTAACATGAAAATATCTACAACGGTATCTGTGTAAACACGGAAATATCTACAACGCTGTCTATCTAATCATGGAAATATCTACTCCGCTATCTTATAAAGATGGAAATATATACACCGCTATCAGTGTAAAGATGGAAATATCTACACCGCTATCTGTGTAAACATGGAAATGTATACACCACTATCTATATAAACATGGAAATATCTACAGCACTATCTGTGCAAACATGGAAATATCTCCAACACTATCTGTGCAAACATGGAAATATCTACGCCACCATCTGTATAAACATGGAAATATCCACACTGCCATCTCTATAAACATGGATATATCTACACAGCCATCTGTAAAACCATGGAAATATCTACACCGCCATCTGTATAAACATGGAAATATCTACACCACCATCTGTATAAACAGGAAATATCTACAATGCCATCTGTAGAAAGATGGAAATATTTACGCCGCAATCTGAATAAACTTGGAAATATCTGCAGCGCTATCTATATAAACATGGAAATACCTACAATGCTATCTGTATAAACAAGGAATTATCTTCACCATGATATGTATAAACATGGAAATATCTAAAACGCTATCTGTATAAACAAGGAATTATCTTCACCATGATATGTATAAACATGGAAATATCTACACCGCTATCTGTATAAACATGGAAATACCTACAACACTATTTGTATTAACATGGAACTATCTATACAGCTATCTATATATATATGGAAATATCTACAGAGCTATCTCAATAAACATGGACATATCTACATCACTATCTGTATGAACATGGAAATAACTACACCGCTATGTCTATAAACATGGAAATATCTATATCGCCATCTCTATGAACATGGAACTATCTACACCGCCACGTGCATAAACATGGAAATAACTACACTGCAATCTGTATAAACATGGAAATACTTAAACAGCCGTCTTTATAAACATGGAAATATCTACACCGCTACCTCTATTAACATGGAAATACCTACACCGCTAACTCTATAAACATGGAAATATCTACACCACTATCTCTATAAACATGGAAATACCTACACCGCCATCTGTAAAAACATGGAAATATCTACACTGCCATCTGTATAAACATGGAAATATCTACACCGCTAACTGTATAAACATGGAAATATCTAAACCGCTGTCTCTATAAACATGGAAATATTACACAGCCATCTCTATACACATGGAAATATCTACACCGCTATCTCTATAAACATAGAAATAACCACACCCCTACCTGTATAAACATGAGAATTTCTACACCGCTATCTGTATAAATATGGAAATAACTACACCGCTATATCTATAAACATGGAAATGTCTACAAAACTATCTGTATAAACATGGAAATATCTAAACCGCTATCTCTGTAAACATGGAAATATCTACAACGCTATCTGTGTAAACAAGGAAATATCTACAGGGCTACCTGTGTAAACATGGAAATGTCTACACCGCTATGTGAATTAACATGGAAATATCTACACCACTATCTGTGTAAACATGGAAATAACTACACTGCTATCTCCATAAACCTTGAAATATCTACACCGCTATCTGTGCAAACATGGAAATATCTACACCGTTATCTGTGTAAAGATAGCAACATCTACACCACTATCAGTGTAAATATGGAAACACCTACACCGCTGTGTGTGTAAACATGGAAATATCTACACCGCTATCTATAGAAATATGGAAATATCTACACGGCTATCTGTGTAAAAATGGAAATATCTACACCACTATCTGCGCATACATGGAAAAAACTCCACCGCCATCTGTAAAAACATGGAAATATCTACACTGCCATGTCTATAAACATGGAAATATCAACAACGCTATCTGTATAAACATGGAAGTATCAAAACCACCATCTGTATAAACTTGCAAATATCTACGCCGACATGTGTAAACATGGAAATATCTACACCGCTATCTGTATAAACATGCAAATTTCTACACCATGATCTGTATAAACATGGAAAGATCTACACCGCTATCTGTATAAACATGGAAATACCTACACCGATATCTGTTAAACATGGAAATATCTACACAATCATTTGTATAAACATGGAAATATCTACACCACTACCTGCATAAACATGGAAATATCTGCACTGCCATCTGTATACACATGGAAATATCTACACAGCCATCTCTATAAACATGGAAATACCTACACTGCTATCTGTATTAACATGAAAATATCTACAACGGTATCTGTGTAAACACGGAAATATCTACAACGCTGTCTATCTAATCATGGAAATATCTACTCCGCTATCTTATAAAGATGGAAATATATACACCGCTATCAGTGTAAAGATGGAAATATCTACACCGCTATCTGTGTAAACATGGAAATGTATACACCACTATCTATATAAACATGGAAATATCTACAGCACTATCTGTGCAAACATGGAAATATCTCCAACACTATCTGTGCAAACATGGAAATATCTACGCCACCATCTGTATAAACATGGAAATATCCACACTGCCATCTCTATAAACATGGATATATCTACACAGCCATCTGTAAAACCGTGGAAATATCTACACCGCCATCTGTATAAACATGGAAATATCTACACCACCATCTGAATAAACAGGAAATATCTACAATGCCATCTGTAGAAAGATGGAAATATTTACGCCGCAATCTGAATAAACTTGGAAATATCTGCAGCGCTATCTATATAAACATGGAAATACCTACAATGCTATCTGTATAAACAAGGAATTATCTTCACCATGATATGTATAAACATGGAAATATCTACAACGCTATCTGTATAAACAAGGAATTATCTTCACCATGATATGTATAAACATGGAAATATCTACACCGCTATCTGTATAAACATGGAAATACCTACAACACTATTTGTATTAACATGGAACTATCTATACAGCTATCTATATATATATGGAAATATCTACACAGCTATCTCAATAAACATGGACATATCTACATCACTATCTGTATGAACATGGAAATAACTACACCGCTATGTCTATAAACATGGAAATATCTATATCGCCATCTCTATGAACATGGAACTATCTACACCGCCACGTGCATAAACATGGAAATAACTACACTGCAATCTGTATAAACATGGAAATACTTAAACAGCCGTCTTTATAAACATGGAAATATCTACACCGCTACCTCTATTAACATGGAAATACCTACACCGCTAACTCTATAAACATGGAAATATCTACACCACTATCTCTATAAACATGGAAATACCTACACCGCCATCTGTAAAAACATGGAAATATCTACACTGCCATCTGTATAAACATGGAAATATCTACACCGATATCTCTATAAACATTGAAATACCTACACCGCTATCTCTAAAAACATGGAAATATGTGCACCGACATCTCTATAAACATGGAAAAATCTACACCACCATCTATATAAAAAAGGAAATATCTACACCGCCATCTGTATAAATATGGAAATATCTACACCGCCATCTGTATAAACATAGAAATACCCACACTGCAATCTGCAGAAAGGTAGAAATATCTACACCGTGATCTGTATAAACATGGAAATATCTACACCGCTATCTGTATAAACCTGGAAATATCTACAACGCTATCTGTATAAACATGGAAATATCTACAACGCTATCTCTATAAACATGAAAATGTCTACACCGCCATCTGTATAAACATGGAAATATCTACACCACCATCTGTATTAACATGGAAATATCTACACCGCCATCTGTGTACACATGGAAATATCTACACACCCATCTGTATAAACATGGAAATGTCTAAACCGCTATCTGTATAAACATGGAAATATCTACACCGCCATCTCCATCAACATGGAACTATCTACACCCCCATCTGTATAAACATGGAAATATATACACCGCTATCTGTATATACATGGAAATATCTACACTGCCATCTGTATAAACACGGAAATACCAACACCGCTATCTGTATAAACATGGAATTACCAACACCGCAATCTGTATAAACATGGAAATATCTACACCACCATCTTTATAAACATGGAAATATCTACACCGCTATCTCTATAAACATGGAGATATCTACACCACGATCTCTATAAACATCGAAATATCTACACCGCTATCTGTGTAAACATGGAAATATCTACACCGCTATCTGTATATACATGGAAAAATCTACACCGCTATCTGTATAAACATGGAAATACCTACACGGCCATCGGTATAAATATGGAAATACCTATACCGCTATCTCTGTAAACATGGAAATATATACACCGCCATCTGCATAAACATGGAAATGTCTACACCGCTATCTCTGTAAACGTGGAAATATCTACACGGCTATCTGTATAAACATGGAAATATCTACACTGCCATCTGTATAAACATGGAAATATCTACAGTGCCATCTGTATAAACATGGAAATATCTACACTGCCATCTGTACACACATGGAAATATCTACACAGCCATCTGTATAACCAGGGAAATATCTCCACCGCTATCAGTATAAACATGGAAATTTCTACACCGCTATCTGTATAAACATGGAAATATCTACACCGCTATCTGTATAACCATGGAAATATATACAATGCTATCTGTGTAAACATGGGAATATGTACACAGCTATCTGTGTAAACTTGGAAATATCTACACAGCTATCTGTGTAAAAATGGAAATATATACACAGCAATCTGTGCAAAGATGGAAATATCTACACCGCCATCTGTATAAACGTAGAAATATCTACACCGCTATCTGTATAAACATGGAAATATCTACACCGCAATCTGTATAAACATGGAAATATCTACACCGCTATCGATATAAATATGAAATATCTAAACATCCGTCTCTATAAAAATGCAAATATCTACACTGCTATCTGTATAAACATGGAAATATCCTCACTGCTATCTCTATGAACATGGATATATCTACACCGCTATCTCTATAAACATGGAAATATCTACACCGCCATCTCTTTAAACATGGAAATATCTACACCGCCATCTGTATAAACATGGAAATATCTACTCCGTTATCTGTATAAACATGGGAATACCTACACCACGATTCATATAAACACGGAAATATCTATACCGCGATCTGTATAAACATGGAAATATCTAGACCGCTATCTGTATAAACATGGAAATATCTACACAGCTATCTCTATAAACATAGAAATATCTACACGGCCATCAGTATAAACATGGAAATACCTACAAAGTCATCTGTATAAATATGGAAATATCTACACAGCCATCTGTATATACATGGAAATATCTACACCGCTATCTGTATAAACATGGAAATATCTACACCGCTATTTGTATAAACAAGGAAATATCTACACCGCCATATGTTTAAACTTGGAAATATATACACAGACATTTGTTTATACATGGAAATATCTACACCGCTATCTGTATAAACATGCTAATAACTACACAGCTATCTGTATAAATTTGGAAATATTTGCACCGCTATCCCTATAAACATGGTAATATCAACACCGCGATCTGTATAAACATGGAAATATCTACACCATGATCTGTATAAACATGGAAACATCTACACCGCGATCTCTATAAACATGGAAAAATCTACACCGTGATCTGTATAAACATGGAAATATCTACACAGCCACCTCTATAAACATGGAAATATCTACACCCCTATCTGTATAAACATGGAAATATCCACACAGCTATCTCTATAAACGTGGAAAAATCAACACCGCAATCTCTATGAACAAGGAAATATCTACACCGCCATCTCTATAAACATGGAAATATCTACACCGTGATCAGTATAAACATGAAAATATCTACACCGCTATCTGCGTAAACATGGAAATATCTCCACTGCTATCTCTATAAACATCGAAATATCTACACCGCCATCTGTATAAACATGGAAATACTTACAAAGTAATCTGTATAAACATGGAAATATCTACACCGCCATCTGTATAAACATGGAAATATCTTCTCAGCCATGTGTATATACTTGGAAATATTTACACAGCTATCCATATAAACATGGAAAGAACTACAACGCTATCTGTATAAACATGGAAATATCTCCACTGCTATCTCTATAAACATCGAAATATCTACACCGCCATCTGTATAAACATGGAAATACTTACAAAATTATCTGCATAAACATGGAAATATCTACACGGCCATCTGCATAAACATGGAAATATCTACAATGCCATCTGTAGAAAGATGGAAATATCTACACCGCAATCTGTGTAAACATGGAAATAACTACACCAATATCTGTAAAAACATGGAAATATCTACACCGCTATCTGTATAAACATGGAAATATCTACACCGCGATCTGTATAAACATGGAAATATCTACAGCGCCATCTCTATAAACATTGAAATATCTACACTGCCATCTGTAAAAACATGGAAATATCTAAACAGTCACCTAAATAAACATGGAAATATCTACACCACCATCTGTATAAACATGGAAATACCTACAATACCATCTGTATACACCTGGAAATATCTACACAGACATCTGTATAAATATGGAAATGTCTACACCGCCATCAGTATAAACGTGGAAATATCTACACTGCCATCTGTAGAAAGATGGAAATATCTACACCGCTATCTCTATAAATATGGAAATATCTACACCGCCATCTTTATAAACATGAAAATATCTACAGTGCCATCTCCATAAAGATGGAAGTGTCTACGTTGTCATGTGTATAAACACGGAAATATCTACACCACCATCTGTGAAAACATGGAAATATCTACACCGCTATCTGTATAAACATGGAAATATCTACACAGCTATCTCTATAAACATGGAAATACCTACACCGCCATCTGTATAAACATGCAAATACATACAAAGTCATCTGTATAAACATGGAAATATCTACACAGCCATCTGTATAAACATGGAAATATCAACACAGCCATCTGTATATAAATGGAAATATCTACACCGCTATGTGTATAAACATGGAAATAACTACACCACTATTTGTATAAAAAAGGAAATATCTACACCGCCATCTGTTTAAACATGGAAATATATACAGTCATCTGTGTATACATGGAAATATCTACACCGCTATATATATAAACTTGCTAATAACTACACGGCTCTCTGTGTAAATATGGAAATATTTGCACCGCTATCCCTATTAACGTGGTAATAACAACACCGCGATCTGTATAAACATGGAAATATCTACACCGTGATCTGTATAAACATGGAAATATCTACATCACCATCTCTATAAACGTGGAAATATCTACACCCCTATCTTTATAAACATGGAAATATCCACACAGCTATCTCTATAAACATGGAAATATCTACACCGCCATCTCTATAAACATGAAAATATCTACACTGCCATCTCCATAAACATGGAACTAACTACTCCGCCATCTGTATAAACATGGAAACATCTAGACCGCCACCTGTTTGAATAAGGAAATATCTACAATGCCATCGGTATAAAGATATAAATATCTGCACCGCGAGCTGTATAAACATGGAAATATCTACACCGCCATCTGTGTAAACATAGAAATAGCTACAATACCATCTGTATACACATGGAAATATCTACACAGACATCTGTATAAATATGGAAATATCTACACCGCTATCTCTATAAACATGGAAATATCTACACCGCCATCTGTATAAACATGGAAATACCTATACAGTCATCCGTGTAAACATGGAAATATCTCCACTGCTATCTCTATAAACATCGAAATACCTACACCGCCATCTGTATAAACATGGAAATACTTACAAAGTTATCGGTATAAACATGGAAATATCTACACCGCCCTCTGTATAAACATGGAAATATCTACACAGCCATGTATATATACATGGAAATATCTACACCAATATCTATATAAAAATGGAAATAACTACACCGCTATCTGTGTAAACATGGAAATATCTACACTGCCATCTACATATCCATGGAAATACCTGCGCCGCCATCTATAAAAACATGGAAATATCTACACGGTCATCTGTGTATAGATGGAAATATCAACACCGCCATCTATACAAACATGGAAATATCTGCACCGCTATCTGTATAAACATGGAAATATCTACACCGTGGTCTGTATAAACATGGAAATATCTAAACCGCTATCTGTATAAACATGGAAATATCTACACCGCTATCTCTATAAACATGGAAATATCTTCACCGTCATCTGCATAAACATGGAAATATTTACACCGCTATCTGTATAAACGTGGAAATTTCTACACCGTTATCTGTATAAATATGGAAATAACTACACCGCTATCTCTATAAACATGGAAATATCTACACCGCCATCTGTATAAAAATGGAAATACCTACACAGTCATCTGTGGAAACATGGAAATATCTACACCACAATCTGTATAATCATGGAAATATCTACAATGACATCTGTATACACATGGAAATAAATACTTACACGGCAATCTGTGTATAGATGGAAACATCAACACCGCCATCTTTACAAACTTGGAAATATCTACACTGCAATCTCTATAAACATCGAAATATCTACACTGCGGTCTGTATAAACATGGAAATATCTGCACCGGTTTCTGTATAAACATGGAAATATCTACACTGCTATCTGTATAAACATGCTAATAACTACACCGCTATCTGTATAAATGTGGAAATATTTGCACCGCTATCCCTATAAACATGGTAATATCAACACCGCGATCTGTATAAACATGGAAATATCTACTCCGTGATATGTATAAACATGGAAATATCTACACCGCGATCTGTATAAACATGGAAATATCTACTCCATGATATGTATAAACATGGAAATATCTACACCGTGATCTGTATAAACATGGAAATATCTACATTGTGATCTGTATAAACATGGAAATACCTACACCGCCATCTCTATCAACATGGAAATATCTACACCCCTATCTGTACGAACATGGAAATATCCACACCGCTATCTCAATAAACATGGAAAAATCAACACCGCTATCTCTATGAACATGGAAATATCTACACCGCCATCTCTATAAACATGGAAATATCTACACCGCGATCAGTATAAACGTGGAAATATCTACACCGCTATCTGTATAAACATGGAAATATCTCCACTGCTATCTCTATAAACATCGAAATATCTACACCGCCATCTGTATAAACATGGAAATACTTACAAAGTTATCGGTATAAACATGGAAATATCTACAATGCCATCTGTATGAACATGGAAATATCTACACAGCCATGTGAATATACATGGAAATATCTACACCGCTATCTATATAAACATGGAAAAACTACACCGCTATCTGTGTAAACATGGAAATATCTACACGGTCATCTGTGTATAGATGGAAATATCAACACCGCCACCTATAGAAACATGGAAATATCTGCACCGCTATCTGTATAAACATGGAAATATTTACACCGCTCTCTGTATAAACATGGAAATTTCTACACCGTTATCTGTATAAATATGGAAATATCTACACCGCTATCTCTATAAACATGGAAATATCTACACCGCCATCTGTATAAACATGGAAATACCTATACAGTCATCTGTGTAAACATGGAAATATCTACACCACCATCTGTATAAAAATGGAAATATCTACAATGCCATCTGTATATACATGGAAATACCTACACGGCAATCTGTGTATAGATGGAAACATCAACACCGCCATCTGTACAAACTTGGAATTATCTACACTGCTATCTCTATAAAAATCGAAATATCTACACTGCGGTCTGTATAAACATGGAAATATCTACACCGGTATCTGTATAAACATGGAAATATCTAAACCACGATCTGTATAAACATGGAAATATATACAACACTATCTATATAAACATGGAAATATCTGCACTGCTATCTCTATAGACATGGAAATATCTACAAAGCCATCTGTATAAACATGGAAATACCTACAAAGTCATGTGTAGGAACATGGAAATATCTACACTGCCATCTGTATAAACATAGAAATATCTACACAGCCCTCTGTATAAATATGGAGATATCTTCATAGGCGTCTGTATAAACATGGAAATATCTGCACCGCTATCTGTATAAACATGGAAATACCTACTCCGCTGTCTGCATAAACATGGAAATATGTACACCACTATGTGTATAAACATGGAAATATCTCCACTGCTGTCTGTATAAACTTGGAAATATCTCCACCGTTATCTGTATAAACATGGAAATATCTACAGCGCCATCTCTATAAACATTGAAAAATCTACACTGCCATCTGTAAAACATGGAAATATCAACACAGTCATCTGAATAAACATGGAAATATCTACACCACCATCTCTATAAACATGGAAATACCTACAATACCATCTGTATACACATGGAAATATCTACACAGACATCTGTATAAACATGGAAATATCTACACTGCCATCTGTAGAAAAATGGAAATATCTACACCGCTATCTCTATAAATATGGAAATATCTACACCGCCATCTCTATAAACATGAAAGTATCTACACTGCCATCTCCATAAAGATGGAAGTATCTACTCCGCCATGTGTATAAACACGGAAATATCTACACCACCATCTGTGAAAACATGGAAATATCTACACCACTATCTGTATAAACATGGAAATATCTACACCGCCATCTGCATGTCCATGGAAATATCTACGCCGCCATCTGTATAAACATGGAAATATCTACACGGCCATCTGTGTATAGATGGAAATATCAACACCGCCATCTGTATAAACATGGAAATATCAACACCGCTATCTCTATAAACATGGAAATATCTGCACTGCCATCTGTAAAAACATGGAAATATCTACACTGCCATCTGTAAAAACATGGAAATACCTATACAGTCATCTGTATAAACATGGAAATATCTACAACGCCATCTATATAAACATGGAAATATCTACACCGCTATGTCTATAAACATGGAAATACCTACACCACTATCTCTATAAACATGGAAATATCTACACCGCCATCTGCATGTCCATGGAAATATCTACGCCGACATCTGTATAAACATGGAAATATCTACACGGCCATCTGTGTATAGATGGAAATATCAACACCGCCATCTGTATAAACATGGAAATATCTACACCGCTATCTCTATAAACATAGAAATATCTGCACTGCCATCTGTAAAAACATGGAAATACCTATACAGTCATCTGTATAAACATGGAAATATCTACAATGCCATCTGTATACACATGGAAATATCTACACAGCCATCTGCATCAACATGTAAATATCTACACTGCCATCTCCATAAACATGGAAATATCAACACCGACATCTCTATAAACATGAAAATATCTACACTGCCATCTCCATAAACATGGAAATAACTACTCTGCCATCTGTATAAACATGGAAACATCTACACCGCCGTCAGTGTGAATAAGGAAATATCTACAATGCCGTCTGTATAAAGATATAAATATCTGCACCGTGAGCTGTATAAACATGGAAATATCTACATCGCTATCTGTATAAACGTGGAAATACCAACACATCTATCGGTATAAACATGGAAATATCTACACCAGTATCTGTATAAACATGGAAATATCTACACTGCTATCTGTATAAACATGCTAATAACTACACCGCTATCTGTATAAATGTGGAAATATTTGCACCGCTATCCCTATAAACCTGGTAATATCAACACCGCGATCTGTATAAACATGGAAATATCTACTCCATGATATGTATAAACATGGAAATATCTACACCGTGATCTGTATAAACATGGAAATATCTACACCGTGATCTGTATAAACATGGAAATACCTACACCGCCATCTCTATCAACATGGAAATATCTACACGCCTATCTGTACAAACATGGAAATATCCACACCGCTATCTCTATAAACATGGAAAAATCAACACCGCTATCTCTATGATCATGGAAATATCTACACCGCCATCTCTATAAACATGGAAATATCTACACCGCGATCAGTATAAACGTGGAAATATCTACACCGCTATCTGTATAAACATGGAAATATCTCCACTGCTATCTCTATAAACATCGAAATATCTACACCGCCATCTGTATAAACATGGAAATATTTACAAAGTTATCGGTATAAACATGGAAATATCTACAATGCCATCTGTATGAACATGGAAATATCTACACAGCCATGTGAATATATATGGAAATATCTACAACGCTATCTATATAAACATGGAAAAACTACACCGCTATCTGTGTAAACATGGAAATATCTACACGGTCATCTGTGTATAGATGGAAATATCAACACTGCCATCTATAGAAACATGGAAATATCTGCACCGCTACCTGTATAAACATGGAAATATCTACACCGCAGTCTGTATAAACATGGAAATATCTAAACCGCTATCTGTATAAACATGGAAATATCTACACCACTATCTCTATAAACATGGAAATATCTACACCGTGATCTGTATAAACATGGAAATATTTACACCGCTCTCTGTATAAACATGGAAATTTCTACACCGTTATCTGTATAAACATGGAAATATCTACACCGCTATCTCTATAAACATGGAAATATCTACACCGTGATCTGTATAAACATGGAAATATTTACACCGCCCTCTGTATAAACATGGAAATTTCTACACCGTTATCTGTATAAATATGGAAATATCTAAACCGCTATCTCTATAAACATGGAAATATCTACATCGCCATCTGTATAAACATGGAAATACCTATACAGTCATCTGTGTAAACATGTAAATATCTACACCACCATCTGTATAAACATGGAAATATCTACAATGCCATCTGTATACACATGGAAATACCTACACGGCAATCTGTGTATAGATGGAAACATCAACACCGCCATCTGTACAAACTTGGAATTATCTACACTGCTATCTCTATAAACATCGAAACATTTACACTGCGGTCTGTATAAACATGGAAATATCTACACCGGTATCTGTATAAACATGGAAATATCTAAACCACGATCTGTATAAACATGGAAATATATACAACACTATCTGTATAAACATAGAAATATCTGCACTGCTATCTCTATAGACATGGAAATATCTACAAAGCCATCTGTATAAACATGGAAATACCTACACAGTCATGTGTAGGAACATGGAAATATCTACACTGCCATCTGTATAAACATAGAAATATCTACACAGCCCTCTGTATAAATATGGAGATATCTTCATAGGCATCTATAGAAACATGGAAATATCTGCACCGCTATCTGTATAAACATGGAAATATCTACACCGCCGTCTGTATAAACAAGAAAAATATCTAAACCGCTATCTGTATAAACATGGAAATATCTACACCGCTATCTCTATAAACATGGAAATATCTACACCATGATCAGTATAAACATGGAAATATTTACACCGCTCTCTGTATAAACATGGAAATTTCTACACCGTTATCTGTATAAATATGGAAATATCTACACCGCTATCTCTATAAACATGGAAATATCTACACCGCCATCTGTATAAACATGGAAATACCTATACAGTCATCTGTGTAAACATGGAAATATCTACACCACCATCTGTATAAACATGGAAATATCTACAATGCCATCTGCATACACATGGAAATACCTACACGGCAATCTGTGTATAGATGGAAACATCAACACCGCCATCTGTACAAACTTGGAATTATCTACACTGCTATCTCTATAAACATCGAAATATCTACACTGCAGTCTGTATAAACATGGAAATATCTACACCGGTATCTGTATAAACATGGAAATATCTACACCGGTATCTGTATAAACATGGAAATATCTAAACCACGATCTGTATAAACATGGAAATATATACAACACTATCTGTATAAACATGGAAATATCTGCACTGCTATCTCTATAGACATGGAAATATCTACAAAGCCATCTGTATAAACATGGAAATACCTATACAGTCATCTGTGTAAACATGGAAATATCTCCACTGCTATCTCTATAAACATCGAAATATCTACACCGCCATCTGTATAAAAATGGAAATACTTACAAAGTTATCGGTATAAAAATGGAAATATCTACACCGCCCTCTGTATAAACATGGAAATATCTACACAGCCATGTATATATCCATGGAAATACCTGCGCCGCCATCTGTAAAAACATGGAAATATCTACTCGGTCATCTGTGTATAGATGGAAATATCAACAACGCCATCTATACAAACATGGAAATATCTGCACCGCTATCTGTATAAACATGGAAATATCTGCACCGCGGTCTGTATAAACATGGAAATATCTACACGGCCATCTGTGTATAGATGGAAATATCAACACCGCCATCTGTATAAACATGGAAATATCAACACCGCTATCTCTATAAACATGGAAATACCTGCACTGCCATCTGTAAAAACATGGAAATACCTATACAGTCATCTGTAAAAACATGGAAATATCTACAACGCCATCTATATAAACATGGAAATATCTACACCGCTATGTCTATAAACATGGAAATACCTACACCGCTATCTCTATAAACATGGAAATATCTACACCGCCATCTGCATGTCCATGGAAATATCTACGCCGCCATGTATATAAACATGGAAATATCTACACGGCCATCTGTGTATAGATGGAAATATCAACACCGCCATCTGTATAAACATGGAAATATCTACACCGCTATCTCTATAAACATGGAAATTTCTGCACTGCCATCTGGAAAAACATGGAAATACCTATACAGTCATCTGTATAAACATGGAAATATCTACAATGCCATCTGTATACACATGGAAATATCTACACAGCCATCTGTATAAACATGTAAATATCTACACTGCCATCTCCATAAAGATGGAAATATCAACACCGACATCTCTATAAACATGAAAATATCTACACTGCCATCTCCGTAAACATGGAAATAACTACTCTGCCATCTGTATAAACATGGAAACATCTACACCGCAGTCAGTGTGAATAAGGAAATATCTACAATGCCATCTGTATAAAAATATAAATATCTGCACCGCGAGCTGTAAAAACATGGAAATATCAACATCGCTATCTGTATAAACGTGGAAATACCAACACCGCTATCGGTGTAAACATGGAAATATCTACAACGCCATCTATATAAACATGGAAATATGTACACCGCTATGTCTATAAACATGGAAATACCTACACCGCTATCTCTATAAACATGGAAATATCTACACCGCTATCTGTATAAACATGGAAATATCTACACCGCTATCTGTATAAACATGGAAATATCTACACCGCGATCTGTATAAACATGGAAATATCTACACTGCGATCTGCATAAACATGGAAATATCTTCACCATGATCTGTATAAACATGGAAACATCTACACCGCTATCTGTATAAACATGGAAATATCTACACCGCGATCTGTATAAACATGGAAATATCTACACCGCTATCTGTATAAACATGATAATATCTACACCACCATCTATATAAACATGGAAATATCTACACCGCCATCTGTATAAACATGGAAATATCTACACTGCCATCTGTAGAAAGATGGAAATATCTACACCGCTATCTCTATAAATATGGAAATATCTACACCGCCATCTCTATAAACATGAAAATATCTACACTGCCATCTCCATAAAGATGGAAATATCTACTCCGCCATGAGTATAAACACGGAAATATCGACACCACCATCTGTGAAAACATGGAAATATCTACACCGCTATCTGTATAAACATGGAAATATCTACACTGCCATCTGCATGTCCATGGAAATATCTATGCTGCCATCTGTGCAAACATGGAAATATCTACACGTCCATCTGTGTATAGATGGAAATATCAACAACGCCATCTGTAGAAACATGGAAATATCTACACCGCTATCTCTATAATCAAAGAAATATCTGCACAGCCATCTGTAAAACATGGAAATACCTCTACAGTCATCTGTATAAACATGGAAATATCTTCAATGCCATCTGTATACACATGGAAATATCTACACACCCATCTGTATAAACATGTAAAAATCTACACTGCTATCTCTATAAACAAGGAAATATCTACACCGCCATCTCTATAAACATGAAAATATCTACACTGCCATCTCCATAAACATGGAACTAACTACTCCGCCATCTGTATAAACATGGAAACACCAACACCGCCATCTGTGTGAATAAGGAAATATCTACAATGCCGTCTGTATAAAGATATAAATATCTTCACCGTGAGCTGTATAAACATGGAAATATCTACATCGCTATCTGTATAAACGTGGAAATACCAACACATCTATCGGTATAAACATGGAAATATCTACAACGCCATCTATATAAACATGGAAATATCTACACCGCTATGTCTATAAACATGGAAATACCTACACCGCTATCTCTATAAACATGGAAATATCTACACCGCCATCTGCATGTCCATGGAAATATCTACGTCGCCATCTGTATAAACATGGAAATATCTACACGGCCATCTGTGTATAGATGGAAATATCAACACCGCCATCTGTATAAACATGGAAATATCTACACCGCTATCTCTATAAACATGGAAATATCTGCACTGCCATCTGTAAAAACATGGAAATACCTATACAGTCATCTGTATAAACATGGAAATATCTACAATGCCATCTGTATACACATGGAAATATCTACATAGCCATCTGTATAAACATGTAAATATCTACACTGCCATCTCCATAAACATGGAAATATCAACACCGACATCTCTATAAACATGAAAATATCTAAACTGCCATCTCCATAAACATGGAAATAACTACTCTGCCATCTGTATAAACATGGAAACATCTACACCGCCGTCAGTGTGAATAAGGAAATATCTACAATGCCATCTGTATAAAAATATAAATATCTGCACCGCGAGCTGTAAAAACATGGAAATATCAACATCGCTATCTGTATAAACGTGGAAATACCAACACCGCTATCTGTGTAAACAAGGAAATATATGCAATGCCATCTATATATACATGGAAATATGTACACCGCTATGTCTATAAACATGGAAATATCTACACCGCTATCTGTATAAACATGGAAATAACTACACCACTATCTGTATAAACATGGAAATATCTACACCGCGATCTGTATAAACATGGAAATATCTACACCGTGATCTGTATAAACATGGAAATATCTTCACCGCGATCTGTATAAACATGGAAATATCTACACCGCTATCTGTATAAACATGGTAATATCTACACCACCATCTATATAAACATGGAAAAATCTACAACGCCATCTGCATAAACATGGAAATATCTACAATGCCATCTGTAGAAAGATGGAAATATCTACACCGCAATCTGTGTAAACATGGAAATATCTTCACCGTGATCTGTATAAACATGGAAATATTTACACCGCTATCTGTATAAACGTGGAAATTTCTACACCGTTATCTGTATAAATATGGAAATAACTACACCGCTATCTCTATAAACATGGAAATATCTACACCGCCATCTGTATAAAAATGGAAATACCTATAAAGTCATCTGTGTAAACATGGAAATATCTACACCACAATCTGTATAAACATGGAAATATCTACAATGCCATCTGTATACACATGGAAAGAAATACCTACACGGCAATCTGTGTATAGAGGGCAACATCAACACCGCCATCTTTACAAACTTGGAAATATCTACACTGCAATCTCTATAAACATCGAAATATCTACACTGCGGTCTCTATAAACATGGAAATATCCACACCGGTATCTGTATAAACATGGAAATATCTACACCGCTATCTGTATAAACATGCTAATAACTACACCGCTATCTGTATAAATGTGGAAATATTTGCACCGCTATCCCTATAAACATGGTAACATCAATACCGCGATCTGCATAAACATGGAAATATCTACTCCATGATCTGTATAAACATGGAAATATCTACACCGTGATCTGTATAAACATGGAAATATCTACACCGTGATCTGTATAAACATGGAAATACCTACACCGCCATCTCTATAAACATGGAAATATCTACACCCCTATCTGTACAAACATGGAAATATCCACACCGCTATCTCTATGAACATGGAAATATCTACACCGCCATCTCTATAAACATGGAAATATCTACACCGTGATCAGTATAAACGTGGAAATATCTACACCGCTATCTGTATAAACATGGAAATATCTCCACTGCTATCTCTATAAACATCGAAATACCTACAGCGCCATCTGTATAAACATGGAAATATCTCCACTGCTATCTCTATAAACATCGAAATATCTACACCGCCATCTGTATAAACATGGAAATACTTACAAAGTTATCTTTATAAACATGGAAATATCTACAATGCCATCTGTATGAACATGGAAATATCTACACAGCCATGTGAATATACATGGAAATATCTACACCGCTATCTATATAAACATGGAAAAACTACACCGCTATCTGTGTAAACATGGAAATATCTACACGGTCATCTGTGTATAGATGGAAATATCAACACCGACATCTATAGAAACATGGAAATATCTGCACCGCTGTCTGTATAAACATGGAAATATTAACACCGCGGTCTGTATAAACATGGAAATATCTAAACCGCTATCTGTATAAACATGGAAATATCTACACCGCTATCTCTATAAACATGGAAATATCTACACCGTGATCTGTATAAACATGGAAATATTTACACCGCTCTCTGAATAAACATGGAAATTTCTACACCGTTATCTGTATAAATATGGAAATATCTACACCGCTATCTCTATAAACATGGAAATATCTACACCGCCATCTGTATAAACATGGAAATACCTATACAGTCATCTGTGTAAACATGGAAATATCTCCACTGCTATCTCTATAAACATCGAAATATCTACACCGCCATCTGTATAAACATGGAAATACTTACAAAGTTATCGGTATAAACATGGAAATATCCACACAGCCATGTATATATCCTTGGAAATACCTGCGCCGCCATCTGCAAAAACATGGAAATATCTACTCGGTCATGTGTGTATAGATGGAAATATCAACACCGCCATCTATACAAACATGGAAATATCTGCACCGCTATCTGTATAAACATGGAAATATCTACACCGCGGTCTGTATAAACATGGAAATATCTAAACCGCTATCTGTATAAACATGGAAATATCTACACCGCTATCTCTATAAACATGGAAATATCTTCACCGTGATCTGTATAAACATGGAAATATTTACACCGCTATCTGTATAAACGTGGAAATTTCTACACCGTAATCTGTATAAATATGGAAATAACTACACCGCTATCTCTATAAACATGGAAATATCTACACCGCCATCTGTATAAAAATGGAAATACCTACACAGTCATCTGTGTAAACATGGAAATATCTACACCACAATCTGTATAAACATGGAAATATCTACAATGCCATCTGTATACACATGGAAATAAATACCTACACGGCAATCTGTGTATAGATGGAAACATCAACACCGCCATCTTTACAAACTTGGAAATATCCACACTGCAATCTCTATAAACATCGAAATAGCTACACTGCGGTCTGTATAAACATGGAAATATCTACACCGGTATCTCTATAAACATGGAAATATCTACACTGCTATCTGTATAAACATGCTAATAACTACACCGCTATCTGTATAAATGTGGAAATATTTGCACCGCTATCCCTATAAACATGGTAATATCAACACCGCAATCTGTATAAACATGGAAATATCTACTCCATGATTTGTATAAAAATGGAAATATCTACACCGTGATCTGTATAAACATGGAAATATCTACACCGTGATCTGTATAAACATGGAAATACCTACACCGCCATCTCTATCAACATGGAAATATCTACACCCTTATCTGTACAAACATGGAAATATCCACACCGCTATCTCTATAAACATGGAAAAATCAACACCGCTATCTCTATGAACATGGAAATATCCACACCGCCATCTCTATAAACATGGAAATATCTACACCGCCATCTGTATAAACATGGAAATACGTATACAGTCATCTGTGTAAACATGGAAATATCTACACCACCATCTGTATAAACATGGAAATAACTACAATACCATCTGTATACACATGGAAATATCTACACAGACATCTGTATAAACATGGAAATATCTACACTGCCTTCTGTAGAAAAATGGAAATATCTACACCGCTATCTCTATAAATATGGAAATATCTACACCGCCATCTCTATAAACATGAAAGTATCTACACTGCCATCTCCATAAAGATGGAAGTATCTACTCCGCCATGTGTATAAACACGGAAATATCTACACCACCATCTGTGAAAACATGGAAATATCTACACCGCTATCGGTATAAACATGGAAATATCTACACCGCCAACTGCATGTCCATGGAAATATCTACGCCGCCATTTGTATAAACATGGAAATATCTACACGGCCATCTGTGTATAGATGGAAATATCAACACCGCCATCTGTATAAACATGGAAATATCAACACCGCTATCTCTATAAACATGGAAATATTTGCACTGCCATCTGTAAAAACATGGAAATACCTATACAGTCATCTGTAAAAACATGGAAATATCTACAACGCCATCTATATAAACATGGAAATATCTACACCGCTATGTCTATAAACATGGAAATACCTACACTGCTATCTCTATAAACATGGAAATATCTACACCGCCATCTGCATGTCCATGGAAATATCTACGCCGCCATCTGTATAAACATGGAAATATCTACACGGCCATCTGTGTATAGATGGAAATATCAACACCGCCATCTGTATAAACATGGAAATATCTACACCGCTATCTCTGTAAACATGGAAATATCTGCACTGCCATCTGTAAAAACATGGAAATAACTACTCTGCCATCTGTATAAACATGGAAACATCTACACCGCCGTCAGTGTGAATAAGGAAATATCTACAATGCCATCTGTATAAAAATATAAATATCTGCACCACGAGCTGTAAAAACATGGAAATATCAACATCGCTATCTGTATAAACGTGGAAATACCAACACCGCTATCGGTGTAAACATGGAAATATCTACAACGCCATCTATATAAACATGGAAATATGTACTCCGCTATGTCTATAAACATGGAAATACCTACACCGCTATCTCTATAAACATGGAAATATCTACACCGCTATCTGTATAAACATGGAAATATCTACACCGCTATCTGTATAAACATGGAAATATCTACACCGCGATCTGTATAAACATGGAAATATCTACACTGCGATCTGCATAAACATGGAAATATCTTCACCATGGTCTGTATAAACATGGAAACATCTACACCGCTATCTGTATAAACATGATAATATCTACACCACCATCTATATAAACATGGAAATATCTACACCGCCATCTGTATAAACATGGAAATATCTACACTGCCATCTGTAGAAAGATGGAAATATCTACACCGCTATCTCTATAAATATGGAAATATCTACACCGCCATCTCTATAAACATGAAAATATCTACACTGCCATCTCCATAAAGATGGAAATATCTACTCCGCCATGTGTATAAACACGGAAATATCAACACCACCATCTGTGAAAACATGGAAATATCTACACCGCTATCTGTATAAACATGGAAATATCTACACCGCCATCTGCATGTCCATGGAAATATCTACGCTGCCGTCTGTGCAAACATGGAAATATCTACACGTCCATCTGTGTATAGATGGAAATATCAACAACGCCATCTGTACAAACGTGGAAATATCTACACCGCTATCTCTATAAACATGGAAATATCTGCACAGCCATCTGTAAAACATGGAAATATCTCTACAGTCATCTGTATAAACATGGAAATATCTTCAATTCCATCTGTATACACATGGAAATATCTACACACCCATCTGTATAAACATGTACATATCTACACTGCAATCTCTATAAACATGGAAATATCTACACCGCCATCTCTATAAACATGAAAATATCTACACTGCCATCTCCATAAACATGGAACTAACTACTCCGCCATCTGTATAAACATGGAAACACCAACACCGCCATCTGTGTGAATAAGGAAATATCTACAATGCCGTCTGTATAAAGACATAAATATCTGCACCGTGAGCTGTATAAACATGGAAATATCTACATCGCTATCTGTATAAACGTGGAAATACCAACACATCTATCGGTATAAACATGGAAATATCTACAACGCCATCTATATAAACATGGAAATATCTACACCGCTATGTCTATAAACATGGAAATACCTACACCGCTATCTCTATAAACATGGAAATATCTACACCGCTATCTGTATAAACATGGAAATATCTACACCACTATCTGTATAAACATGGAAATATCTACACCGCGATCGGTATAAACATGGAAATATCTACACCGCGATCTGTATAAACATGGAAATATCTTCAACACGATCTGTATAAACATGGAAATATCTACACCGCTATCTGTATAAACATGGTAATATCTACACCACCATCTATATAAACATGGAAATATCTACACCGCCATCTGGATAAACATGGAAATATCTACAATGCCATCTGTAGAAAGATGGAAATATCTACACCGCAATCTGTGTAAACATGGAAATATCTTCACCGTGATCTGTATAAACATGGAAATATCTACACCGCCATCTCTATAAACATGGAAATATCTACACCGTGATCAGTATAAATGTGGAAATATCTACACCGCTATCTGTATAAACATGGAAATATCTCCACTGCTATCTCTGTAAACATCGAAATATCTACACCGCCACCTGTATAAACGTGGAAATACTTACAAAGTTATCGGTATAAACATGGAAATATCTACAATGCCATCTGTATGAACATGGAAATATCTACACAGCCATGTTAATATACATGGAAATATCTACACCGCTATCTATATAAACATGGAAAAACTACACCGCTATCTGTGTAAACATGGAAATATCTACACGGTCATCTGTGTATAGATGGAAATATCAACACCGCCATCTATAGAAACATGGAAATATCTGCACTGCTATCTGTATAAACATGGAAATATCTACACCGCGGTCTGTATAAACATGGAAATATCTAAACCGCTATCTGTATGAACATGGAAATATCTACACCGCTATCTCTATAAACATGGAAATATCTACATCGTGATCTGTATAAACATGGAAATATTTACACCGCTCTCTGTATAAACATGGAAATTTCTACACCGTTATCTGTATAAATATGGAAATATCTACACCGCTATCTCTATAAACATGGAAATACCTACACCACCATCTGAATAAACATGGAAATACCTATACAGTCATCTGTGTAAACATGGAAATATCTCCACTGATATCTCTATAAACATCAAAATATCTACACCGCCATCTGTATAAACATGGAAATACTTACAAAGTTATCGGTATAAACATGGAAATATCTACACCGCCCTCTGTATAAACATGGAAATATCTACACAGCCATGTATATATTCATGGAAATATCTACACCGATATCTAAATAAAAATGGAAATAACTACACCGCTATCTGTGTAAACATGGAAATATCTACACTGCCATCTACATATCCATGGAAATACCTGCGCCGCCATCTGTAAAAACATGGAAATATCTACACGGTCATCTGTGTATAGATGGAAATATCAACACCGCCATCTATACAAACATGGAAATGTCTGCACCGCTATCTGTATAAACATGGAAATATCTACACCGCGGTCTGTATAAACATGGAAATATCTAAACCGCTATCTGTATAAACATGGAAATATCTACACCGCTATCTCTATAAACATGGAAATATCTTCACCGTGATCTGTATAAACATGTAAATATTTACACCGCTATCTGTATAAACGTGGAAATTTCTACACCGTTATCTGTATAAATATGGAAATAACTACACCACTATCTCTATAAACATGGAAATATCTACACCGCCATCTGTATAAAAATGGAAATACCTATACTGTCATCTGTGTAAACATGGAAATATCTACACCAAAATCTGTATAAAAATGGAAATACCTATACTGTCATCTGTGTAAACATGGAAATATCTACACCACAATCTGTATAATCATGGAAATATCTACAATGCCATCTGTATACACATGGAAATAAATACCTACACGGCAATCTGTGTATAGATGGAAACATCAACACTGCCATCATTACAAACTTGGAAATATCTACACTGCAATCTCTATAAACATCGAAATATCTACACTGCGGCCTGTATAAACATGGAAATATCTACACCGCTATCTGTATAAACATGGAAATATCTACACCGCTATCTGTATAAACATGCTAATAAATACACCGCTATCTGTATAAATGTGGAAATATTTGCACCGCTATCCCTATAAACATGGTAATATCAACACCGCGATCAGTATAAACATGGAAATATCTACTCCATGATCTGTATAAACATGGAAATATCTACACCGTGATCTGTATAAACATGGAAATATCTACACCGTGATCTGTATAAACATGGAAATACCTACACCGCCATCTCTATCAACATGGAAATATCTACACCCCTATCTGTACAAACATGGAAATATCCACACCGCTATCTCTATAAACATGGAAAAATCAACACTACTATCTCTATGAACATGGAAATATCTACACCGCCATCTCTATAAACATGGAAATATCTACACCGCGATCAGTATAAACGTGGAAATATCTACACCGCTATCTGTATAAACATGGAAATATCTCCACTGCTATCTCTATAAAGATCGAAATATCTACACCGCCATTGGATAAACATGCAAATACTTACAAAGTTATCGGTATAAACATGGAAATATCTACAATGCCATCTGTATGAACATGGAAATATCTACACAGCCATGTGAATATACATGGAAATATCTACACCGCTATCTATATAAACATGGAAAAACTACACCGTTATCTGTGTAAACATGGAAATATCTACACGGTCATCTGTGTATAGATGGAAATATCAACACCGCCATCTATAGAAACATGGAAATATCTGCACCGCTATCTGTATAAACATGGAAATATCTACACCGCGGTCTGTATAAACATGGAAATATCTAAGCCGCTATCTGTATAAACATGGAAATATCTACACCGCTATCTCTATAAACATGGAAATACCTACACCATGATCTGTATAAACATGGAAATATTTACACCGCTCTCTGTATAAACATGGAAATTTCTACACCGTTATCTGTATAAATATGGAAATATCTACACCGATATCTCTATAAACATGGAAATATCTACACCGCCATCTGTATAAACATGGAAATACCTATACAGTCATCTGTGTAAACATGGAAATATCTACACCACCATCTGTATAAACATGGAAATATCTACAATGCCATCTGTATACACATGGAAATACCTACACGGCAATCTGTGTATAGATGGAAACATCAACACCGCCATCTGTACAAACTTGGAATTATCTGCACTGCTATCTCTATAAACATCGAAATATCTACACTGCGGTCTGTATAAACATGGAAATATCAACACCGGAATCTGTATAAACATGGAAATCTCTAAACCACGATCTGTATAAACATGGAAATATATACAACACTATCTGTATAAACATGGAAATATCTGCACTGCTATCTCTATAGACATGGAAATATCTACAAAGCCATCTGTATAAACATGGAAATACCTACAAAGTCATGTGTAGGAACATGGAAATATCTACACTGCCATCTGTATAAACATAGAAATATCTACACAGCCCTCTGTATAAATATGGAGATATCTTCATAGGCGTCTGTATAAACATGGAAATATCTGCACCGCTATCTGTATAAACATGGAAATACCTACTCCGCTGTCTGCATAAACATGGAAATATGTACACCACTATGTGTATAAACATGGAAATATCTCCACTGCTGTCTGTATAAACTTGGAAATATCTCCACCGTTATCTGTATAAACATGGAAATATCTACAGCGCCATCTCTATAAACATTGAAAAATCTACACTGCCATCTGTAAAACATGGAAATATCAACACAGTCATCTGAATAAACATGGAAATATCTACACCACCATCTCTATAAACATGGAAATACCTACAATACCATCTGTATACACATGGAAATATCTACACAGACATCTGTATAAACATGGAAATATCTACACTGCCATCTGTAGAAAAATGGAAATATCTACACCGCTATCTCTATAAATATGGAAATATCTACACCGCCATCTCTATAAACATGAAAGTATCTACACTGCCATCTCCATAAAGATGGAAGTATCTACTCCGCCATGTGTATAAACACGGAAATATCTACACCACCATCTGTGAAAACATGGAAATATCTACACCACTATCTGTATAAACATGGAAATATCTACACCGCCATCTGCATGTCCATGGAAATATCTACGCCGCCATCTGTATAAACATGGAAATATCTACACGGCCATCTGTGTATAGATGGAAATATCAACACCGCCATCTGTATAAACATGGAAATATCAACACCGCTATCTCTATAAACATGGAAATATCTGCACTGCCATCTGTAAAAACATGGAAATATCTACACTGCCATCTGTAAAAACATGGAAATACCTATACAGTCATCTGTATAAACATGGAAATATCTACAACGCCATCTATATAAACATGGAAATATCTACACCGCTATGTCTATAAACATGGAAATACCTACACCACTATCTCTATAAACATGGAAATATCTACACCGCCATCTGCATGTCCATGGAAATATCTACGCCGACATCTGTATAAACATGGAAATATCTACACGGCCATCTGTGTATAGATGGAAATATCAACACCGCCATCTGTATAAACATGGAAATATCTACACCGCTATCTCTATAAACATAGAAATATCTGCACTGCCATCTGTAAAAACATGGAAATACCTATACAGTCATCTGTATAAACATGGAAATATCTACAATGCCATCTGTATACACATGGAAATATCTACACAGCCATCTGCATCAACATGTAAATATCTACACTGCCATCTCCATAAACATGGAAATATCAACACCGACATCTCTATAAACATGAAAATATCTACACTGCCATCTCCATAAACATGGAAATAACTACTCTGCCATCTGTATAAACATGGAAACATCTACACCGCCGTCAGTGTGAATAAGGAAATATCTACAATGCCGTCTGTATAAAGATATAAATATCTGCACCGTGAGCTGTATAAACATGGAAATATCTACATCGCTATCTGTATAAATGTGGAAATACCAACACATCTATCGGTATAAACATGGAAATATCTACACCAGTATCTGTATAAACATGGAAATATCTACACTGCTATCTGTATAAACATGCTAATAACTACACCGCTATCTGTATAAATGTGGAAATATTTGCACCGCTATCCCTATAAACCTGGTAATATCAACACCGCGATCTGTATAAACATGGAAATATCTACTCCATGATATGTATAAACATGGAAATATCTACACCGTGATCTGTATAAACATGGAAATATCTACACCGTGATCTGTATAAACATGGAAATACCTACACCGCCATCTCTATCAACATGGAAATATCTACACGCCTATCTGTACAAACATGGAAATATCCACACCGCTATCTCTATAAACATGGAAAAATCAACACCGCTATCTCTATGATCATGGAAATATCTACACCGCCATCTCTATAAACATGGAAATATCTACACCGCGATCAGTATAAACGTGGAAATATCTACACCGCTATCTGTATAAACATGGAAATATCTCCACTGCTATCTCTATAAACATCGAAATATCTACACCGCCATCTGTATAAACATGGAAATATTTACAAAGTTATCGGTATAAACATGGAAATATCTACAATGCCATCTGTATGAACATGGAAATATCTACACAGCCATGTGAATATATATGGAAATATCTACAACGCTATCTATATAAACATGGAAAAACTACACCGCTATCTGTGTAAACATGGAAATATCTACACGGTCATCTGTGTATAGATGGAAATATCAACACTGCCATCTATAGAAACATGGAAATATCTGCACCGCTACCTGTATAAACATGGAAATATCTACACCGCAGTCTGTATAAACATGGAAATATCTAAACCGCTATCTGTATAAACATGGAAATATCTACACCACTATCTCTATAAACATGGAAATATCTACACCGTGATCTGTATAAACATGGAAATATTTACACCGCTCTCTGTATAAACATGGAAATTTCTACACCGTTATCTGTATAAACATGGAAATATCTACACCGCTATCTCTATAAACATGGAAATATCTACACCGTGATCTGTATAAACATGGAAATATTTACACCGCCCTCTGTATAAACATGGAAATTTCTACACCGTTATCTGTATAAATATGGAAATATCTAAACCGCTATCTCTATAAACATGGAAATATCTACATCGCCATCTGTATAAACATGGAAATACCTATACAGTCATCTGTGTAAACATGTAAATATCTACACCACCATCTGTATAAACATGGAAATATCTACAATGCCATCTGTATACACATGGAAATACCTACACGGCAATCTGTGTATAGATGGAAACATCAACACCGCCATCTGTACAAACTTGGAATTATCTACACTGCTATCTCTATAAACATCGAAACATTTACACTGCGGTCTGTATAAACATGGAAATATCTACACCGGTATCTGTATAAACATGGAAATATCTAAACCACGATCTGTATAAACATGGAAATATATACAACACTATCTGTATAAACATAGAAATATCTGCACTGCTATCTCTATAGACATGGAAATATCTACAAAGCCATCTGTATAAACATGGAAATACCTACACAGTCATGTGTAGGAACATGGAAATATCTACACTGCCATCTGTATAAACATAGAAATATCTACACAGCCCTCTGTATAAATATGGAGATATCTTCATAGGCATCTATAGAAACATGGAAATATCTGCACCGCTATCTGTATAAACATGGAAATATCTACACCGCCGTCTGTATAAACAAGAAAAATATCTAAACCGCTATCTGTATAAACATGGAAATATCTACACCGCTATCTCTATAAACATGGAAATATCTACACCATGATCAGTATAAACATGGAAATATTTACACCGCTCTCTGTATAAACATGGAAATTTCTACACCGTTATCTGTATAAATATGGAAATATCTACACCGCTATCTCTATAAACATGGAAATATCTACACCGCCATCTGTATAAACATGGAAATACCTATACAGTCATCTGTGTAAACATGGAAATATCTACACCACCATCTGTATAAACATGGAAATATCTACAATGCCATCTGCATACACATGGAAATACCTACACGGCAATCTGTGTATAGATGGAAACATCAACACCGCCATCTGTACAAACTTGGAATTATCTACACTGCTATCTCTATAAACATCGAAATATCTACACTGCAGTCTGTATAAACATGGAAATATCTACACCGGTATCTGTATAAACATGGAAATATCTACACCGGTATCTGTATAAACATGGAAATATCTAAACCACGATCTGTATAAACATGGAAATATATACAACACTATCTGTATAAACATGGAAATATCTGCACTGCTATCTCTATAGACATGGAAATATCTACAAAGCCATCTGTATAAACATGGAAATACCTATACAGTCATCTGTGTAAACATGGAAATATCTCCACTGCTATCTCTATAAACATCGAAATATCTACACCGCCATCTGTATAAAAATGGAAATACTTACAAAGTTATCGGTATAAAAATGGAAATATCTACACCGCCCTCTGTATAAACATGGAAATATCTACACAGCCATGTATATATCCATGGAAATACCTGCGCCGCCATCTGTAAAAACATGGAAATATCTACTCGGTCATCTGTGTATAGATGGAAATATCAACAACGCCATCTATACAAACATGGAAATATCTGCACCGCTATCTGTATAAACATGGAAATATCTGCACCGCGGTCTGTATAAACATGGAAATATCTACACGGCCATCTGTGTATAGATGGAAATATCAACACCGCCATCTGTATAAACATGGAAATATCAACACCGCTATCTCTATAAACATGGAAATACCTGCACTGCCATCTGTAAAAACATGGAAATACCTATACAGTCATCTGTAAAAACATGGAAATATCTACAACGCCATCTATATAAACATGGAAATATCTACACCGCTATGTCTATAAACATGGAAATACCTACACCGCTATCTCTATAAACATGGAAATATCTACACCGCCATCTGCATGTCCATGGAAATATCTACGCCGCCATGTATATAAACATGGAAATATCTACACGGCCATCTGTGTATAGATGGAAATATCAACACCGCCATCTGTATAAACATGGAAATATCTACACCGCTATCTCTATAAACATGGAAATTTCTGCACTGCCATCTGGAAAAACATGGAAATACCTATACAGTCATCTGTATAAACATGGAAATATCTACAATGCCATCTGTATACACATGGAAATATCTACACAGCCATCTGTATAAACATGTAAATATCTACACTGCCATCTCCATAAAGATGGAAATATCAACACCGACATCTCTATAAACATGAAAATATCTACACTGCCATCTCCGTAAACATGGAAATAACTACTCTGCCATCTGTATAAACATGGAAACATCTACACCGCAGTCAGTGTGAATAAGGAAATATCTACAATGCCATCTGTATAAAAATATAAATATCTGCACCGCGAGCTGTAAAAACATGGAAATATCAACATCGCTATCTGTATAAACGTGGAAATACCAACACCGCTATCGGTGTAAACATGGAAATATCTACAACGCCATCTATATAAACATGGAAATATGTACACCGCTATGTCTATAAACATGGAAATACCTACACCGCTATCTCTATAAACATGGAAATATCTACACCGCTATCTGTATAAACATGGAAATATCTACACCGCTATCTGTATAAACATGGAAATATCTACACCGCGATCTGTATAAACATGGAAATATCTACACTGCGATCTGCATAAACATGGAAATATCTTCACCATGATCTGTATAAACATGGAAACATCTACACCGCTATCTGTATAAACATGGAAATATCTACACCGCGATCTGTATAAACATGGAAATATCTACACCGCTATCTGTATAAACATGATAATATCTACACCACCATCTATATAAACATGGAAATATCTACACCGCCATCTGTATAAACATGGAAATATCTACACTGCCATCTGTAGAAAGATGGAAATATCTACACCGCTATCTCTATAAATATGGAAATATCTACACCGCCATCTCTATAAACATGAAAATATCTACACTGCCATCTCCATAAAGATGGAAATATCTACTCCGCCATGAGTATAAACACGGAAATATCGACACCACCATCTGTGAAAACATGGAAATATCTACACCGCTATCTGTATAAACATGGAAATATCTACACTGCCATCTGCATGTCCATGGAAATATCTATGCTGCCATCTGTGCAAACATGGAAATATCTACACGTCCATCTGTGTATAGATGGAAATATCAACAACGCCATCTGTAGAAACATGGAAATATCTACACCGCTATCTCTATAATCAAAGAAATATCTGCACAGCCATCTGTAAAACATGGAAATACCTCTACAGTCATCTGTATAAACATGGAAATATCTTCAATGCCATCTGTATACACATGGAAATATCTACACACCCATCTGTATAAACATGTAAAAATCTACACTGCTATCTCTATAAACAAGGAAATATCTACACCGCCATCTCTATAAACATGAAAATATCTACACTGCCATCTCCATAAACATGGAACTAACTACTCCGCCATCTGTATAAACATGGAAACACCAACACCGCCATCTGTGTGAATAAGGAAATATCTACAATGCCGTCTGTATAAAGATATAAATATCTTCACCGTGAGCTGTATAAACATGGAAATATCTACATCGCTATCTGTATAAACGTGGAAATACCAACACATCTATCGGTATAAACATGGAAATATCTACAACGCCATCTATATAAACATGGAAATATCTACACCGCTATGTCTATAAACATGGAAATACCTACACCGCTATCTCTATAAACATGGAAATATCTACACCGCCATCTGCATGTCCATGGAAATATCTACGTCGCCATCTGTATAAACATGGAAATATCTACACGGCCATCTGTGTATAGATGGAAATATCAACACCGCCATCTGTATAAACATGGAAATATCTACACCGCTATCTCTATAAACATGGAAATATCTGCACTGCCATCTGTAAAAACATGGAAATACCTATACAGTCATCTGTATAAACATGGAAATATCTACAATGCCATCTGTATACACATGGAAATATCTACATAGCCATCTGTATAAACATGTAAATATCTACACTGCCATCTCCATAAACATGGAAATATCAACACCGACATCTCTATAAACATGAAAATATCTAAACTGCCATCTCCATAAACATGGAAATAACTACTCTGCCATCTGTATAAACATGGAAACATCTACACCGCCGTCAGTGTGAATAAGGAAATATCTACAATGCCATCTGTATAAAAATATAAATATCTGCACCGCGAGCTGTAAAAACATGGAAATATCAACATCGCTATCTGTATAAACGTGGAAATACCAACACCGCTATCTGTGTAAACAAGGAAATATATGCAATGCCATCTATATATACATGGAAATATGTACACCGCTATGTCTATAAACATGGAAATATCTACACCGCTATCTGTATAAACATGGAAATAACTACACCACTATCTGTATAAACATGGAAATATCTACACCGCGATCTGTATAAACATGGAAATATCTACACCGTGATCTGTATAAACATGGAAATATCTTCACCGCGATCTGTATAAACATGGAAATATCTACACCGCTATCTGTATAAACATGGTAATATCTACACCACCATCTATATAAACATGGAAAAATCTACAACGCCATCTGCATAAACATGGAAATATCTACAATGCCATCTGTAGAAAGATGGAAATATCTACACCGCAATCTGTGTAAACATGGAAATATCTTCACCGTGATCTGTATAAACATGGAAATATTTACACCGCTATCTGTATAAACGTGGAAATTTCTACACCGTTATCTGTATAAATATGGAAATAACTACACCGCTATCTCTATAAACATGGAAATATCTACACCGCCATCTGTATAAAAATGGAAATACCTATAAAGTCATCTGTGTAAACATGGAAATATCTACACCACAATCTGTATAAACATGGAAATATCTACAATGCCATCTGTATACACATGGAAAGAAATACCTACACGGCAATCTGTGTATAGAGGGCAACATCAACACCGCCATCTTTACAAACTTGGAAATATCTACACTGCAATCTCTATAAACATCGAAATATCTACACTGCGGTCTCTATAAACATGGAAATATCCACACCGGTATCTGTATAAACATGGAAATATCTACACCGCTATCTGTATAAACATGCTAATAACTACACCGCTATCTGTATAAATGTGGAAATATTTGCACCGCTATCCCTATAAACATGGTAACATCAATACCGCGATCTGCATAAACATGGAAATATCTACTCCATGATCTGTATAAACATGGAAATATCTACACCGTGATCTGTATAAACATGGAAATATCTACACCGTGATCTGTATAAACATGGAAATACCTACACCGCCATCTCTATAAACATGGAAATATCTACACCCCTATCTGTACAAACATGGAAATATCCACACCGCTATCTCTATGAACATGGAAATATCTACACCGCCATCTCTATAAACATGGAAATATCTACACCGTGATCAGTATAAACGTGGAAATATCTACACCGCTATCTGTATAAACATGGAAATATCTCCACTGCTATCTCTATAAACATCGAAATACCTACAGCGCCATCTGTATAAACATGGAAATATCTCCACTGCTATCTCTATAAACATCGAAATATCTACACCGCCATCTGTATAAACATGGAAATACTTACAAAGTTATCTTTATAAACATGGAAATATCTACAATGCCATCTGTATGAACATGGAAATATCTACACAGCCATGTGAATATACATGGAAATATCTACACCGCTATCTATATAAACATGGAAAAACTACACCGCTATCTGTGTAAACATGGAAATATCTACACGGTCATCTGTGTATAGATGGAAATATCAACACCGACATCTATAGAAACATGGAAATATCTGCACCGCTGTCTGTATAAACATGGAAATATTAACACCGCGGTCTGTATAAACATGGAAATATCTAAACCGCTATCTGTATAAACATGGAAATATCTACACCGCTATCTCTATAAACATGGAAATATCTACACCGTGATCTGTATAAACATGGAAATATTTACACCGCTCTCTGAATAAACATGGAAATTTCTACACCGTTATCTGTATAAATATGGAAATATCTACACCGCTATCTCTATAAACATGGAAATATCTACACCGCCATCTGTATAAACATGGAAATACCTATACAGTCATCTGTGTAAACATGGAAATATCTCCACTGCTATCTCTATAAACATCGAAATATCTACACCGCCATCTGTATAAACATGGAAATACTTACAAAGTTATCGGTATAAACATGGAAATATCCACACAGCCATGTATATATCCTTGGAAATACCTGCGCCGCCATCTGCAAAAACATGGAAATATCTACTCGGTCATGTGTGTATAGATGGAAATATCAACACCGCCATCTATACAAACATGGAAATATCTGCACCGCTATCTGTATAAACATGGAAATATCTACACCGCGGTCTGTATAAACATGGAAATATCTAAACCGCTATCTGTATAAACATGGAAATATCTACACCGCTATCTCTATAAACATGGAAATATCTTCACCGTGATCTGTATAAACATGGAAATATTTACACCGCTATCTGTATAAACGTGGAAATTTCTACACCGTAATCTGTATAAATATGGAAATAACTACACCGCTATCTCTATAAACATGGAAATATCTACACCGCCATCTGTATAAAAATGGAAATACCTACACAGTCATCTGTGTAAACATGGAAATATCTACACCACAATCTGTATAAACATGGAAATATCTACAATGCCATCTGTATACACATGGAAATAAATACCTACACGGCAATCTGTGTATAGATGGAAACATCAACACCGCCATCTTTACAAACTTGGAAATATCCACACTGCAATCTCTATAAACATCGAAATAGCTACACTGCGGTCTGTATAAACATGGAAATATCTACACCGGTATCTCTATAAACATGGAAATATCTACACTGCTATCTGTATAAACATGCTAATAACTACACCGCTATCTGTATAAATGTGGAAATATTTGCACCGCTATCCCTATAAACATGGTAATATCAACACCGCAATCTGTATAAACATGGAAATATCTACTCCATGATTTGTATAAAAATGGAAATATCTACACCGTGATCTGTATAAACATGGAAATATCTACACCGTGATCTGTATAAACATGGAAATACCTACACCGCCATCTCTATCAACATGGAAATATCTACACCCTTATCTGTACAAACATGGAAATATCCACACCGCTATCTCTATAAACATGGAAAAATCAACACCGCTATCTCTATGAACATGGAAATATCCACACCGCCATCTCTATAAACATGGAAATATCTACACCGCCATCTGTATAAACATGGAAATACGTATACAGTCATCTGTGTAAACATGGAAATATCTACACCACCATCTGTATAAACATGGAAATAACTACAATACCATCTGTATACACATGGAAATATCTACACAGACATCTGTATAAACATGGAAATATCTACACTGCCTTCTGTAGAAAAATGGAAATATCTACACCGCTATCTCTATAAATATGGAAATATCTACACCGCCATCTCTATAAACATGAAAGTATCTACACTGCCATCTCCATAAAGATGGAAGTATCTACTCCGCCATGTGTATAAACACGGAAATATCTACACCACCATCTGTGAAAACATGGAAATATCTACACCGCTATCGGTATAAACATGGAAATATCTACACCGCCAACTGCATGTCCATGGAAATATCTACGCCGCCATTTGTATAAACATGGAAATATCTACACGGCCATCTGTGTATAGATGGAAATATCAACACCGCCATCTGTATAAACATGGAAATATCAACACCGCTATCTCTATAAACATGGAAATATTTGCACTGCCATCTGTAAAAACATGGAAATACCTATACAGTCATCTGTAAAAACATGGAAATATCTACAACGCCATCTATATAAACATGGAAATATCTACACCGCTATGTCTATAAACATGGAAATACCTACACTGCTATCTCTATAAACATGGAAATATCTACACCGCCATCTGCATGTCCATGGAAATATCTACGCCGCCATCTGTATAAACATGGAAATATCTACACGGCCATCTGTGTATAGATGGAAATATCAACACCGCCATCTGTATAAACATGGAAATATCTACACCGCTATCTCTGTAAACATGGAAATATCTGCACTGCCATCTGTAAAAACATGGAAATAACTACTCTGCCATCTGTATAAACATGGAAACATCTACACCGCCGTCAGTGTGAATAAGGAAATATCTACAATGCCATCTGTATAAAAATATAAATATCTGCACCACGAGCTGTAAAAACATGGAAATATCAACATCGCTATCTGTATAAACGTGGAAATACCAACACCGCTATCGGTGTAAACATGGAAATATCTACAACGCCATCTATATAAACATGGAAATATGTACTCCGCTATGTCTATAAACATGGAAATACCTACACCGCTATCTCTATAAACATGGAAATATCTACACCGCTATCTGTATAAACATGGAAATATCTACACCGCTATCTGTATAAACATGGAAATATCTACACCGCGATCTGTATAAACATGGAAATATCTACACTGCGATCTGCATAAACATGGAAATATCTTCACCATGGTCTGTATAAACATGGAAACATCTACACCGCTATCTGTATAAACATGATAATATCTACACCACCATCTATATAAACATGGAAATATCTACACCGCCATCTGTATAAACATGGAAATATCTACACTGCCATCTGTAGAAAGATGGAAATATCTACACCGCTATCTCTATAAATATGGAAATATCTACACCGCCATCTCTATAAACATGAAAATATCTACACTGCCATCTCCATAAAGATGGAAATATCTACTCCGCCATGTGTATAAACACGGAAATATCAACACCACCATCTGTGAAAACATGGAAATATCTACACCGCTATCTGTATAAACATGGAAATATCTACACCGCCATCTGCATGTCCATGGAAATATCTACGCTGCCGTCTGTGCAAACATGGAAATATCTACACGTCCATCTGTGTATAGATGGAAATATCAACAACGCCATCTGTACAAACGTGGAAATATCTACACCGCTATCTCTATAAACATGGAAATATCTGCACAGCCATCTGTAAAACATGGAAATATCTCTACAGTCATCTGTATAAACATGGAAATATCTTCAATTCCATCTGTATACACATGGAAATATCTACACACCCATCTGTATAAACATGTACATATCTACACTGCAATCTCTATAAACATGGAAATATCTACACCGCCATCTCTATAAACATGAAAATATCTACACTGCCATCTCCATAAACATGGAACTAACTACTCCGCCATCTGTATAAACATGGAAACACCAACACCGCCATCTGTGTGAATAAGGAAATATCTACAATGCCGTCTGTATAAAGACATAAATATCTGCACCGTGAGCTGTATAAACATGGAAATATCTACATCGCTATCTGTATAAACGTGGAAATACCAACACATCTATCGGTATAAACATGGAAATATCTACAACGCCATCTATATAAACATGGAAATATCTACACCGCTATGTCTATAAACATGGAAATACCTACACCGCTATCTCTATAAACATGGAAATATCTACACCGCTATCTGTATAAACATGGAAATATCTACACCACTATCTGTATAAACATGGAAATATCTACACCGCGATCGGTATAAACATGGAAATATCTACACCGCGATCTGTATAAACATGGAAATATCTTCAACACGATCTGTATAAACATGGAAATATCTACACCGCTATCTGTATAAACATGGTAATATCTACACCACCATCTATATAAACATGGAAATATCTACACCGCCATCTGGATAAACATGGAAATATCTACAATGCCATCTGTAGAAAGATGGAAATATCTACACCGCAATCTGTGTAAACATGGAAATATCTTCACCGTGATCTGTATAAACATGGAAATATCTACACCGCCATCTCTATAAACATGGAAATATCTACACCGTGATCAGTATAAATGTGGAAATATCTACACCGCTATCTGTATAAACATGGAAATATCTCCACTGCTATCTCTGTAAACATCGAAATATCTACACCGCCACCTGTATAAACGTGGAAATACTTACAAAGTTATCGGTATAAACATGGAAATATCTACAATGCCATCTGTATGAACATGGAAATATCTACACAGCCATGTTAATATACATGGAAATATCTACACCGCTATCTATATAAACATGGAAAAACTACACCGCTATCTGTGTAAACATGGAAATATCTACACGGTCATCTGTGTATAGATGGAAATATCAACACCGCCATCTATAGAAACATGGAAATATCTGCACTGCTATCTGTATAAACATGGAAATATCTACACCGCGGTCTGTATAAACATGGAAATATCTAAACCGCTATCTGTATGAACATGGAAATATCTACACCGCTATCTCTATAAACATGGAAATATCTACATCGTGATCTGTATAAACATGGAAATATTTACACCGCTCTCTGTATAAACATGGAAATTTCTACACCGTTATCTGTATAAATATGGAAATATCTACACCGCTATCTCTATAAACATGGAAATACCTACACCACCATCTGAATAAACATGGAAATACCTATACAGTCATCTGTGTAAACATGGAAATATCTCCACTGATATCTCTATAAACATCAAAATATCTACACCGCCATCTGTATAAACATGGAAATACTTACAAAGTTATCGGTATAAACATGGAAATATCTACACCGCCCTCTGTATAAACATGGAAATATCTACACAGCCATGTATATATTCATGGAAATATCTACACCGATATCTAAATAAAAATGGAAATAACTACACCGCTATCTGTGTAAACATGGAAATATCTACACTGCCATCTACATATCCATGGAAATACCTGCGCCGCCATCTGTAAAAACATGGAAATATCTACACGGTCATCTGTGTATAGATGGAAATATCAACACCGCCATCTATACAAACATGGAAATGTCTGCACCGCTATCTGTATAAACATGGAAATATCTACACCGCGGTCTGTATAAACATGGAAATATCTAAACCGCTATCTGTATAAACATGGAAATATCTACACCGCTATCTCTATAAACATGGAAATATCTTCACCGTGATCTGTATAAACATGTAAATATTTACACCGCTATCTGTATAAACGTGGAAATTTCTACACCGTTATCTGTATAAATATGGAAATAACTACACCACTATCTCTATAAACATGGAAATATCTACACCGCCATCTGTATAAAAATGGAAATACCTATACTGTCATCTGTGTAAACATGGAAATATCTACACCAAAATCTGTATAAAAATGGAAATACCTATACTGTCATCTGTGTAAACATGGAAATATCTACACCACAATCTGTATAATCATGGAAATATCTACAATGCCATCTGTATACACATGGAAATAAATACCTACACGGCAATCTGTGTATAGATGGAAACATCAACACTGCCATCATTACAAACTTGGAAATATCTACACTGCAATCTCTATAAACATCGAAATATCTACACTGCGGCCTGTATAAACATGGAAATATCTACACCGCTATCTGTATAAACATGGAAATATCTACACCGCTATCTGTATAAACATGCTAATAAATACACCGCTATCTGTATAAATGTGGAAATATTTGCACCGCTATCCCTATAAACATGGTAATATCAACACCGCGATCAGTATAAACATGGAAATATCTACTCCATGATCTGTATAAACATGGAAATATCTACACCGTGATCTGTATAAACATGGAAATATCTACACCGTGATCTGTATAAACATGGAAATACCTACACCGCCATCTCTATCAACATGGAAATATCTACACCCCTATCTGTACAAACATGGAAATATCCACACCGCTATCTCTATAAACATGGAAAAATCAACACTACTATCTCTATGAACATGGAAATATCTACACCGCCATCTCTATAAACATGGAAATATCTACACCGCGATCAGTATAAACGTGGAAATATCTACACCGCTATCTGTATAAACATGGAAATATCTCCACTGCTATCTCTATAAAGATCGAAATATCTACACCGCCATTGGATAAACATGCAAATACTTACAAAGTTATCGGTATAAACATGGAAATATCTACAATGCCATCTGTATGAACATGGAAATATCTACACAGCCATGTGAATATACATGGAAATATCTACACCGCTATCTATATAAACATGGAAAAACTACACCGTTATCTGTGTAAACATGGAAATATCTACACGGTCATCTGTGTATAGATGGAAATATCAACACCGCCATCTATAGAAACATGGAAATATCTGCACCGCTATCTGTATAAACATGGAAATATCTACACCGCGGTCTGTATAAACATGGAAATATCTAAGCCGCTATCTGTATAAACATGGAAATATCTACACCGCTATCTCTATAAACATGGAAATACCTACACCATGATCTGTATAAACATGGAAATATTTACACCGCTCTCTGTATAAACATGGAAATTTCTACACCGTTATCTGTATAAATATGGAAATATCTACACCGATATCTCTATAAACATGGAAATATCTACACCGCCATCTGTATAAACATGGAAATACCTATACAGTCATCTGTGTAAACATGGAAATATCTACACCACCATCTGTATAAACATGGAAATATCTACAATGCCATCTGTATACACATGGAAATACCTACACGGCAATCTGTGTATAGATGGAAACATCAACACCGCCATCTGTACAAACTTGGAATTATCTGCACTGCTATCTCTATAAACATCGAAATATCTACACTGCGGTCTGTATAAACATGGAAATATCAACACCGGAATCTGTATAAACATGGAAATCTCTAAACCACGATCTGTATAAACATGGAAATATATACAACACTATCTGTATAAACATGGAAATATCTGCACTGCTATCTCTATAGACATGGAAATATCTACAAAGCCATCTGTATAAACATGGAAATACCTACAGAGTCATGTGTAGGAACATGGAAATATCTACACTGCCATCTGTATAAACATAGAAATATCTACACAGCCCTCTGGATAAATATGGAGATATTTTCATAGGCGTCTGTATAAACATGGAAATATCTGCACCGCTATCTGTATAAACATGGGAATACCTACTCCGCTGTCTGCATAAACATGGAAATATGTACACCACTATGTGTATAAACATGGAAATATCTCCACTGATGTCTGTATAAACTTGGAAATATCTCCACCGTTATCTGTATAAACATGGAAATATCTACAGCGCCATCTCTATAAACATTGAAAAATCTACACTGCCATCTGTAAAACATGGAAATATCAACACAGTCATCTGAATAAACATGGAAATATCTACACCACCATCTGTATAAACATGGAAATACCTACAATACCATCTGTATACACATGGAAATATCTACACAGACATCTGAATAAACATGGAAATATCTACACTGCCATCTGTAGAAAAATGGAAATATTTACACCGCTATCTCTATAAATATGGAAATATCTACACCGCCATCTCTATAAACATGAAAGTATCTACACTGCCATCTCCATAAAGATGGAAGTATCTACTCCGCCATGTGTATAAACACGGAAATATCTACACCACCATCTGTGAAAACATGGAAATATCTACACCGCTATCTGTATAAACATGGAAATATCTACACCGCCATCTGCATGTCCATGGAAATATCTACGCCGCCATCTGTATAAACATGGAAATATCTACACGGCCATCTGTGTATAGATGGAAATATCAACACCGCCATCTGTATAAACATGGAAATATCAACACCGCTATCTCTATAAACATGGAAATATCTGCACTGCCATCTGTAAAAACATGGAAATACCTATACAGTCATCTGTAAAAACATGGAAATATCTACAACGCCATCTATATAAACATGGAAATATCTACACCGCTATGTCTATAAACATGGAAATAACTACACCGCTATCTCTATAAAGATGGAAATATCTACACCGCCATCTGCATGTCCATGGAAATATCTACGCCGCCATCTGTATAAACATGGAAATATCTACACGGCCATCTGTGTATAGATGGAAATATCAACACCGCCATCTGTATAAACATGGAAATATCTACACCGCTATCTCTATAAACATGGAAATATCTGCACTGCCATCTGTAAAAACATGGAAATACCTATACAGTCATCTGTATAAACATGGAAATATCTACAATGCCATCTGTATACACATGGAAATATCTACACAGCCATCTGTATAAACATGTAAATATCTACACTGCCATCTCCATAAACATGGAAATATCAACACCGACATCTCTATAAACATGAAAATATCTACACTGCCATCTCCATAAACATGGAAATAACTACTCTGACATCTGTATAAACATGGAAACATCAACACCGCCGTCAGTGTGAATAAGGAAATATCTACAATGCCATCTGTATAAAAATATAAATATCTGCACCGCGAGCTCTAAAAACATGGAAATATCAACATCGCTATCTGTATAAACGTGGAAATACCAACACCGCTATCGGTGTATACATGGAAATATCTACAACGCCATCTATATAAACATGGAAATATGTACTCCGCTATGTCTATAAACAGGGAAATACCTACACCGCTATCTCTATAAACATGGAAATATCTACACCGCTATCTGTATAAACATGGAAATATCTACACCGCTATCTGTATAAACATGATAATATCTACACCACCATCTATATAAACATGGAAATATCTACCCCGCCATCTGTATAAACATGGAAATATCTACACTGCCATCTGTAGAAAGATGGAAATATCTACACCGCTATCTCTATAAATATGGAAATATCTACACCGCCATCTCTATAAACATGAAAATATCTACACTGCCATCTCCATAAAGATGGAAATCTCTACTCCGCCATGTGTATAAACACGGAAATATCAACACCACCATCTGTGAAAACATGGAAATATCTACACCGCTATCTGTATAAACATGGAAATATCTACACTGCCATCTGCATGTCCATGGAAATATCTACGCTGCCATCTGTGCAAACATGGAAATATCTACACGTCCATCTGTGTATAGATGGAAATATCAACAACGCCATCTGTACAAACATGGCAATATCTACACCGCTATCTCTACAAACAAAGAAATATCTGCCCAGCCATCTGTAAAACATGGAAATAACTCTACAGTCATCAGTATAAACATGGAAATATCTTCAATGCCATCTGTATACACATGGAAATATCTACACACCCATCTGTATAAACATGTAAATATCTAAACTGCAATCTCTATAAACATGGAAATATCTACACCGCCATCTCTATAAACATGAAAATATCTACACTGCCATCTCCATAAACATGGAACTAACTACTCCGCCATCTGTATAAACATGGAAACACCAACACCGCCATCTGTGTGAATAAGGAAATATCTACAATGCCGTCTGTATAAAAATATAAATATCTGCACCGTGAGCTGTATAAACATGGAAATATCTACATCGCTATCTGTATAAACGTGGAAATACCAACACATCTATCGATATAAACATGGAAATATCTACAACGCCATCTATATAAACATGGAAATATCTACACCTCTATGTCTATAAACATGGAAATAACTACACCGCTATCTCTATAAACATGGAAATATCTACACCGCTATCTGTATAAACATGGAAATATCTACACCACTATCTGTATAAGTATGGAAATATCTACACCGCGATCTGTATAAACATGGAAATATCTACACCGCGATCTGTATAAACATGGAAATGTCTTCACCACAATCTGTATAAACATGGATATATCTAAACCGCTATCTGTATAAACATGGTAATATCTACACCACCATCTATATAACCATGGAAATATCTACACCGCCATCTGCATAAACATGGAAATATCTACAATGCCATCTGTAGAAAGATGTGAATATCTACACCGCAATCTGTGTAAACATGGAAATATCTTCACCGTGATCTGTATAAACATGGAAATATTTACACCGCTATCTGTATAAACGTGGAAATTTCTACACCGTTATCTGTATAAATATGGAAATAACTACACCGCTATCTCTATAAACATGGAAATATCTACACCGCCATCTGTATAAAAATGGAAATACCTATACAGTCATCTGTGTAAACATGGAAATATCTACACCACAATCTGTATAAACATGGAAATATCTACAATGCCATGAGTATACACATGGAAATAAATACCTACACGGCAATCTCTGTATAGATGGAAACATCAACACCGCCATCTTTACAAACTTGGAAATATCTACACTGCAATCTCTATAAACATTGAAATATCTACACTGCGGTCTGTATAAACATGGAAATATCTACACCGGTATCTGTATAAACATGGAAATATCTACACCGCTATCTGTATAAACATGCTAATAACTACACCGCTATCTGTATAAATGTGGAAATATTTGCACCGCTATCCCTATAAACATGGTAATATCAACACCGCGAGCTGCATAAACATGGAAATATCTACTCCATGATCTGTATAAACATGGAAATATCTACACCGTGATCTGTATAAACATGGAAATATTTACACCGCTCTCTGTATAAACATGGAAATTTCTACACCGTTATCTGTATAAATATGGAAATATCTACACCGCTATCTGTATAAACATGGAAATATCTACACCGCCATCTGTATAAACATGGAAATACCTATACAGGCATCTGTGTAAACATGCAAATATCTCCACTGCTATCTCTATAAACATCGAAATATCTACACCGCCATCTGTATAAACATGGAAATACTTACAAAGTTATCGGTATAAACATGGAAATATCTACACCGCCCTCTGTATAAACATGGAAATATCTACACAGCCATGTATATATACATGGAAATATCTACATCGATATCTATATAAAAATGGAAATAACTACACCGCTATCTGTGTAAACATGGAAATATCTACACTGCCATCTACATATCCATGGAAATACCTGCGCCGCCATCTGTAAAAACATGGAAATATCTACACGATCATCTGTGTATAGATGGAAATATCAACACCGCCATCAATACAAACATGGAAATATCTGCACCGCTATCTGTATAAACATGGAAATATCTACACCGCGGTCTGTATAAACAAGGAAATATCTAAGCCGCTATCTGTATAAACATGGAAATATCTACACCGCTATCTCTATAAACATGGAAATATCTACACCGCTATCTCTATAAACATGGAAATATCTTCACCGTGATCTGTATAAACATGGAAATATTTACACCGCTATCTGTATAAACGTGGAAATTTCTACACCGTTATCTGTATAAATATGGAAATAACTACACCGCTATCTCTATAAACATGGAAATATCTACACCGCCATCTGTATAAAAATGGAAATACCTATACAGTCATCTGTGTAAACATGGAAATATCTACACCACAATCTGTATAAACATGGAAATATCTACAATGCCATCTGTATACACATTGAAATAAATACCTACACGGCAATCTGTGTATAGATGGAAACGTCAACACCGCCATCTTTACAAACTTGGAAATATCTACACTGCAATCTCTATAAACATCGAAATATCTACACTGCGGTCTGTATAAACATGGAAATATCTACACCGGTATCTGTATAAACATGGAAATATCTACACCGCTATCTGTATAAACATGCTAATAACTACACCGCTATCTGTATAAATGTGGAAATATTTGCACCGCTATCCCTATAAACATGGTAATATCAACACCGCAATCTGTATAAACATGGAAATATCTCCACCGCTATCTGCATAAACATGGAACTATCTCCACCTCTATCTGTATAAATATGGAAATATCTACACCACTATCTGTATAAGCATGGAAATATCTACACCACAATCTGTATAAACATGGAAATATATACACCACTATCTGTATAAACATGGAAACATCTGCATTGCTATCTGTATAAACACGGAAATATCTCCACCGCTATCTGTATAATCTTGGAAATATCTGCACAGCTATCTGTATAAATATGGAAATATCTACACCGCTATCAGTATAAACATGGAAATACCTACACTGCTATCAGTATAAACATGGAATTATCTACACCGCTATCTGTGTAAAGATGGAAATATCTACACCGCAATCTGTGCAAAGATGGAAATTTTTACACTACTATCTTTATAAACATGGAAATATCCACAGTGCCATCTGTATAAACATGTAAATATCTACACAGCCGTGTGTATAAACGGGGAAATATCTACACAGCCATCTCTATAAACATGGAAGTATCCTCACCGCTATCTGTATAAACATGGAAATATCTACACTGCCATCAGTATAAACATGGAAATATCTACACCGCTGTGTCTATAAACATGGAAATACCTACACCACTATCTGTATAAACTTGGAAATATCTACACTGCTATCTGTATAAATTTGGAAATATCTACACGGCCATCTGTATGAACATGGAAAAATCTCCACAGAGATCTGTATAAACATGGAAATATCTACACAGTCATCTGTATATACATGGAAATATCTACAACACCATCTCTACAAACATAGAAATATCTACACTGCCGTCTGTATACACATGGAAATATCTACACAGCCATCAGTATATACATGGAAACATCTGCACCGCTATCTCTGTACACATGGAAATACCTACACTGCAATCTCTATAAACATGGAAATATCTACACCACAATCTTTATTAACATGGAAATATCCACACCGCCGTCTCTATAAACATGAAAATAACTACAACGCCATCTCCATAAACATGGAAATATCTACACCGCCATCTCTGTAAACATGGATATGTCTATACTGCTATCTTTATAAACATGGAAATATCCACCCAGACATTTGTATAAAGATGGAAATATCTACACCGCGAGCTGTATAAAAATGGAAATATCAACACCGCTATCTGCACAAACATGGAAATACCTACACCGCCATCTCTATAAACATGGAATTATCTACTCCGCTATCTCTATAAACATAGAAATATCTACACCGCCATGTCTATAAACATGGAAATATCTACACTTCCATCTGGATAAACATGGAAATATCTATACCGCCCTCTGTGTAAACTTGGAAATATCTACACCGCCATCTATATAAACATAGAAATAATTTACACTGCCATCTGTAGAAAGATGGAAATTTCTACACCGTGAACTGCATAAACATGGAAATATCTACACTTCTACTTGTATAAACATGGAAATATCTACACTGCTCTCTGTATAAATATGGAAATATCTACAAAGCTATCTGTATAAACATGGAAATGTCTACACCGCTATGTGTATAAACATGGAAATATCCACATGGCTATTTCTATATACATGGAAATATCTACACCGCCATCTGTATAAGCATGGAAACACCTACACAGTTATCTGTATAAACATGGAAATAACTACACCGCTATCTCTATAAACTTGGAAATATCTACACTGCTATCTGTATAAACATGGAAATACCTTCACCGCAATCTGTGCAAAGATGGAAATATATAGAGCGCTATCTCTATAAAGATGGAAATATCTACACCGCTATCTATATAAACATGGAAATATCTACACCGCCATCTGTATAAACATGGAAATATCTACACAGTCATCTGTATATACATGGAAAAACCTTCACAGCCATCTCTATTAACATGAAAATATCTACACTGCCATTCTTATACACATGAAAATATCTACACAGCCATCAGTATAAACATAGAAACATCTGCACCGGTATCTCTATACACATGGAAATACCTACACTGCAATCTCTATAAACATGGAAATATATACACCGCCATCTCTATAAACATGAAAATATCTACACCGACATCTCCATAAACATGGAATTATCTACACTGCCATCAGGGTAAACATGGAAATATCTACTCCTCTATCTCTATAAACATGGAAATATCTACACTGCCATCTGTAAAGATGGAAATATCTACACTGTGAGCTGTATAAACATGGAAATATCTACACCGCTATCTGTACACACAGGGAAATACCAACACCAATATCTGTATAAACATGGAAATATCTACACGGCTATCTGTATAAACTTGGAAATATCTCCACCGCTATCTTCATAAACCTGGAAATATCTCCACCGCTATTTGTATAAATATGGAAATATCTACACCACTATCTGTATAAGCATTGAAATATCTACACCACTCTCTGTATAAACATGGAAATATATACACCGCTATCAGTATGAACATGAAAATATCTACATCGCTATATGTATAAACCTGGAAATATCTCCACGGCTATCTGTATAAACATGGAAATACCTACACCACTATCTCTTTAAACATGGAAATATTTACACCGTTATCTGCATAAATATGGAAATATTTACAACGCTATCTGTGTAAACTTGGAAATATCTACACAGCTACCTGTGAAAACATGGAATTATCTACTCCGTTATCTGTATAAACATTGAAATATCTACACCATCGTCTGTATATACATGGAAATATCCACACTGCCCTCTGTATAAACATGGAAATATCTATACCGTTATCAGTATAAACATGGAAATATCTACACCGCTATCTCTATAAACATGGAAATAATTACACCACCATATCTATAAACATGGAATTATCTACACCGCTATCTCTGTAAATATACAAATATCTACACCGCCATCTCTATAAACATGGAATTATCTACACCGCCATATGAATAAACATGGAAATATTTACACTGCCATCTGTATAAATATGGAAATATCTACACCGCCATCTCTATAAACATGGAAATATCTTCACTGCCTTCTGTATAAAGATGGAAATATCTACACCGCGATCTGTATAAAGATGGAAATATCTACACCGCTTCCTGTATAAACATGGAATTACCTACACCGCTATCTGTATAAACATGGATTTATCCACACCACTATTCGTATAAACATGAAAATATCTACACCGCTATCTGTATAAACATGCAAATATCTACACCGCTATCTTTATAAACTTGGAAATATCTACACCGCTATCTGTATAAATATGGAAATATCTACACCGTTATCTCTGTAAACATGGAAATGTCTACACCGCTAACTGTATAAACATGGAAATATCTAAACCGCTGTCTCTATAAACATGGAAATATTACACAGCCATCTCTATACACATGGAAATATCTACACCGCTATCTCTATAAACATAGAAATAACCACACCCCTACCTGTATAAACATGAGAATTTCTACACCGCTATCTGTATAAATATGGAAATAACTACACCGCTATATCTATAAACATGGAAATGTCTACAAAACTATCTGTATAAACATGGAAATATCTAAACCGCTATCTCTGTAAACATGGAAATATCTACAACGCTATCTGTGTAAACAAGGAAATATCTACAGGGCTATCTGTGTAAACATGGAAATGTCTACACCGCTATGTGAATTAACATGGAAATATCTACACCACTATCTGTGTAAACATGGAAATAACTACACTGCTATCTCCATAAACCTTGAAATATCTACACCGCTATCTGTGCAAACATGGAAATATCTACACCGTTATCTGTGTAAAGATAGCAATATCTACACCACTATCAGTGTAAATATGGAAACACCTACACCGCTGTGTGTGTAAACATGGAAATATCTACACCGCTATCTATAGAAATATGGAAATATCTACACGGCTATCTGTGTAAAAATGGAAATATCTACACCACTATCTGCGCATACATGGAAAAAACTCCACCGCCATCTGTAAAAACATGGAAATATCTACACTGCCATGTCTATAAACATGGAAATATCAACAACGCTATCTGTATAAACATGGAAGTATCAAAACCACCATCTGTATAAACTTGCAAATATCTACACCGACATGTGTATACATGGAAATATCTACACCGCTATCTGTATAAACATGCAAATTTCTACACCATGATCTGTATAAACATGGAAAGATCTACACCGCTATCTGTATAAACATGGAAATACCTACACCGATATCTGTTAAACATGGAAATATCTACACAATCATTTGTATAAACATGGAAATATCTACACCACTACCTGCATAAACATGGAAATATCTGCACTGCCATCTGTATACACATGGAAATATCTACACAGCCATCTCTATAAACATGGAAATACCTACACTGCTATCTGTATTAACATGAAAATATCTACAACGGTATCTGTGTAAACACGGAAATATCTACAACGCTGTCTATCTAATCATGGAAATATCTACTCCGCTATCTTATAAAGATGGAAATATATACACCGCTATCAGTGTAAAGATGGAAATATCTACACCGCTATCTGTGTAAACATGGAAATATATACACCACTATCTATATAAACATGGAAATATCTACAGCACTATCTGTGCAAACATGGAAATATCTCCAACACTATCTGTGCAAACATGGAAATATCTACGCCACCATCTGTATAAACATGGAAATATCCACACTGCCATCTCTATAAACATGGATATATCTACACAGCCATCTGTAAAACCGTGGAAATATCTACACCGCCATCTGTATAAACATGGAAATATCTACACCACCATCTGTATAAACAGGAAATATCTACAATGCCATCTGTAGAAAGATGGAAATATTTACGCCGCAATCTGAATAAACTTGGAAATATCTGCAGCGCTCTCTATATAAACATGGAAATACCTACAACGCTATCTGTATAAACAAGGAATTATCTTCACCATGATATGTATAAACATGGAAATATCTACAACGCTATCTGTATAAACAAGGAATTATCTTCACCATGATATGTATAAACATGGAAATATCTACACCGCTATCTGTATAAACATGGAAATACCTACAACACTATTTGTATTAACATGGAGCTATCTATACAGCTATCTATATATATATGGAAATATCTACACAGCTATCTCAATAAACATGGACATATCTACATCACTATCTGTATGAACATGGAAATAACTACAATGCTATGTCAATAAACATGGAAATATCTATATCGCCATCTCTATGAACATGGAACTATCTACACCGCCACGTGCATAAACATGGAAATAACTACACTGCAATCTGTATACACATGGAAATACTTAAACAGCCGTCTTTATAAACATGGAAATATCTACACCGCTACCTCTATTAACATGGAAATAGCTACACCGCTAACTCTATAAACATGGAAATATCTACACCACTATCTCTATAAACATGGAAATACTTACACCGCCATCTGTAAAAACATGGAAATATCTACACTGCCATCTGTATAAACATGGAAATATCTACACCGATATCTGTATAAACATTGAAATACCTACACCGCTATCTCTAAAAACATGGAAATATGTACACCGCCATCTCTATAAACATGGAAAAATCTACACCACCATCTATATAAAAAAGGAAATATCTACACCGCCATCTGTATAAATATGGAAATATCTACACCGCCATCTGTATAAACATAGAAATATCCACACTGCAATCTGCAGAAAGGTAGAAATATCTACACCGTGATCTGTATAAACATGGAAATATCTACACCGCTATCTGTATAAACCTGGAAATATCTACAACGCTATCTGTATAAACATGGAAATATCTACAACGCTATCTCTATAAACATGGAAATGTCTACACCGCCATCCGTATAAACATGGAAATAACCACACAGTCATCTGTATAAACATGGAAATATCTACAACACCATCTGTATTAACATGGAAATATCTACACCGCCATCTGTGTACACATGGAAATATCTACACACCCATCTGTATAAACATGGAAATGTCTAAACCGCTATCTGTATAAACATGGAAATATCTACACCGCCATCTCCATCAACATGGAACTATCTACACCCCCATCTGTATAAACATGGAAATATCTACACCGCTATCTGTATATACATGGAAATATCTACACTGCCATCTGTATAAACACGGAAATACCAACACCGCTATCTGTATAAACATGGAATTACCAACACCGCAATCTGTATAAACATGGAAATATCTACACCGCCATCTTTATAAACATGGAAATATCTACACCGCTATCTCTATAAACATGGAGATATCTACACGACGATATCTATAAACATCGAAATATCTACACCGCTATCTGTGTAAACATGGAAATATCTACACCGCTATCTGTATATACATGGAAAAATCTACACCGCTATCTGTATAAACATGGAAATACCTACACGGCCATCGGTATAAATATGGAAATACCTATACTGCTATCTCTGTAAACATGGAAATATATACACCGCCATCTGCATAAACATGGAAATGTCTACACCGCTATCTCTGAAAACATGGAAATATCTACACCGCTATCTGTATAAACATGGAAATATCTACACTGCCATCTGTATAAACATGGAAATATCTACAGTGCCATCTGTATAAACATGGAAATATCTACACTGCCATCTGTACACACATGGAAATATCTACACAGCCATCTGTATAACCAGGGAAATATCTCCACCGCTATCTGTATAAACATGGAAATATCTACACCGCTATCTGTATAAACATGGAAATATCTACACCGCTATCTGTATAACCATGGAAATATATACAATGCTATCTGTGTAAACATGGGAATATGTACACAGCTATCTGTGTAAACTTGGAAATATCTACACAGCTATCTGTGTAAAAATGGAAATATCTACACAGCAATCTGTGCAAAGATGGAAATATCTACACCGCCATCTGTATAAACATAGAAATATCTACACCGCTATCTGTATAAACATGGAAATATCTACACCGCAATCTGTATAAACATGGAAATATCTACACCGCTATCGATATAAATATGAAATATCTAAACATCCATCTCTATAAAAATGCAAATATCTACACTGCTATCTGTATAAACATGGAAATATCCTCACTGCTATCTCTATGAACATGGATATATCTACACCGCTATCTCTATAAACATGGAAATATCTACACCGCCATCTCTTTAAACATGGAAATATCTACACCGCCATCTGTATAAACATGGAAATATCTACTCCGTTATCTGTATAAACATGGAAATACCTACACCACGATCCATATAAACACGGAAATATCTATACCGTGATCTGTATAAACATGGAAATATCTAGACCGCTATCTGTATAAACATGGAAATATCTACACAGCTATCTCTATAAACATAGAAATATCAACACGGCCATCTGTATAAACATGGAAATACCTACAAAGTCATCTGTATAAATATGGAAATATCTACACAGCCATCTGTATATACATGGAAATATCTACACCGCTATCTGTATAAACATGAAAATATCTACACCGCTATTTGTATAAACAAGGAAATATCTACACCGCCATATGTTTAAACTTGGAAATATATACACAGACATCTGTTTATACATGGAAATATCTACACCGCTATCTGTATAAACATGCTAATAACTACACCGCTATCTGTATAAATTTGGAAATATTTGCACCGCTATCCCTATAAACATGGTAATATCAACACCGCGATCTGTATAAACATGGAAATATCTACACCATGATCTGTATAAACATGGAAACATCTACACCGCGATCTCTATAAACATGGAAAAATCTACACCGTGATCTGTATAAACCTGGAAATATCTACACAGCCACCTCTATAAACATGGAAATATCTACACCCCTATCTGTATAAACATGGAAATATCCACACAGCTATCTCTATAAACGTGGAAAAATCAACACCGCAATCTCTATGAACAAGGAAATATCTACACCGCCATCTCTATAAACATGGAAATATCTACACCGTGATCAGTATAAACATGAAAATATCTACACCGCTATCTGCGTAAACATGGAAATATCTCCACTGCTATCTCTATAAACATCGAAATATCTACACCGCCATCTGTATAAACATGGAAATACTTACAAAGTAATCTGTATAAACATGGAAATATCTACACCGCCATCTGTATAAACATGGAAATATCTACTCAGCCATGTGTATATACATGGAAATATTTACACAGCTATCTATATAAACATGGAAAGAAATACAACGCTATCTGTATAAACATGGAAATATCTCCACTGCTATCTCTATAACCATCGAAATATCTACACCGCCATCTGTATCAACATGGAAATACTTACAAAATTATCTGCATAAACATGGAAATATCTACACGGCCATCTGCATAAACATGGAAATATCTACAATGCCATCTGTAGAAAGATGGAAATATCTACACCGCAACCTGTGTAAACATGGAAATAACTACACCAATATCTGTAAAAACATGGAAATATCTACACCGCTATCTGTATAAACATGGAAATATCTACACCGCGATCTGTATAAACATGGAAATATCTACAGCGCCATCTCTATAAACATTGAAATATCTACACTGCCATCTGTAAAAACATGGAAATATCTAAACAGTCACCTAAATAAACATGGAAATATCTACACCACCATCTGTATAAACATGGAAATACCTACAATACCATCTGTATACACCTGGAAATATCTACACAGACATCTGTATAAATATGGAAATATCTACACCGCCATCAGTATAAACGTGGAAATATCTACACTGCCATCTTTAGAAAGATGGAAATATCTACACCGCTATCTCTATAAATATGGAAATATCTACACCGCCATCTTTATAAACATGAAAATATCTACACTGCCATCTCCATAAAGATGGAAGTGTCTTCGTCGCCATGTGTATAAACACGGAAATATCTACACCACCATCTGTGAAAACATGGAAATATCTACACCGCTATCTGTATAAACATGGAAATATCTACACAGCTATCTCTATAAACATGGAAATACCTACACCGCCATCTGTATAAACATGCAAATACATACAAAGTCATCTGTATAAACATGGAAATATCTACACAGCCATCTGTATAAACATGGAAATATCAACACAGCCATCTGTATATAAATGGAAATATCTACACCGCTATCTGTATAAACATGGAAATAACTACACCACTATTTGTATAAAAAAGGAAATATCCACACCGCCATCTGTTTAAACATGGAAATATATACAGTCATCTGTGTATACATGGAAATATCTACACCGCTATATATATAAACTTGCTAATAACTACACGGCTCTCTGTGTAAATGTGGAAATATTTGCACCGCTATCCCTATTAACGTGGTAATAACAACACCGCGATCTGTATAACATGGAAATATCTACACCGTGATCTGTATAAACATGGAAATATCTACACCACCATCTCTATAAACATGGAAATATCTACACCCCTATCCTTATAAACATGGAAATATCCACACAGCTATCTCTATAAACATGGAAATATCTACACCGCCATCTCTATAAACATGAAAATATCTACACTGCCATCTCCATAAACATGGAACTAACTACTCCGCCATCTGTATAAACATGGAAACATCTAGACCGCCACCTGCTTGAATAAGGAAATATCTACAATGCCATCGGTATAAAGATATAAATATCTGCACCGCGAGCTGTATAAACATGGAAATATCTACACCACCATCTGTATAAACATAGAAATAGCTACAATACCATCTGTATACACATGGAAATATCTACACAGACATCTGTATAAATATGGAAATATCTACACCGCTATCTCTATAAACATGGAAATATCTACACCGCCATCTGTATAAACATGGAAATACCTATACAGTCATCTGTGTAAACATGGAAATATCTCCACTGCTATCTCTATAAACATCGAAATACCTACACCGCCATCTGTATAAACATGGAAATACTTACAAAGTTATCGGTATAAACATGGAAATATCTACACCGCCCTCTGTATAAACATGGAAATATCTACACAGCCATGTATATATACATGGAAATATCTACACCAATATCTATATAAAAATGGAAATAACTACACCGCTATCTGTGTAAACATGGAAATATCTACACTGCCATCTACATATCCATGGAAATACCTGCGCCGCCATCTGTAAAAACATGGAAATATCTACACGGTCATCTGTGTATAGATGGAAATATCAACACCGCCATCTATACAAACATGGAAATATCTGCACCGCTATCTGTATAAACATGGAAATATCTACACCGCGGTCTGTATAAACATGGAAATATCTAAACCGCTATCTGTATAAACATGGAAATTTCTACACCGCTATCTCTATAAACATGGAAATATCTTCACCGTGATCTGCATAAACATGGAAATATTTACACCGCTATCTGTATAAACGTGGAAATTTCTACACCGTTATCTGTATAAATATGGAAATAACTACACTGCTATCTCTATAAACATGGAAATATCTACACCGCCATCTGTATAAAAATGGAAATACCTATACTGTCATCTGTGTAAACATGGAAATATCTACACCACAATCTGTATAATCATGGAAATATCTACAATGACATCTGTATACACATGGAAATAAATACCTACACGGCAATCTGTGTATAGATGGAAACATCAACACCGCCATCTTTACAAACTTGGAAATATCTACACTGCAATCTCTATAAACATCGAAATATCTACACTGCGGTCTGTATAAACATGGAAATATCTGCACCGGTTTCTGTATAAACATGGAAATATCTACACTGCTATCTGTATAAACATGCTAATAACTACACCGCTATCTGTATAAATGTGGAAATATTTGCACCGCTATCCCTATAAACATGGTAATATCAACACCGCCATCTGTATAAACATGGAAATATCTACTCCATGATATGTATAAACATGGAAATATCTACACGGTGATCTGTATAAACATGGAAATATCTACATTGTGATCTGTATAAACATGGAAATACCTACACTGCCATCTCTATCAACATGGAAATATCTACACCCCTATCTGTACAAACATGGAAATATCCACACCGCTATCTCTATAAACATGGAAAAATCAACACCGCTATCTCTATGAACATGGAAATATCTACACCGCCATCTCTATAAACATGGAAATATCTACACCGCGATCAGTATAAACGTGGAAATATCTACACCGCTATCTGTATAAACATGGAAATATCTCCACTGCTATCTCTACAAACATCGAAATATCTACACCGCCATCTGTATAAACATGGAAATACTTACAAAGTTATCGGTATAAACATGGAAATATCTACAATGCCATCTGTATGAACATGGAAATATCTACACAGCCATGTGAATATACATGGAAATATCTACACTGCTATCTATATAAACATGGAAAAACTACACCGCCATCTGTATAAACATGGAAATATCTACTCAGCCATGTGTATATACATGGAAATATTTACACAGCTATCTATATAAACATGGAAAGAAATACAACGCTATCTGTATAAACATGGAAATATCTCCACTGCTATCTCTATAACCATCGAAATATCTACACCGCCATCTGTATCAACATGGAAATACTTACAAAATTATCTGCATAAACATGGAAATATCTACACGGCCATCTGCATAAACATGGAAATATCTACAATGCCATCTGTAGAAAGATGGAAATATCTACACCGCAATCTGTGTAAACATGGAAATAACTACACCAATATCTGTAAAAACATGGAAATATCTACACCGCTATCTGTATAAACATGGAAATATCTACACCGCGATCTGTATAAACATGGAAATATCTACAGCGCCATCTCTATAAACATTGAAATATCTACACTGCCATCTGTAAAAACATGGAAATATCTAAACAGTCACCTAAATAAACATGGAAATATCTACACCACCATCTGTATAAACATGGAAATACCTACAATACCATCTGTAAACACCTGGAAATATCTACACAGACATCTGTATAAATATGGAAATATCTACACCGCCATCAGTATAAACGTGGAAATATCTACACTGCCATCTGTAGAAAGATGGAAATATCTACACCGCTATCTCTATAAATATGGAAATATCTACACCGCCATCTTTATAAACATGAAAATATCTACACTGCCATCTCCATAAAGATGGAAGTGTCTTCGTCGCCATGTGTATAAACACGGAAATATCTACACCACCATCTGTGAAAACATGGAAATATCTACACCGCTATCTGTATAAACATGGAAATATCTACACAGCTATCTCTATAAACATGGAAATACCTACACCGCCATCTGTATAAACATGCAAATACATACAAAGTCATCTGTATAAACATGGAAATATCTACACAGCCATCTGTATAAACATGGAAATATCAACACAGCCATCTGTATATAAATGGAAATATCTACACCGCTATCTGTATAAACATGGAAATAACTACACCACTATTTGTATAAAAAAGGAAATATCCACACCGCCATCTGTTTAAACATGGAAATATATACAGTCATCTGTGTATACATGGAAATATCTACACCGCTATATATATAAACTTGCTAATAACTACACGGCTCTCTGTGTAAATGTGGAAATATTTGCACCGCTATCCCTATTAACGTGGTAATAACAACACCGCGATCTGTATAACATGGAAATATCTACACCGTGATCTGTATAAACATGGAAATATCTACACCACCATCTCTATAAACATGGAAATATCTACACCCCTATCCTTATAAACATGGAAATATCCACACAGCTATCTCTATAAACATGGAAATATCTACACCGCCATCTCTATAAACATGAAAATATCTACACTGCCATCTCCATAAACATGGAACTAACTACTCCGCCATCTGTATAAACATGGAAACATCTAGACCGCCACCTGCTTGAATAAGGAAATATCTACAATGCCATCGGTATAAAGATATAAATATCTGCACCGCGAGCTGTATAAACATGGAAATATCTACACCACCATCTGTATAAACATAGAAATAGCTACAATACCATCTGTATACACATGGAAATATCTACACAGACATCTGTATAAATATGGAAATATCTACACCGCTATCTCTATAAACATGGAAATATCTACACCGCCATCTGTATAAACATGGAAATACCTATACAGTCATCTGTGTAAACATGGAAATATCTCCACTGCTATCTCTATAAACATCGAAATACCTACACCGCCATCTGTATAAACATGGAAATACTTACAAAGTTATCGGTATAAACATGGAAATATCTACACCGCCCTCTGTATAAACATGGAAATATCTACACAGCCATGTATATATACATGGAAATATCTACACCAATATCTATATAAAAATGGAAATAACTACACCGCTATCTGTGTAAACATGGAAATATCTACACTGCCATCTACATATCCATGGAAATACCTGCGCCGCCATCTGTAAAAACATGGAAATATCTACACGGTCATCTGTGTATAGATGGAAATATCAACACCGCCATCTATACAAACATGGAAATATCTGCACCGCTATCTGTATAAACATGGAAATATCTACACCGCGGTCTGTATAAACATGGAAATATCTAAACCGCTATCTGTATAAACATGGAAATATCTACACCGCTATCTCTATAAACATGGAAATATCTTCACCGTGATCTGCATAAACATGGAAATATTTACACCGCTATCTGTATAAACGTGGAAATTTCTACACCGTTATCTGTATAAATATGGAAATAACTACACTGCTATCTCTATAAACATGGAAATATCTACACCGCCATCTGTATAAAAATGGAAATACCTATACTGTCATCTGTGTAAACATGGAAATATCTACACCACAATCTGTATAATCATGGAAATATCTACAATGACATCTGTATACACATGGAAATAAATACCTACACGGCAATCTGTGTATAGATGGAAACATCAACACCGCCATCTTTACAAACTTGGAAATATCTACACTGCAATCTCTATAAACATCGAAATATCTACACTGCGGTCTGTATAAACATGGAAATATCTGCACCGGTTTCTGTATAAACATGGAAATATCTACACTGCTATCTGTATAAACATGCTAATAACTACACCGCTATCTGTATAAATGTGGAAATATTTGCACCGCTATCCCTATAAACATGGTAATATCAACACCGCGATCTGTATAAACATGGAAATATCTACTCCATGATATGTATAAACATGGAAATATCTACACGGTGATCTGTATAAACATGGAAATATCTACATTGTGATCTGTATAAACATGGAAATACCTACACTGCCATCTCTATCAACATGGAAATATCTACACCCCTATCTGTACAAACATGGAAATATCCACACCGCTATCTCTATAAACATGGAAAAATCAACACCGCTATCTCTATGAACATGGAAATATCTACACCGCCATCTCTATAAACATGGAAATATCTACACCGCGATCAGTATAAACGTGGAAATATCTACACCGCTATCTGTATAAACATGGAAATATCTCCACTGCTATCTCTACAAACATCGAAATATCTACACCGCCATCTGTATAAACATGGAAATACTTACAAAGTTATCGGTATAAACATGGAAATATCTACAATGCCATCTGTATGAACATGGAAATATCTACACAGCCATGTGAATATACATGGAAATATCTACACCGCTATCTATATAAACATGGAAAAACTACACCGCCATCTGTATAAACATGGAAATATCTACTCAGCCATGTGTATATACATGGAAATATTTACACAGCTATCTACATAAACATGGAAAGAAATACAACGCTATCTGTATAAACATGGAAATATCTCCACTGCTATCTCTATAACCATCGAAATATCTACACCGCCATCTGTATCAACATGGAAATACTTACAAAATTATCTGCATAAACATGGAAATATCTACACGGCCATCTGCATAAACATGGAAATATCTACAATGCCATCTGTAGAAAGATGGAAATATCTACACCGCAATCTGTGTAAACATGGAAATAACTACAACAATATCTGTAAAAACATGGAAATATCTACACCGCTATCTGTATAAACATGGAAATATCTACACCGCGATCTGTATAAACATGGAAATATCTACAGCGCCATCTCTATAAACATTGAAATATCTACACTGCCATCTGTAAAAACATGGAAATATCTAAACAGTCACCTAAATAAACATGGAAATATCTACACCACCATCTGTATAAACATGGAAATACCTACAATACCATCTGTAAACACCTGGAAATATCTACACAGACATCTGTATAAATATGGAAATATCTACACCGCCATCAGTATAAACGTGGAAATATCTACACTGCCATCTGTAGAAAGATGGAAATATCTACACCGCTATCTCTATAAATATGGAAATATCTACACCGCCATCTTTATAAACATGAAAATATCTACACTGCCATCTCCATAAAGATGGAAGTGTCTTCGTCGCCATGTGTATAAACACGGAAATATCTACACCACCATCTGTGAAAACATGGAAATATCTACACCGCTATCTGTATAAACATGGAAATATCTACACAGCTATCTCTATAAACATGGAAATACCTACACCGCCATCTGTATAAACATGCAAATACATACAAAGTCATCTGTATAAACATGGAAATATCTACACAGCCATCTGTATAAACATGGAAATATCAACACAGCCATCTGTATATAAATGGATATATCTACACCGCTATCTGTATAAACATGGAAATAACTACACCACTATTTGTATAAAAAAGGAAATATCTACACCGCCATCTGTTTAAACATGGAAATATATACAGTCATCTGTGTATACATGGAAATATCTACACCGCTATATATATAAACTTGCTAATAACTACACGGCTCTCTGTGTAAATGTGGAAATATTTGCACCGCTATCCCTATTAACGTGGTAATAACAACACCGCGATCTTTATAACTTGGAAATATCTACACCGTGATCTGTATAAACATGGAAATATCTACACCACCATCTCTATAAACATGGAAATATCTACACCCCTATCTTTATAAACATGGAAATATCCACACAGCTATCTCTATAAACATGGAAATATCTACACCGCCATCTCTATAAACATGAAAATATCTACACTGCCATCTCCATAAACATGGAACTAACTACTCCGCCATCTGTATAAACATGGAAACATCTAGACCGCCACCTGCTTGAATAAGGAAATATCTACAATGCCATCGGTATAAAGATATAAATATCTGCACCGCGAGCTGTATAAACATGGAAATATCTACACCACCATCTGTATAAACATAGAAATAGCTACAATACCATCTGTATACACATGGAAATATCTACACAGACATCTGTATAAATATGGAAATATCTACACCGCTATCTCTATAAACATGGAAATATCTACACCGCCATCTGTATAAACATGGAAATACCTATACAGTCATCTGTGTAAACATGGAAATATCTCCACTGCTATCTCTATAAACATCGAAATACCTACACCGCCATCTGTATAAACATGGAAATACTTACAAAGTTATCGGTATAAACATGGAAATATCTACACCGCCCTCTGTATAAACATGGAAATATCTACACAGCCATGTATATATACATGGAAATATCTACACCAATATCTATATAAAAATGGAAATAACTACACCGCTATCTGTGTAAACATGGAAATATCTACACTGCCATCTACATATCCATGGAAATACCTGCGCCGCCATCTGTAAAAACATGGAAATATCTACACGGTCATCTGTGTATAGATGGAAATATCAACACCGCCATCTATACAAACATGGAAATATCTGCACCGCTATCTGTATAAACATGGAAATATCTACACCGCGGTCTGTATAAACATGGAAATATCTAAACCGCTATCTGCATAAACATGGAAATATCTACACCGCTATCTCTATAAACATGGAAATATCTTCACCGTGATCTGCATAAACATGGAAATATTTACACCGCTATCTGTATAAACGTGGAAATTTCTACACCGTTATCTGTATAAATATGGAAATAACTACACCGCTATCTCTATAAACATGGAAATATCTACACCGCCATCTGTATAAAAATGGAAATACCTATACTGTCATCTGTGTAAACATGGAAATATCTACACCACAATCTGTATAATCATGGAAATATCTACAATGACATCTGTATACACATGGAAATAAATACCTACACGGCAATCTGTGTATAGATGGAAACATCAACACCGCCATCTTTACAAACTTGGAAATATCTACACTGCAATCTCTATAAACATCGAAATATCTACACTGCGGTCTGTATAAACATGGAAATATCTGCACCGGTTTCTGTATAAACATGGAAATATCTACACTGCTATCTGTATAAACATGCTAATAACTACACCGCTATCTGTATAAATGTGGACATATTTGCACCGCTATCCCTATAAACATGGTAATATCAACACCGCGATCTGTATAAACATGGAAATATCTACTCCATGATATGTATAAACATGGAAATATCTACACGGTTATCTGTATAAACATGGAAATATCTACATTGTGATCTGTATAAACATGGAAATACCTACACTGCCATCTCTATCAACATGGAAATATCTACACCCCTATCTGTACAAACATGGAAATATCCACACCGCTATCTCTATAAACATGGAAAAATCAACACCGCTATCTCTATGAACATGGAAATATCTACACCGCCATCTCTATAAACATGGAAATATCTACACCGC